>NC_044367.1:3108262-3426197 GCF_007364275.1 Archocentrus centrarchus
ATTTTTTAATGTGACTTGAAATTAGTAACTGAGATCGTGAAAACGTTATGAAGATATTTTAAAGGTTTAACTATCAAGGAAGCACTTGGGTAAATTTTGTCAGATTTCTGCACAGATACTTGTTTCTGCATGCAGAGGAGTCACTTTCCATATTAGAAGGAATCCAGGTTTATTGCACTTCAGCATTAAATATATGCAGCATGTAGGGCCAACCCTTCAAGCCATGTCACTAGCATGGCTAAAAATAAACTAAGCTCATGGGTCCATCAACTAACTACTTTATCTGCAATCTTTTGCATGACCTAAACACGGTTCTTCACTCAAATAAAAAAGTAACTTCTAATAACTGTTGTTACTGGTTGGTATTGTTTCCTTATAGGTGATGTCCTCAGGAAAGAGTGGACTCTGTGGGCTGTTGTTGCCTCATTTAAAGGTTGCTGAAGAGAAATAATAGACCAAGTATTTACAGCAGTCTGTATAAAGAGGCTCTTTGGCTACGTAGAGAGAAGGATTATGGGAATTCAACCAATGCAGAGGCTACAGAGATGCACTTGCATTGTCCAATGGCAATGATGCTGTGTGTAGGTCAAATGCTGATTGGTTAACAAGCCTGGCTGGCCAAAATAGAAAAGGGTACCAAGGATGCCAAGCAAAGACTTACTGTGGCCATGTTTACTTTGTGGTTCCAGTTAACTTTATTATAAAATATATATATGTGTGTGTGTGTGTGTGTGTGTGTGTGTGTGTGTGTGTGTGTGTGTGTGTGTGTGTGTGTGTGTGTGTGTGTGTGTGTGTGTGTGTGTGTGTGTGTGTTATTATGGCATGGTATGTGTACAGCATGCAGAAAAAGAAACTAAACAAGCTCCAAGTTTGAATAACACCTTTAAACTTTTAACAGGAAATGCAGGGAGTAGATTTCTGCCTCCAGTTCCCATTGATGCTGCCACATAGTGAATAAATTAGCCTCTCATAGCATCTTAACTGCTCTTTAATCACTTAAAGTCTTTGCCCCTCTGTCTTTGTTTGCCGAGCATGGTTCCACGCCCTCCCTCGCCGCCTCACTGGCTGCAGCTCAGTAAATGGCTGGTAGGAGGGGAAGGAGTGGGCAAGCAGACCGGGGAAGATTTTTTTCGAGGGGCACTGAAGCCACAGCCAGGGTGGGAGGGCAAAGCTGGACAGTGACAGAGGGAGAGAGAGGGGTCTATGTATTCAGGCTTTTGGCCCTCAGCCCGTCTCAAGTGCGTCCTGAGGGGAACATCCTGCCCCTCGTTGGAACTTCCTCAGCCTGCTGAAGTGGTCCATTCATGGAGGTCTTGTGAGGGGGGCTTGTTTTTGCTGCTAAATGGATGTTTCTGTTTCAGAGGTGTTTGTGCTACTGGACGCTTTCCACTCCACGCCACCCCCCAGAAACATGCATGCACACACACACACACTCACACCCTCTACCCCCACTTTTCTCCTCCTCCTCCTGTTGACTTCCTATTTCCCCTTTTTCTCCTTCTCCTTTTCCCTTCTGTTTCTCCTCCCCACTCTCTGCTAACTACACTCTCAGCTGCAGTTCATCAAACTCACACTCCCTCTTCAGGCTCCTGTTAGACCTTTAATCCACCTCTCAGCAGAGGAGGAGCTGGAGACGAGGAGGGGTAGTTGCAAAGCAGATATGAAGGGATGGATACCAAAAGAAATTGGGGGATATTTTTTTGTAAAACTCTAAAGGAGAAGTGGTGAGTGTTATAATCAACCAGCTACACATCTGTATCTTTTCAACAATGTAACCAGTGCACATTTTTTTCAAATGTAAAATAATGTAAAACAGTTACTTCATGAAATGCTGCATTAAAGAACTCCATCTGTGGGCTTTTAAGTTTCTTTCCAATTTGTGCATCATTTATATTATGTTCCCTGAGACTGTTTCATGTCTGAGGCTGCCATCCACTAATGCTACAGTCACATTAGGGAAAACAGTGGTTCTAGACAACTACATGATCAAATTGTTGCAACTAGGTGCAACAAACTTGCCGTCTTGTCTTTAAAATGGCTGCTTCGAAAATGGGACCTGTGATCATTGGCAGTCAGCTGCCATCTTCAAACCAACTTCAGTGAATCAAGATAGATATAAAACAGCAACAAGACTGAGTCAGTCTGCTCTCACTCTGCTGTTAGTTCGCAACTGAATAGGGTCAAGCTGGCAATTACAAATAATCTATCTGTGATAATATCGCGATGAATTGCAAAAATTACAAATCTGTTGCTTTATACACATACAGAAATTCACATTAACTACTTCATATTCAGAGTCCTGCCAGAGCCTCACAGACCTAAAACAATAATTCAGAAATTCCTCCACAAATAATGACGTAACCCTAATAACAATAACTGTTGCTGTCTGATGGTGATTTAACTGTGAAATTGCTTAGGCACTTGGCAGCCTTGCTTGTATACATATGATTGTAACTAGAATACAACCAGTTGGCAACCAGTCACTTGTTGCAATTAGATGTGTCACAGACTGACTGCAATGTGTTGGCAGCCTTCTCTATTTATAAATTAGATGACAGTTACTTATAAACTTTTACTAACCTTTGCAATCAGTTTGAATTGGCCATTATTTTTTTAAGACAGGTTGCCTCCCACCAGGCAGCTGCATAGAGGTTGAGAGTATTTTTGTGACTACTTTCAGATGTCAACCTTGATACTGAGTGGCAATCTGTATATCAGCCTCTGGAAATTTGCAACATAAGCCTTTGAAATGTACCTGAAGGCCATTGGTAATTAAATCACTCAGCCAGAGGACATGTTTTATGTGGGTTTGTTATTTCAAGAGAGGCAGAAAGTCACCCAAACCTCAGAGCAACCTACTGTGGTGAAAACCCTTTGTGTTTTCAAAGTAACTTTTGACCTTTTACCACCAAATTCTAATCAGTTTATCCTTAGGTTCAAGTGAAGGTTTCTGTTGGATATAATGAAATTCCCTCCAGTTGTGCAGCAGATACAGTCTTCACAAGAATGGCTCCATCAGCCACGGCATCAGGAGATGATGGACACTTGAAAGGAACATGATGTACTCATAGATTTCCACATTATAGTTAGTGTAGCATGAGCACGAGAAAACATGAGGTCTAATAGTCAGCCCTGCAGACTATTAGACTATTCTGCAAACACTTGTTTCTCTGGCATCACATGAAACCAGTTTCACAATGATCGATTCCAGATGCCAAAAATGTTTAAAGTTTACGTTGTCAAAAATGTCAATACAATCGTCCTTTCAGCAACTACAGTATTCATGTGGCAGACCTTTGTAGTGCATGTAGCTGTTCATTTAGGTACTCTGGGTTGTCCATGAGCCCTCACAAAGATTGCTAATCTGAAGTTAAACCTGCCACCTTGAAGGATTAATTTAGGCTTGAGTGGCTTCTGTGCCCCATCTTGACACTGGATCAGTTTAATCCAGAAGAGGCTAAATCTATTTTAAGACAAGTCTTTGCAACTAGGCTTGAGCCTTGTCTGTGAAACCTGCCCCCAAAAAAAGAAATTAATTACTAGACAGAAAAAATACAATACACCAAAACACCAGTTAGATTCGCTCGCTTGCCTCAAGATTTGAGGTAGACCGTTAGGACACATGAATGAAAATAGCAGAAGTCCTGCAGTTACAAAGTTACAGAGGCTAGCTGGAGGGTGATAAAATCCTTTCATGTAAATTAGCTCTGATAACTAATATTTAACAAAAATGAAACGAGTACAGAAGCAGAACTTTCATATTTTTGTAACCAACAAATGAAACCCTGAGAGACCAGGAGGAAAGTTTTCTGGAAGATTCTCAGGCCTCCTGACAGGCCAAACTGAGAGGCCTCACCCATGCTGAAAAGCTTGGCCATTTTTATCGCTGTCTGGCTTCATGTGCTGCCAAAAAGTACTTTAATTGTTTCCCATTCAGTCAAAGCCACAAAGCTTCACAAAGCATTCCAGTATATACAAACTGTGGGCCTTTTTTTTTTTTTTTTTTGCAGGCAACTGAAAATAATTGCACGTTTCAGTTTGGCTTTGAAAACGCAGCCTTATGTGTTTCGCACAGTTTGACTGTGAGTCAACAGTGGGAGGAAAATCAAAGATGTCTGCTGAGCAGAGGGACAGTTCCTCTCATCTCGAGGTTTCAGTGTCTGTTATATACCCTGTGTGTGTGTGGTATTAACGTAATGTACATGTTTCTGCAAAAGTCCATTTGTATGTGTGTAGATCTGTGTGCATCAGAGGTCTGAAGACTACAAGAATGACAGTATGTTTTGTGAGTGTGCTACTAAGTTCCTGAAACTGGACCTTGGTATGTTGTCACTGTAAGTGTGCCAAATCAGCGATTAACTGCGCTCCCTCTGAGACAAGCGTGTAGCTGAGTGACATTTTGAAACAGGTGTGTGTAAAACAATCCGGTTTTCAGCACTCCTTGGAGAACTGCAGTCCCACTGAGGAGCAGGAATAGACTTGATGATAGTTTAGGGACCAACATAGGTTTATCTTTTGCTTAGCCAGATGCCCTTCTAAAATCTGACTTCTTGAGTGTCAGGCGCAGCAGCAACAATTGGTTGCAAACTCATGACCGTTTTACTGATCAAACAGCGGTAAATGAAAAGAGGCAAAATCAGGAAAAGATCAACAATCTGCATCATATTTCAAATGATTCAAATTTAAGTCTTACTGGATGGCTGAACACAATATACAAAAGGCAATCAAACTGCATTAACAGGAAATCAATTTAAGGAGAGAAAATATCAGAGCCCTGCCCACACCGCTTGATGGACAGATGATACTGGAGTAAGGACACACAACGAGGGCTGGCCTCAGCTCAAAGTAGACCACATCTATAAAAAGGGGATGAATGGGTGGCTTGAAAAGTTTAATGTTTTTGTTTGGTTTGGTTTTTTGCACTGTACAGAAATGTTTGTTGGCATGTGTCTTGATCTGCCAGTTCGAAATTAGCGATCATGTTATGTGTCTTGAGTCTGAATCTTTGACTTAGAGGACTGTTCTGTATGTTATGTCATACATTATATTTACACGTTGAAGTATACAGAGAGGATCTCAACCTTACCTTCAACATGTTATACCACTCCAAACCTCTTAGTGGCACTGTACTAAACATTGTCTTGTTTAAAACAGATTAACTACACATTATATACGAGCTGGCGAGCAAGTCACGTCCTGTGTGGATGCCCTTTAATTGTTTTGTATGCCACCATCTGGGCCTGTGCGTTTGTATGTGCTATGACTGGTGTATTCCTAGTGAATTTTTGAAGGCACGTCCATATTGTTATCATACTTTGAAAATCCAGTGTTCAGGTAAGCTGGTTAATACCAGGTACCCCACTGCTGCTAACGCAACATCAGCAAGCAACAACGGTCTTTTTTTGCAAACCCAACAATAGTCATGAAAAAGGGTAAATAATAACTGGGCAGGTTAGGTTATGCCTTTGTAAAGGAACAATGTTCTCTAAGTTTGAGTATGATGTGGATTCTTGGCAGGGAGCAGTTATGGCTATCAGTATTGTGTTCATCAAAGCTAAATTTTGTGTGTGTCACCTCTTCAGTTATCTGGCTCTCAACAAAGATGTGGTTCTTTTGTTCTGTTTGTATTTGATGAGCTGATGACTGGTTCCTTTGTTCTGTCCCAAAACCAAGAAGAATAGACTCTTACCTTGTGGAACCAGACAGAGCAGAAGCCGGCATGTCGGCCTGTAGCCTTTACCATCCAGTTTGTTTGTTAGCCTTAAGTTGTTGTTGGGGGTAGGTTGCCATTTCTTTTGATCTGGGTTTCTCATAGGCAGGTAGGTAATTTGCTGTTACGTTACCTTGGCTATGCTCCTTTTATAGGTTTGTTGTTTTGGCCTTGGTTCATGCTAACTTAAACTCCTTAACTTTCAAGGCACTTCAGGACAAAAACTGAGAAACTAGCATCAGCAAACAAAATGCTCCAAGGTGTATACGTAGTGCAGTGGCTAAATTTAAATCAGGCAAGGTTTTTGCTTTTTATGACCATAGCTGAGGAACTTCTTGATTGCTTGGGTCTCCTGTTCAGGTTCAATCACGCTACATCTTGCAAGATCATGAATCACTGTTCTTCTGATGACCAGGTACACACGGATCCTCCAATTCCAATATCAGAAAGGTGAACGAATTCACTGATTAAACAGCACTTTGTTAGATGCATAGTGACCCCCTTACGAGCAAACCCAATGACACTGGCAGCCCATGGTGATTAAAATTAGCCACATTCATTATCAGTGCACTATTTGAAATCAGTCTGTACTGCAGGAGGACGGCTGTTCTAATACTCTGCTTGGTCATCCTCCTTAGAGAGATTAGGAATACCTTTGATGGCCAGGACTCCCTCTGCTTTTCCCATTTATGGAGCATCTGTTCCATCTCTCTGGTCTTTTCTCTAAATTGCTGGATTAGAGGGTGACGGGACGGCCCTGGTTGTTGAGAGTTGTCTCAGAGCTGTTTTGACATGTTCACCCATGATGTGCAATCATGAGGCAAAAATGCCTGCGTAGGTCATGGTATCACAACGTTCAATAGCATTTATCAGAATGGTTTAAGGGAGCAGAGGGCACAATGAATTTATGGTTGATTCTTGACCTTTTCTGAAAGTGTCCTTGGTGCTTTGTGGAGCGAAGAGTCATGTAAACAAATTTTTACTTGTGTGCTGTGTGAGCTCTGGTATTTTACTATTATATGATAATTCCAGCACACAATATTGCAGCACAGAAATCATCAACAGATATGAGGAGATGAGTGTGGAAAAATCACCTATGATGGAAGATGTGTTACAAGAGGTTCAAACTTAGAGAGATAAAACACCGGCTTATATCTAACTTTTACCATCAAGTTTTCTTCATTGGTCACAGTTGCACCGTTGCTCCTTGGAAAATTAGTGAGAGTGAAACTGTGGTGATCATTCTATATAAACTGGTTGTGGTTGTGCAGGAAAATCCCAGCAGTTCCTGAAATTCTCAGACCAGTCTGGCACCAACAACCATGCCATTTAAAGTTACTTAAAATCACCTTTCTTCCCCATTCTGATGCTCGATTTGAACCTCAGCAGGTCGTTTTGACTATGTCTACATGCCTAAATCCATGTTGCTGCCACATGATTGGCTGATTAGATTATTTGCATTAATGAGCAGTTATATATATAAACCCATCTGCACGAGCCCACAAAACTAAATGAGGCTGAGTGCACTCACAGGTCGATTGATAGATAAGAAAGGAACATTTAAGCTGCACTTTAACCGGAAAAGAATGCGATTTTGTCTTGTAGCATTGCTCCATAAATGAAGCGAGACTCAAAGGCATCATTGTTTAGTTTATTTGCCATGAAATTAGCGGTCATTAAGGCTGGGGAAAATGGTTCCACATGTGAAAACTGTCTTCAGTCTCACGTTCAAGGTAAGCAACAAAGACAGCTCTCTCTCTCTCGCTCTCACTCTCACTCTCCTGCCCTCACTCTTTTATTTTTATAACCTTAAGCTAGTTGCAGGTAGCCCCACTGAGAGCTCAAATCTCCCCTCTCACCAGACGTCTGACCTAGAAAGTAGCATCAATGACAAACTTAACAACACACTGCACCAACAATACATCTTTTTCTCACCCACACATTTCACATTTTTGTTTGACCTTGCAGGATGTTTTGATCATTCACAGCAATGCACACACACACACACACACCCAGAAACACTCAAGAACACTTCCTCCACTTTTTTTTTTTTGCCAGACAGGAATGAACATGACTGATGACACTAAGGTAGCACTGTGCTACTGATGTGGAATTTAAAGTGAGCCTGTGAAAGCTAGCTGCTGCCATCAAGACAGTGCTCAGGAGGTCCATGTACGTGGGACCAGGTGGAATGTGATGGGTAGGAGGTGTGAATAAAGTCAAAGAGCTGTTTCAAACAGAGATATGGGACATTTCCACAGAGTCTGACGCACAGTGATATCATCAGGTTAAATCACAAGACCTTGAAGTTGTTGATTGTCATGTGGGATACATTTTTGACACCAAAAGGTAAAGACTAGGGGGGAAAAAGAGGCATCACAGTTATAGAATTTAGTCTAGCATCTGCTTCTTTGACATAGAACAGGTGGATGTATTACCAGAGGAAGATCTAATGATAATTTAGGTTAACATCCTAGAGCACTATAAAATTTGGATGCTATAAAGCCTATTTAAATCTAGAAAATAAAGAGTTAGCTAGTATTTCCAAATGTTATTTTGTTCTATTTTGACTTGCTGATAACTGACTGCTGCCTTCTTATGTCGCCTTAATTGCTCAGTTAATTTTGAGTTAATATTTAAGGACATTTTGAACTTGCTTGGCTCATCATAGCTTTTTTTCATTCAAACTTTCACGTTTTATTTTTCTCTTTTCATTCTATAAATGGGCTTCCATAGCGAGCCTCATACATCACAGTAAATTAAACTTGACTGATTACTCAGCCAAATCAGATGATAACTTTTTCTCTTGATATCAACAGATCAGTAGCAGAGAGGGATGAAAACATCACCCCCTGTAGTTACCACAATGCAGTCATCAGCCAAAATTGTGTAAGGATGATGAAATGCACCTATTTATGCTGCAAAATATAAGAGCAGCTCATGTATTTTTCAACAGTGCAGCCAACTTGTTCTCCAGTCGTCCTTTTTCATCTCTTCTTGTAGTTTGTAACTAAAAGAGAAACTCCACTCTTGTACACCGCAACCATGAATTTACATGAAGCATCAGCCTTGACTGATCAAGTCACTGCTTCACGTGGATTTACACGACACTTTTAGAGAAAGCTAAGAGTAGAAACACAACAGCACCATTTGCATTTGCTTCACAGATGTGATTTAAAGTGCCCATGTTATGCCTTTAGAGTTCTTTCTGCTCATTTAGCCTGTTATAGCTTATTTAAAATTTTGTAGTGCTACAAAGGTGTTAGTTGCTGTCACAGAAAATGTTGCTGACAGAAGTAGTTGTTTTTTAGTTCAGGCTTCTCTTTTGTTACTTATCTACCTCACTGTGTAACACAGACAATAATTTCCACCTTGTGGCTAGTTTAGTACAACCTTAATTACAGACTGAGCAGCTGCCTCAACTACATCCAAATGAAGCTTATGCATAAGTTCAATAAGGAAGATCTGTATTCACTCCTCTGTCTGCTTTCCAGAGTTTTTGGATGCTAGTTTATTCTGCACAGCACTTCCACTTTCCTGTGCTGTCAAAGTCATCATGCCTTCTAGTTTTGTCCAGTGCATCAATGCCAAACTGGATTAGCCTGGTTAGGAAAATTTGTTTAAAATATGAAAACACTGTATTTATTATAAAGTGATAGTTAACAAGCTGCTGCAGCAATAATTACACTGCATAAAGTGAGGGACAGATAGCAGTGCAGCAACAGTAAGCATGGCGAAGGGTTTTGCCATTTTTCAGTTTGTAAATGGGTGGAAAAGAGGCGAGAAGCAGCAGTAAAACCACTGAGCAGGAATGTTCAGCATTGCAAAGCAAAAGCTCCTATGCCATAAGAGAGTACTAACCCCTGCTTAACGTCATCCTCCCGTGGCTAATGTAAAGTCTGTGGGCCAAACAGGAACCTGCAGGTGGGACCAGCAGGGAAAACTCTTATGCATATGTTCTGTGGGTCATGTAACGTGATGTGTTAAGAACAATTTGGTGCAAAGCCAGCATTATTTTTCATTCAGACATAAGAAGCAGCTTCCAGTGATTGTGTAACCTTTAATCAGAGAGCGTGGATTTGTCGCGGTTTTGTCAGAAAGCTGCTGTAATTCAGTCAGCCTACACTTAATCAGCCCTCAGCCACAAAAACAAACTCTTAAGTAAGTTTGAGGGCATTAAAAACATGCATATCTGTCTTACCTGTAAGCAAAATACTCAATTTTTACAATTGGAAAAAATGACATTTAGAAGTAGTACAGGCATTTTCATTATTTCTCCTAGCTTGTGCTGTTGTAGTACACATGCAGCCCATTCATGAAGCTACTTTTGGCCAAGAAATAATACCTATAAGGGACACTTCCTCTTCCATCCAAGAGACAAAAGAAGCACACCACTTTGTGAAAGAAATGCTACTGGAGCCTAGATTTCATCACTCCCAAAGTCATACAAAACACAATGGCAATCTATCAAGCATATAGTATTGGCACTTAACACAATACTGTATATGTGGGGCTGCACAGCAGTGAAAAATACATGTACAGAGCCACCCAGCTATTGGTCATACTTTAAGTATTATTCGGGTTAAGCTTCCAGACTTTACATGAACCTTTGATACTGTGGGATTGAGTTTCCCTCTTGTCAAAAAAAAAGTTAATAGAATATTCCTGTCTGCACTGAGCCTGCCGCTCCATAAAATATATGAAAGGATTTGGCTGCCAGCTCCCTCAGTGACCGAGGCTTCCTCTAATAGCCTACAGGGTAAATAAATGAGGATTTCCATGGCAGCGGTGATAGTAGGAACTGCTCACTTGCCATGCCTTTTTATTGACTTCCAAATCTACCTATGACCCATAATTAAATTATAAGCTTAGCAAGGTCATTGAGAGTTATGTCATTTATATGCATTGATCAGAACCCGGCTGCTCCTGTGCATGGAAATGAAGTATCCCATAGAAAATGTTCCTCAGCATTTAAATGTCTTATTTTAAATTGTCTTCAATCATTCACACACACACACACATACACACACACACACATATATAATTTTTTTTTTTTTTTAATCGAAATAGCTCTTTACTTGTCCCCATGACAAAAAATTGATCGCAGTGGAGTAACTAGGTTACTCACAAGTGAATGCTCTGTGCATGTAAACATAGCTGCTGTCTCCTGTGGTGTCAGTGTTTGATGGATGAGCTGTAGTGGAGATTAAACGCTCCTCAGTGTGCAGTGACAGGTGAGTCCAGCGGCTCTGCACTCCACGTGCATTTCTATCTGTCTGCAAACGGCTCTTTGTCAAAAGCCGGACTACAAAGGCCTTCAGGTCTCCATTGTTCTCTGCGATCAATACGGAGGTACAGTGCTAGAAAGCACCCCCAGCAGTGTTAGGGGAGTTCAATTAAAATGCTGCTGAAATATAGAGTATCATGGTAGAGTGCTTTTATATTATAAATATGTTGGAATGTCTAACGCAGTATACATTGCAAAATATTTCAGCCCATTACAAAATATTTTTTATATGTTTAAAACATTAGGTAATATTAAATCAAAGCTTCAGCTTTTTTTCATTGCACAAATTATGCAGTGAAAATATAAGTTAAAGAAAACACGTGCTGACTGTTGACTGCTGTTATGAATCAATGTTGCCTCCATTAATAACAAAAGAGTGAGAGTCATACAGTCATGGTAATGACAAAGTACACCCTCTGTCAGTTGTAATGTTTTACATATCAGGACATAACAAAACATTTTCTGGTGCATACCAGGTCTTAAAATGAGGTAAATGCAAAGTGCTCTATAAGAACCACCCCATTTACCATTTGCAGTCTGGGAACACCCGACAAGAGCTGCAGTTCTGGGTACTAGAACCCACAATTTGGTCCTTGTTGAACTCACTCAAATCCTGATGCTTCCTGATTTTCCTGCTTCTAACAAGTCAATTTTGAGAACAAAATGTTCATTTGATCCCTAATATATCCCACTAGCATATCCCACCCACTAACAACCACCATGATGAAGAGATAGTGTTACTCACTTCACTTGGTATTCTGGGGTATTTTCTATACATCAAATGGCCAAAACTGTGCAATCAGACAGACAATGAATATGGAAATGTGAACATTAAACGTGTGCGATCATGTGTTCATATTTCATTCCTCAACCCTAGGCATTACTCTGCTGCTTTGTGAGGTTCAATACTGGTTTGCAATCAGCACTTCATCCAAGCGGTGTTGGGTGGGTTTGAAGCATAGACAGTATAAAAGTTGGATGCAGCTACCATGATGTCATCCACTGGTTTTGAAATCTTGTGTTGAAGCTTCGAGATTAGTGTTTTCACCATTTTCATATTGGTTTCAAAAAAACAGATGTGACCAGGAGGGGCGAGTTTGACTTTGAAACTGTTTGCTCGTTGCCTAACAGCTTGTTAATCACAGGTCACTAGCAGATGAACATACCACAGATAATCCTTTTTTGAAACACAGTGCTCATCAGGAAGCATTTACAGAGGTCAAGACACAGAGCCACCTTCCCATAAACTGGAGATCGGTCTAGAAGTCATTGAAAGCACAGTTATCATCATCTGGTAGCATTCAGAGGGAATGCAAGTTTAATGCACATTGACTTCATTTTTATGACCTGAAAGCTACATCCATGTTTTATATGGTTTATAGTTTGAAGTCAGTCCAGTCTAGTTTGTCTATTCGTTTTATTTCAAAAAAAAAAAAGCTATGGGCCTGTCTTGGTTCACAGGTGCTACTTATGATTCTTGATTTCCTTCCTTTTTAACAAATTATAGCATATTTACAACATCACCTAACACTGATTAATAGGACATTGGTTAACTACTGTAAAGGGTCTGTAAAGGGTTCAAGAAATGACAACTGCTGAACCTGTGAGAGGGTCATGGGAGACAAAGGCTCACCAAAGTGGAGAATGGAGGCTGGTCTGTGAGGTCCAAGCCAACAGAAAAGCTACTGTAGCACAAATTACTGAAAAACTTAATGCTGGCTATGATAGATGCCAACCCTGCATGGCGACCTGTTCGGGGAATACCTCTCATCCTATAGCAGCAAGGGTAGAGTGAGATCATGGACAATTGAAGAAGGAGGAGTCACGTTTTCTTTTATATCTAGTGGATGGCATTCATGTGGATGACGCTAACTCCTATTTGCCTACCTTGTGTAGCAGGTACACTCCTTCCTGGCAACTGTTGTTATAGCCCTGATCTCTTTAAACAAAATAATTCCCCATGCTGCAAAAACTGGTTAAGAATGGTTTGAAGACTATGACTAAGAGTTTAAGGTGCTGACTTTCCCTCTGAGTTCTACTCATTCTCAATCTGAATTGAACATCTGTGAGATGAACTGGCAAAACAAGTCAAATCCATGAAACCACACCTCACAACTTTAAGGATCTACTGCTAATACCTTGGTGTCTGTTACCACAAGATGATTTCAGAGGACTAATCTCTCCGTGGGCCAGAGATGTTTAACAGTCCAAGGGAGATTTGTACAGTATTAGGCAAGTAGTTTCAGTGATGTGTCATATGCTTTTAATTGTTTGTTTTCCGGCATTTCATCACTAAAGTCCTGCATGTACTTCAAACTGTTGGTTGGTTTTAAACATACAATCAAAGAGCTGCTGTGTCTTATTGTGATAATATTTGGCAACGTGTCACAGTTCCCATTGTTCTTGTTTTGCTACATTACTGTATGTCAGAGCGGCGAGACGTCATCCCACAGTGTCTCTTCTTCATTTGCTAAAACATCAGTCAGAGACTGCAGGTGTCAGAGTGGCTTAAAGGAATGGTTGGCTTGATGTTGTGCTGTTTTATGTATTCAAAGAGTTGCAGTCTGTTCACTGCATAGTGTTTTATAGTGATAACAGTATATTATGTATTTTAGGGTGTTATCATGTTTACCGTGTCAACATGACAAAAAAAACCCACTTTGTTTTAGCTTTCCATTTAGTAATTGTGGCTGTAAATATGCCTCATGATGCTGCTTGTATATAGTGTAAACAGAGTTTTATGCTCTCAGTATACATTTGTCATTTTGTTTTGCCAACATCAAAGCATCTTCATCTTTACTTTCTAACTTCCATAATTTCCTAGAAATAATAGTCAACAAAAGAAGCAGCAGATGTTCACTACTTGGTCTACATATACTCTATACTAGTGTTACACATACACATTTATTTCCAGTGCTTTTTCCTGCATGCCAAAGCAAAATAAAAGCACAAGCCTTTCTTGCTACATTTTCTCTAAAAAACATGCATGGTGCAAATCTGGTGGAAATAATTATAGACATGCACATACAGTAAATACCTCATTACTATGAGCACATATTCATACATGCATATGGAGCAGGCCTTTTAATGTTGTTCAAGGAGAACAAAATATAAGCGGTGGAGGTTCGGTGTCAGCCAAGCAGCAACCTGCAGTGCAGAGCTGCCAGGAACCACAGTTCCTCTAGTGCAGTGTTTCTCAAATGTGGGGCGCCGGGCCATGACAGGTGGGATGCAAACGACCTGGTCATCTAGAACAAATGTTGAATATCAGATTAATTCTGATGAAACATGAACTTTAGCAGGTACTTTAGCATAGCAACTAGTGAAACTGTCCAGCATCACTGTCTGCTGTGTACATAGAGCCGTCGGACAACAACGGATACTGGTAAGGCTTGAAGTTTGATTGGCAGATATGCCAACATAGCAAGCAATATGCTGTAGTGTGTTGCTGTCTTGCAGGCTTCCCCTCTAATAATTCAAGGCCCTGAACTAGACCTTTCCACCGTGTCTGTGCTGTGCTCTTTGGAGCATTGTTACTGGAATTATCTTACAAACAGTGTGGCTTTCTCTGTGCTAGAGCCCACCCAAGACGTTTATGCTTCAGTTTTAACGAGTGAAATTCTAGTTTTTTTATTGGTCTGTCACTTGTCTGTGCATTACAGTCATAGTTTTTGAATGCAGCTTGCTAACCAGGCTTGCTAGCATTAGCTAGCACACCACTAAAGTCCATGTATGACGTGTGTCCTTCCAAAGCCGCAATGACCGTGAAGGTCGGAAGAGAGTGGCTGTGATACTGGACGGTCTAACCTTCATATCTACATCACCAGCTATTACCACACTTACCTCAGCGTAGCTTCTGCCGCCTAGCAACTGTGACAGTGTTTCTGCTCCTGGTGAAAAGGCTCTCAAGTTCCTCCATGGATCAAAATATTGTGGCAGCCAATGGGAGAGGGAGACCACCTTCCTGGGGCATGTGGTTAGTGCTCGTGGGGTAGCCACAGATCCTGCAAAAGTGGCTGCAGTTCAGGACTGGCCGACCCCCGTGAATGTCAGAGAGCTTCAGAGCTTCCTAGGCCTGGCATCATACTACCGCCGGTTCATCAGGGGATTTGCCACCATTGCCAGTCCTCTCCACCGCTTGACCAACAAGGGCCAGCCCTTCAGTTGGGACGACACATGTGCCACAGCCTTTGACCAGCTCAAAGACGCTCTCACAAACACCCCTGTTTTGGCCTATCCGGATCCCCAACAACCCTTCATTGTGGACACTGATGCCAGCAATGTAGGAGTTGGAGCTGTCCTGCCCCAACAGTATGGAGGTGGAGAGCGTGCCGTGGCCTACTTCAGCCACACCCTGGATCGAGGTGAGAGAAACTACTGTGTTACTCGACGCGAGCTGTTGGCTGTAGTACTGGCTGTACGACACTTCTGTCCCTACTTGTTGGGCAGCCACTTCCTCCTTCGCACCGATCATGCTTCTCTGACTTGGCTCCTAAACTTCAAGCATCTGGAGGGCCAAGTGGCCCGCTGGTTGGAAGTACTTCAGGGATATGACTTTGAAATCCAGCATCGAGCAGGCCGTCAGCATGGCAATGCTGATGCCCTCTCCAGACGCCCCTGTGTAGCGGTAGAGTGCCGTTACTGCCAGCGGCAAGAAGAATGGGGCCAGTCAGCAATGACTGTAGCAGCTGCTCAAGTTACCACCAGTGGAGAAGGTTGGCTCCCTCTGACCCTGCAACAACCGAGGCAACAGCAGGAGGCAGACACGGTGTTGGCTCAGGCGAAGGGCTGGCTGGAGAGTGCACAGCGCCCTGAGTGGATGGGGGTGTCAGCGCAAGGACCTGAGGTGAAAGCCTATTACTCCCAGTGGGGCAACCTGGAGATTTGTGATGACCTCCTGTACCGGAGATGGCACGCCCCAGGACAGGGTAAGGACATACTGCAGCTGCTAGTGCCCCAGTTGCTACGCCCCAAGGTACTTGAGCTTGTTCATGGTTCAGTGGGGGCAGGGCACTATGGGAATGCTAAGACCCTCCACCGCCTGAGGGGAATGTTCTATTGGCCTGGCTGCCGACAAGATGTGGAGTTACATGTGCACTGTTGTGACACTTATACGGCCCAAAAGGGACCAACTCAGCGTTCCCGCGCTCCATTGCAACAATACTTGGTGGGGGCCCCGATGGAACGGGTAGGGGTTGACATTCTGGGACCTTTCCCCATCACTGACTCCGGCAATCAGTACATACTTGTGGCCATGGATTATTTCACGAAGTGGCCCGAGGCGTATGCAGTGCCGGACCAGAGTGCAACTACAACCGTGGAAAAGCTGGTGGAAGAGATGTTCACTCGCTTTGGGGTCCCCGCTGAACTCCACAGTGACCAAGGGCGGAACTTCGAGTCACAGGTCTGCCGCGGCTTGGGGTGGACAAGACTAGGACGACACCACTCCACCCTCAGAGTGATGATCTGGTTGAGCGGTTCAACCGCACACTGGCTACTCAACTTGCATCCTCACCAGTCAACACCAGCGGGACTGGGACCAACATCTGCCCCTGGTCCTGTGGTCCTACCGAACTGCTGTCCAAGAGTCCAGCCAGTGCACACCTGCCGCCCTCACGTTTGGGCGCGAACTCCGCACACCAGTGGACTTGGTGTTTGGAACCCCACCTGAACCGGAGATTGCTGGAGGGAATGAAATGGACTACCTTCGGAGGCTGAGGGAACATCTGCGGGTGGCCCATGACTACACTCGCCAAGCCCAGGCCGAAGCGGGAGTGCGGCAGAAGAGGGCCTATGATTCCAGGTGCAGGGGAAAGGCTTTTGTACCGGGGGATAAAGTGTGTGGGTGTATTGCCCTGTCCGCAAGAAAGGTGTGTCCCCCAAGCTTTGTAGTCACTGGCAAGGGCCTGTCGACGTTGTGACACGGCTGTCGGACATGGTGTATCGCGTGCGCATGCCTGGCCGGGGGCACATGGTAGTGTTGCAGCAGGACAGACTTTCACCATATCGGCCCCTTGCCTCACCGACCGTTGGAGAAGGGGGTGCTGGTGGTACCCCATGTTCTAACCAGGACGACGCCCCCCCTGCTGGTATCAGGCAGCCTGTTCGTCTAAGACAAGCTCCGGGACATTTGAGAGACTTTGTGTTGGGCGATGGGGTTGTCGGGGACGACTAACCCCTTCTGGTGGGGGCTATGTGGCAGCCAATGGGAGATGCCACTGAGAAAGGACTCATGGGACTGTTACGTTGATGTTTGGGTGTTATTAGTTATTGGTGTTCTTTAGTTAGTCAGTGATGCTGTGTTGGTCTTACTGTGGGTTTTGGTTCATGTCATTTGCGCATGGTTGTTGAAGGTGACTGATAACTGGCCACCATGACTGAGATGGCTATGATGGCCGATGACCTCGGGCTATTTTTCCTGTATAGATGTTCTGGCTTGTGCTAATAAAAGTGCAGTTCCTGAGGGCAACCAGTTAGTGGCTACAGGAATAGCAGAAAGCTACAAGGTCTCCTCCTTCTGTGACTGAAGCTCGCCACAATATTTTAATGTCAGCTTTAATTCAGAATAAGCTATTGAGACAAGTAATTACACATTTCCACATCCAGCCATAAAGATTAGCGATTCATTTCCAAATATACTGACAGCTCTCCAGTAAGACATTAAAGTTAAATAAAATGATCCAGTTATGAAGTTTAACTTTAATCTCAGCCAAACCGATTTGCTCAGGAACAAATGAAACACTGAAATAAACCAAACATCAACCATTAGATATCATCTGAGTGAATTATATGTGTTTAACTTCCACTCAGTGGCAAAAGCAGCAGGGGATTTTGAAAATGATGTGCCGAGAGTCAGGCGTTCTCTCCGAGTGTAGTGAGCCTCAACCGTCCGGTCCGCTGACAGCTGGTAAGGCGAGCTGGCTGTTAGACCAGTTGGAGCACCTTTGCAGTTACGCAGTATCTTGATAAATTGAGCAGATATTTGAGGTTTACACATCTACAGTCTTGCCTAAAAACACTGTAAATGTTTATTTTGTGTCACAGAAACAGTAATATTTAAAACTTCTTGGCTGCTGTCCTCTGCCATTGCTGCTTTTGTTTGAAAATTTCCTGAAACGGGTTTGGCCTGCAATGAATCTTGGGATAGGGTAGACCACGAAAGATACACCCAGTGTGTCCTTCGAATGCAGGCAAAAGGAGGATGCATTTGATGGCTGCATTTGGAGGAGCCTTTGAATTTTGACAGCCTTTGACGCCTTCAAATGCGGCCATCGAAGTTTGTCTCTGGTAGTTAGTGACAGATGGTTCACCCCAATAACCAAGTATTTTTTTTCCTAAAGTGCCCGCATTTTTACTAACATGTTTCCAACAATGATTTCCCAGATGTAACAAAATATCACACATCAGATTATCATTAAGGTGAAATCTCAAAGTTAAAAGGGTTTTAAGTATTACCAGGGAGCAAAAGTGTAATTTGCTCACATGCCAGTTCTATCTTAGTTTCACAGCTGCATGCTAAAGAAGACCAAAGCAAGTTTTGTACTTTTCCCCTTATTTCTTAACAGCAGCCTTTCTGTTTTGAAAGAAGCCACAGACTGTGGTTTATAGTCTAATTACATACTATAGTAGAGCTATGTACATTGCATAATTATAGTATCACATGCTCTCAAACAGTTGCAACATGTTTTTCTACATAGCACCAAAGACGTGCCAAATAAAATGTCCAGCTCTTTTCAGCATTGAAGGCCACAGCTGTGGTTTACAGGATAGTTTCTATATGGTGTAACTATGATACTGCAAGCAGTTATACAAACAGACTTTTTATGTAGCATTTAAAAGCAGAGCTGAAAAAAAAAAGCATATAAATCTCATATTTCTGACTTTTTTTCAGGTGTCAAGTCAGGTTCTTCTGCACCAAAATGGGAAAACCATAAGGAAGCATTCTGGAGTTGCCAAACTTCAGTCTAACTGATACATATGTTGCTACTCGGAGGGCACACCTACCATCTAATAGGTCAATAGACTGATTTGCATCAGCATTAATGCTTATCATCCTAATCATGCTGTGACTGACAAAAGCATCTAAACACTTCTGCACATTTTACTGTGTATGATTAGGTATCCTATCAAATTAAAGAATAAGAACAATCACAGAATTCTTATTGCCTCCACTCGACTGGCCATTCAAGCTGTGGAATTGCTGCACTGTCACAGTGAGCTCGGCCAGCAAACCAACCAGCCCACACACACTCTCTCTCATACACACACACACACATCCTCCACCTCTGGCTCTGCACCGACTTGTTTGGGCTGGGAGCGGGCAGCCCAGCAGCTATGGGCCGGGCTGGGTCAAAGAAGCACAGTGGGAGGACAGCCAGCTCTGGCGGCTGCTGTCGCTCTCCAAGACAACTGTTGAAGGGCCAGAGAGGCCCAACTGGGCCAGAGCCGGGCACACTCAATAGTCCCCATTGACGAGGCACTTCCTGAAGGCACACAGAGAAATAAGTGGAGAAGAAGACATGAGAAAAGAGGAAGAGAAGAGGGTGGATGGTAACAGAGGGAAGAAAGGCAACAGAGAGGGATGTCAAAAAGGACAAGAGGAAAGATGGAGAACACAAAAAGGATGATCAGAGGGAAAAGGAAATGGGGGTGTGTGGGGAGAAAGAAGGCAAGAAGAGGAAACAAGGTAAATGGGAAAAAAAGGAGGAAGAAAGAAACATGAGCCTACAGCTCAGAAGGCTGGTTTTCAGTTAGCATAGCAACATGCCCCCAGTGAGCAGTGTGATTACTATGTTCACCGCTGTGTGTTATCATGTTAGCAGATGATGTATACAGCTGAGGTTGATGAGGATGGGAATAGTTTTCGGTATTGGGCAAATACTTAATTGTGGTGCAGCTAGAGAATAATCAGCACCTTATTGTTTCCAGGAAACACATTTAATCTCTGTTACATACCAAAAATCAGCTCAAGACTTTTTCCATAACCAACTTTGAGCATGTCTATGATGGAACGTATCATAGTTACAATAGCAAATGTACACAAATTACCAATGTACATAATGACAGGACATAGGATGGATGTTTTGTCTGTTTCCTGATAATTCGATGGAGAAAACTTTAAGAAGTCAATTTGTGGTAAACTTAAAAAGGTGATGTCAGCATGTAGGATGATGTGGCTGCTCTAGCTTTCACCTACATTTTGATGTCAGACTTATCTTTAAAGCCTTCCTCATCTTATAGTTTTCGGTTTTAAAATTATTTTCTAATGTGGTCATATTTAAACAGGCAAAATGTGGCTTTTTTTTTCTCTATCTATAACTATAGTTTAGTGTATTCACTGTACAATAAATATCTGGTTACTCCTGCACTTTAATTGTGCATCAGATGTATATAATCCCTATCTTGCATTTCTGGTCAGATGCTACTGCATTTCGTTGGCTCTGTATTTTCACTTTGCACAATGACAATAAAGTTGAATCAGAATCAGAATCAGAAATGGTATCGTTTGGACATATCACACTGATCAGAAAACTTTAGGTGCTACAGAGGTTTTTCAAAAATCATTTGAGCACACAGAGGAACCACCGAGGGTCTTTAATGGTTTGGTTGCTTTTACATGGAACGACTTCTTTAAAACAAATTACTTCCTCTTGGTGCTAGAAAAAAGATCAGTCATTAGGGTTCATCCTTTGGAGAGCAGGAACAAAAGTGCTCACTACATCACCTGTGGAGATGGGAGTAGTGAGACATGAAAGGAGACCGAAGGAAAGGAAGGACAATAAAGCTGTGGAGCGGCTGGAGTGTCATTTACTCCCTTGACCCCTTCTCAGTACCCAGAGTTTTCTTTTACTCCTCCCTTCTCTAATCTCCTTATCTTCTTTCCTTTCCTAGTTGTCTGCTTTCTGATCTTTTTCATTCCCCCTTTTTTTCCTTTCAACTGTGAACAATTATCACATCTGGAACATTCTTCCAGACGTCCCTCTGTATCAACAAACACCCACCACCTGCTCAACCTTACATCTGACCTGCGACGGCCGGGTCGTCATTATGTTGGCCTGCAGATCTTTATCTTGTTTGTGTAACCGATGCAGAAAAACTCAGGGTAATAATGTGCAAAATGTAGAAGAAAACAGTTTTCTTGGTTTAGTTTAGCATCGTGGAAAAAATGTTGAGTGGTCTTTTTCCTGTGTTGCATCATAATTTGTTTCTCCTACGAAATGTGTTTCTCTTTGCAATTTGGGTTTGCTTGGCTTCCCATGTCTGGGAAGAAAATAGTGTATTTCAAAATCCTGGACTGCTATTCTATCCCTGGATATACAAACAGTAAAAACCGTTTCAAAACATGTGGTAGGATTACAAAAACTGATAGTTGAAAGAAGGTTAGCAGGCTGTAGAGTACATTAGTCTATTTGTCAAGTTAGACCAAACAGAGTTTGAGCACTAAACCACCGGGGATGAGGTCACTTTACCAGAAATTGAAATTGCATTTTCAATCTATTTTCAGTTTGGAGACTCGCTGTGTAATAATACAGCCATCGGAAACAAACACAACTACAAATGATATGCTTGGTACAAGACATGTTGGATCTGCAGTAAAGTAAAGCATCACTGGAAGCTTCTATCTGGTGGTGGTGTCTTCTCAAAGTTGTAGGTGCAGTATCACCTCATGATGGCAACATATATCCTTCAACTCAGTATTGCAGATAAATGCAGGTTATGAGGAACATTTGTAAATTCAAATTGATTGGTAACTGTTAAGTTCTGATTAGTCTCAATAAATTGTTGATTTTGTTTATTTCCACAATTGCTATTCCAGAACAAAATGACTTATTGACATTAGTGTAACTGACCTGATATTTTCTTTATGGTAAATTGATTAATGAGTGTTTGTTATTCTGCTGCAGCAGTAACGCCACTAATGCTTTTATTTTGAAAGGCTCAGAACGACAAGGCCGTAAATCGATTGTCGCAAACTGCAGCAGTAGCGCGAAGTCCAGTGTACAGAGAGAAGGTGCACTCCACGGTAAAGGACGGAGAAAAGAATTGTTAAGGCATAATTTTAAGCTCTAAAGGGTTGCTCAGCACCTGGTTGATGAGGGAACAAGGTTGGTATCTGCATTTTGTTGTGTCAATGCATATATAGTTATAGTTCACGAAGCATACAGATTGCTATTAAGTGTTGCAATTACGTTCGCATCCACTAGAGGGTGCTCATGTAAATTAGTCATGCTAAGGTTTACAAGCTTCGGTGTTGTGTTGTGTAAAGTCATAGAATGTTGGAACATGGCATATCTCGTTTTAGTTTCATGGTGCAGGAAATAATAGAAAACAATGTTAAAAGGTTGTAATTTAAAGCAAAGGAAAAGGTTAAAGGCAACATACTGTTTGAGTTATTAATGTATATTTATTCTGTATATTTTGTAGCTCTTACGGTGTGTTCACGTGCAAGGCATTTCAAATAAAAGGATCGTGAACCATCAGTTAAAGAGACCATCTTTTCAACCGGGACGCTACAGTAAGAGCTTGACCCAAGCTGAGTGAGAGTTCGCCTCAAGCTGAGAAGAGCTCAACCCGCGCTCAGCACCGAGGTCCCAGCGAAAGCTGTTACAAGGTTCCAGCTCCACGGCTTCAATCAACGTCTTCTGGGATCTGATGGTCAACTGTATTGCCCTATCTTCAGCATGGAAATATCTGAAAAGGAAACAGAGTCCACAGAGGACCTCCAGGTGAACAAGGAAGAGGAGCCTCCATGCTCCGTTCGTCAAAGGAGGCCTACAGAAAAAATGCAAGTATATCAGGAGGAGGAGGCCCATAAAAGGGGAAAACGACTTCTGAAAGTCTATGATCAATGGAAAAAACAAATACGTACAACACGAGAGCAGTTAAAAGGAGACATAACAAACAGTGAAATTGCCTCACTCATGGACATCTTAGAGAAAGAAAGAGACAATGTCATAAAGCTGTATGCAGAAATTAGGGAAAGCATTACTCCCTCTAGTGACACAAGGCGACTTATAGATGCATGTGAAGCAGTCACAAAAGACATTATCAAGGTTGCACATGAAAGACTCTCAGGCATAGATGACTATGACAGCGGCAAAGTGAAGACACGCCTACGCGAGCTTCTTGAACCAGACTATGCTCAATCCATTTACAGTTCATCGGCCACTCACTCAAGTAAAGCCTCATCTGCCAGTAAGTCAAACTCTTCAAGGTCAGTAGTAGCCGTAAAGAGAGCAGAGGCTGCCGCTGAATTAGCAGCCAAGGAAGCAGAGTATGAGGTGTTATTAGAAGAAGAAAAACAAAAGGAAAAGATTCAACTTTTAGAGGAAAGGCAGAGAAAAGAGCTTGAATCTCAGAAACGTGAGTTAGAGAGACTAAAGTCTGAAAGGGAGCTAAAGGCTGCACGAGCTAGACTGATAACTTATGATCAGGAGATAAAGAGTGAGAGCAGTGTTCATGTTGACTGTAGCAGAACAGCTCAGAAGGCCCCCACAGTTTCTGCTCCCATTCAAGTCACTAACAGTAACATTGTATCCGACTCACCTCCACAAGCAAACATCCTTTACTTAGCCCAAGCATTACAGGACAGTGTCGCCATGAACAGACTGCCAATGCCAGAGCCCTCCACGTTCACAGGTGACCCAATACAGTTCATCGAGTGGAAAGCTTCATTTATTTCACTCGTTGATAAAAAGAACATCTCACCCGCAGACAAGCTGCACTACTTAAAGAAATATATAGGAGGTTCAGCTCGACAAATGCTTAATGGCATCTTCTACAGAAACGACAGTGACGCATACAAGGATGCTTGGGAACGCCTCAACCAAAGGTATGGACATCCATTTGTTGTACAGAAGGCGTTCAGAGAAAGGCTCGCAAAATGGCCAAAGATACAAACGAATGACTCTACAGGGTTTAGAGCATTTGCTGATTTCATTCAAACATGTCATGAAGCTATGCCCCACATAGAAGGTTTAAACATTCTCAATGATTGTGAGGAGAACCAAAAGCTTGTTCAGAAGTTACCAAACTGGGCAGCAGCTAGGTGGAATCGTCAAGCCACTCTGAGCATGAAAGAAAGTGGAAGGTTTCCAAGTTTAAGGGACTTTGCTGAGTTCATGTCTTCTGAAGCAGAGATCTTATGCAATCCAATCACATCATTTCAGGCTCTCCACTCTACAGACTTCACCAAAACCACCGGTAAAAGTTACCAGAAAGAAAAAAGGCTCACCTCCAGTGTTCTCCACACACAGGTGGTAACAGAGACAGAAAACACAAAACAAAGGTTAAACATTAAATTACCATGCATGCTCTGTCAAGACAACGGACACAAACTTCACAACTGCCCCCTGTTCAAAGGCAAATCACTTGTGGAACGAAGGAAATATGTAAAAGAGAAAAGGCTTTGTTACGGCTGTCTCAAGCCCGGACACAGTGCAAAGGACTGTCGTTACAGACTTGAATGTGAAATGTGTAAGAAAAAACACCCTACCTGTCTGCATGACTTCAACTACGACAATGCTAAATCAGCCACAAACCCAATTCAGACCAACACAGAACAGGCTGCAACTACCCTGTCACTCAATGTAGAAACCAATGAACAATGTGTAAGCACTTCCATGATCATACCAGTATGGGTTTCTTCAGAGCAACAACCAGGTAAAGAAAGGCTTGTTTATGCACTCTTAGACACCCAAAGCGACACGGTGTTCATTGACCAAGATGTGTCTAATGATCTCCAGGCTAAGTCCACCCCAGTAAGGTTAAGGCTCACTACAATGCTTGGTAAAGAGGCTGTTGTGCCAAGTGAACGTGTCTTGGGTCTTAAGGTGAGAGGCTACAACTCCTCAGTTAATCGCTCCCACATTCCTTCCTGTGAAACGGCAAGACAGTGGAATCATCTTAAGGTAATAGTGAACGAGATTCCTTCACAACTAGAATGTGAATTTGGGCTTTTAATTGGCTACAATTGCTCTAAGGCATTAGCTCCAAGGCAGGTAATCTTAGGAGGAGAGAACGAACCCTATGCAGTCCGAACAGCACTGGGCTGGAGTATTGTAGGACCCACATCATCCCACAGTGACTCTTTTACCATGTCTGCTGTGTGTCACAGAGTCACAGTCAAAGAGCTTCCTTTAATGACCCCAGCTGATGCACTCAAGGTTCTCGAGTCTGACTTTAAGGATGATAACAAGGATAACAGATCAGTGTCTCAGGATGACATTCTCTTTCTGAATACATTGAAGGAAGGCATTTACAAAAACAATGAAGGACATTATGAAATGCCACTTCCATTTAAGGAGAGACCTCACTTACCAGACAATAAGCAAATGGCCACTGTGCGACTTCAAGGCCTCAAAAACAAGCTGTTGAAAGACCAAAGGTACAAGGAGCAATATGTAAAATTTATGAGTGAAGTCACAGAGAAGGGTGATGCTGAGGAAGAGCACAGTGAAGCAAAGGAAGGAGAAAAGTGGTATATTCCCCACCACGGGATATATCATCCCCAAAAACCAGACAAACTCAGAGTAGTTTTCGACGCCTCAGCAAAATACAAAGGTAACAGTCTCAATGATCACTTGCTGTCAGGGCCAGATTTGTTGAACAGTCTAAATGGTGTTTTAATCAGATTCAGACTGCATCAAGTTGCACTGTTGTGTGACATTGAAAAAATGTTCCACCAATTTCATGTGTATGAAGCAGATAGAGACTATTTAAAATTTTTATGGTGGACAGATGGCAACCTGGACACTGAGCCTCAGGAGTTTCGAATGAAGGTTCACCTTTTTGGCGCCACATCCTCGCCAGGGTGTGCCAATTATGGATTAAAACATCTTGCAAAAGAAAATGAGACACAGTTTCCCCTTGCATCTCAGTTCATAATAAAGGATTTCTATGTGGACGACTGTAACAAGCACGGCAAGCATCGAGGAAGCTATTCAGCTAGCTCAGGAGGCTCAGACACTCTGTGCATCAGGCAGCCTCAGACTACACAAGTTTGTGAGTAACAACAAAACAGTGTTGGAAAGCATTCCACCATCAGAACGTGCCTCCCCACAGCAAGCATGTGACCTGGCATTTAATGACTCTAAACTTGAAAGAGCACTAGGCATTCATTGGCACATAGACTCAGACACACTCAGGTTTCGCTTTCTTCCCAACGACCAACCTGCTACAAGGCGTGGCATCCTATCTATGGTTGCATCTCTTTATGACCCATTGGGATTCATTTCCCCCTTTATACTCACAGGCAAAAGAGTGCTTCAAGAGGCATGCAAACAAGGCACAAGCTGGGATGATCCCCTTTCCAGTGAACTAAGGCCAGTGTGGGATAACTGGAAAGCTGACTTAAAGAATTTGGAGAAAATCACAATACCACGCTGTTATGTTCCTAAAGACTTTGGCCAAATAGCAAAAACAGAGTTGCATCATTTTTCTGACGCAAGCTTGTGCGGTTATGGTCAGTGCTCATATTTAAGACATATAAGCAAAGATGATAAAGTGCATTGTGCTTTAGTTACAGCAAAGACCAGAGTTGCTCCTATTAAGGTAACAACAATACCAAGACTCGAACTGACAGCTGCTGTTGTCTCCATTACTGCAAGCACCATGTTAAAGGATGAGCTTGGATTGACACAGATTGATGAGTATTTCTGGACGGACTCTAAGGTCGTTTTAGGCTACATCAATAACGAAGCACGTCGTTTTCACACATTTGTCTCCAATAGAGTTCAAAGATAAGGCTCAACAGCGCCCCCCAGCAGTGGAGATATGTTTCATCTGAGCAAAATCCGGCAGATATTGCCTCCAGAGGTTCAAGTGCAAGTGAGCTCATTGCATCAGACTGGTTCAAGGGGCCACAGTTTCTGTGGAACAAAGAAATCTCACCAGCTGCAGAGATTGACATGAACGTACCACTCGGAGATCCAGAGGTTAAAAGGGTACATGCACTAAACACGCTCAAAACAGAGAAGAAAGGTTTATCAGACAAGTTGACAAAGTTTTCCTCATGGCACAAAGCCACTCAAGCCATAGCTCGACTGATTCGCTGTGCCAAGAGAGATAAAACAACAGGCCACAGTACAGTACAGGAAAGACAAAATGCACAATGTGTTATTCTAAAGGATGTACAAGCAACTGAGTATGCAGAGGAGATAAAGTTGCTCAAGAATGGAAAGGCACTTCCTCTCAAAAGCAAACTGTTTCAAATGGACACTTTTCTTGATAGTGATGGACTCCTTAAGGTGGGAGGAAGGCTCCAAGATGCTTCATTCTCCTCCGCACTGAAACATCCAATATTAGTTCCAAAGGGTCACCATGTCACTCAACTAATAATAGCTCATTTTCACAGTAAAGTGCATCACCAAGGGAAAGGATTGACAATCAATGAGATCAGGTCAAATGGAATTTGGATTCCAGGCATCAACAAAGCTGTTGCAAACTTCATACACCAATGTGTAAAATGTCGCAGACTCCGAAGAGGCACAGAGGAACAGAAAATGTCTGAGTTCCCAAGACAGCGCTTAGAGCCATCCCCACCATTTACATTTTGTGGAATGGACTGTTTCGGTCCCTTTCTAACCAAACAAGCTCGCAAAGTGCACAAACGTTATGGACTTCTTTTTACATGCCTTTGTTGCAGAGCAGTCCACATAGAAATGTTGGACGACATGACAACAGACGCTTTCATCAATGCGCTCCGCTGTTTTATAGCTATAAGAGGAGCAGTCAGTGAGATAAGGTGCGATCAAGGAAGCAACTTTGTTGGAGCAAAAAATGAACTGCAGGAAGCCCTAAAACAAGTGGACTCTAATCGCATTATCACATTTCTGGCCGAGAAACAGTGTGACTTCAAAATGCACACTCCTCATTCAAGCCATACAGGAGGTGTATGGGAAAGGCAAATCAGGACAGTTCGAAACATTCTGCGCTCAACAGCTTCACTTTCATTAGGCAGAATGGATGACGCATCATTAAGGACATTCTTTTATGAGGCAATGGCGATTGTGAACAGCAGGCCTCTTACAGTGGACAACCTCAGTGACCCAAACAGCCCCGAGCCTTTGACCCCAAATCACCTGCTTACTATGAAGTCAAAGGTAGCCTTGCCTCCACCAGGTAAATTCATCAAAGAGGACATTTATGCACGGAAAAGATGGCGGCAGGTGCAGTACCTATCAGAACAGTTTTGGTCACGTTGGAAAAGGGAGTATCTCTCCAACATTGCAACGAGACAGAAATGGCACACTCCAAGGAGAAATTTGAAGGTTGGAGATGTTGTCATGGAGAAGATGAATGATTTGCCTCGCAATGAATGGAGACTAGCACATGTAATGGAAACAGTGACTGACAAAGACGGACTTGTAAGGAAGGTAAAGATTCGCTTTGGAGAAAGGAAGATGGAGAAAGGACAGTGTTCCAGTAAACCTTCCATAGTGGAACGCCCGGTGCAGAAACTGGTTCTGCTATTAGAGACTGTTTAACTACAATTTACAGTTTAAGGTTCTTTCTTATGTGCTATGTGTTTTCATAGAGTTAAGGTTACAGGTCATTTCTTCATTAGGAAATCATTATCGCTCCATTTGTTTACCAGTTAAGTTCTAATGATTTGGTGGGAGTGTAACTGACCTGATATTTTCTTTATGGTAAATTGATTAATGAGTGTTTGTTATTCTGCTGCAGCAGTAACGCCACTAATGCTTTTATTTTGAAAGGCTCAGAACGACAAGGCTGTAAATCGATTGTCGCAAACTGCAGCAGTAGCGCGAAGTCCAGTGTACAGAGAGAAGGTGCACTCCACGGTAAAGGACGGAGAAAAGAATTGTTAAGGCATAATTTTAAGCTCTAAAGGGTTGCTCAGCACCTGGTTGATGAGGGAACAAGGTTGGTATCTGCATTTTGTTGTGTCAATGCATATATAGTTATAGTTCACGAAGCATACAGATTGCTATTAAGTGTTGCAATTACGTTCGCATCCACTAGAGGGTGCTCATGTAAATTAGTCATGCTAAGGTTTACAAGCTTCGGTGTTGTGTTGTGTAAAGTCATAGAATGTTGGAACATGGCATATCTCGTTTTAGTTTCATGGTGCAGGAAATAATAGAAAACAATGTTAAAAGGTTGTAATTTAAAGCAAAGGAAAAGGTTAAAGGCAACATACTGTTTGAGTTATTAATGTATATTTATTCTGTATATTTTGTAGCTCTTACGGTGTGTTCACGTGCAAGGCATTTCAAATAAAAGGATCGTGAACCATCAGTTAAAGAGACCATCTTTTCAACCGGGACGCTACAATTAGCATTACCTTTCCATACCTGTCCTGCTGAGGTAAGGTGTGTATAATGTTAAAGGTGTTACAATAATGTCACACTGACAACTGATGGCAACGTTAAACGGAGGTTAAAGGAAAGGTTCTAAAAAAATTCCTCCACCACTGATCATTATCGACTTATAAATATGTTGATGACCTCAATATAAGTAATAATATATTTCACTTCTTCAGCTAGGAAGAACATTGTGTCCACTTGCCTTTCTATAAATGTCACCACAGTTAGTGCACATCAAGTGTGTGGCTGTTGATGTTAACAGGTGACACCCTGAAGCAAAGGCACAAAGTAGCCTGAAGTATCATCTCATTACACATGTGGAGACAAGCAAACAAAGAGGACAGAACACTAAATCAGACCTGTGTGCATGCTGACATGGAAGACTTTTCTACCAAAGGTGCAAATTGTTAAATAAAAATTTCCTGTGATGCACATTTCCCATTTCATTCGTCCAAACAAAAACTGCACCTATGGATTTTACCATTTTTCTCATATTATCCGATGATACCTATACAGGGCACTGCAAAGTAATTACTGGGAGAATAAACTGTGTCACATGGTTTAAACATCACATGACTTGATGAAAGATTCCTGCAGTTCAGGGTTTCTGCAGAATTCTCATTTCTTCTCGTTCCTTGTCTCCTCCAGGGACATTTAAGGGACTGGAAGTTTCAGGAAGATCCTCCATGATGGCAAAGAGGAAGCACACATCACATTTAAAATATACAATGATACTAAACAAACAGAATACAATACATTAATAGTCAAAGCAGTATTCTATAGTGAAGTTACAAACAGTTTCTGTGTCTATTGACTGCATTGCTGTTTGCTTTGTGGCTGCAGCTCATGCCAGCTGCTTTTGATCCTTTTTTTTTTTTTTAAGGGCATTAAAAATTGACCGAAATATGTACACTAAAAGATTTAACATCAGTAAGATAAAAAGATCATCCAACTGTCCAGATGAGCAGCATAGAAAGCACAGCAAACAGAAACGTGGAGACTAGAGTCTACATAGTTTTTGGATTTGGTCTTTCTTATATAGTTTTAAAACAGGCTCACCTTAATTCAAAACATGCACTGAAATCTAGAATAAAGGATATATGATCCAAGATTGGTCGCAATCTGCCATGCTGTTTTTCTCTGTGTATAATTCAGTGGCAGCTTGTTAAATCATGAACTATATGCTGCAAAGTCACCGCCTGAGTGCTCGAGATTGTTGCTCCAACATTCAGTCACTCACAGGGTGAAATGAATAGCAGTTGCGGGTGTTTTTCAGTAGGTGCCTATTTCAGTGAAAGGCTAGCTCCATATCTTCCCCACTGTTTAGACTGAATTGCTTTTTGAATAATTCCATGCCTGATTTCTCATGGCTGTTAGCGCCTTGCTGTTCATTCCGATGAAAGGAGGGAAAATACCGAGAGGGGGGGAAAAAAAAAAAAAAGAAACACTCCGGTCCCAAACCTAGTTAGCTCCAGCGCTAAACCTGTCCGCACAACCGCAGCTATAACGCAGCTCTCTGTCGCAGCGTGGTAACATGATAACCGTCCCTGAGGTAATAAGAACCTCTTTGCTAAGCAGAACACCAGGTTTGGTCTTTCAGGGTGTGTGCAAGAGAGGAAAAACATATCAGAGTATCACAGTAACGCAAAGTGGAGGAGAGAGGTGAGGGGAGCTGTTGCCTAGCAACCAGCAGGCCTGACAGGTGCTTTTGTGGGGATGGGATGTTCATCCAGCTGTTCTTGTTCTTCTGATGCTTAACATTTGTAAAGGCCTCTGCTGCGCTCAGCTACCAACATCTCAAAGTCAAGGGTCACAGGAAGATTTTAGTGTCAGATTTCACACCAAAGGTCACTGAGAAGTCTGCAGTGGGCGGGGCAGTTACCATCCTTTAAACTAACTTAGGCTTTTTCTGTGTGAGAATGAAGCCTTAGTATTAGACTCTTCATGGGGGATATATCTGGCTCTTATGATGCTTAATTCTACTATTGGGGTTTCTTGCACGATGTCACGCACATATTGTCCACCATACTGGACATAATACACCCACCAGTCAGGCGGAAAAATGTATATTCCCTGCCTGGTTAGCGAGTGGTTCCTTGAGGTAGCTGGCTGATGCTAATCGGTCATAAAGAGGGTGCTGTTCCAAAAACCTCCTTGCGATTGCTTTGGTCGCTAGCAGATTGCTGCCATCACCTGTAGTTTGCATGGAAGATACCAACTTGCCTGCAAATACTCACTAACTGCTAGGTAAGCGAGAGTAAAACTTGAAACGGGTAACGTTCCTCTTCAGAGTAAAAGTTGTGCCTCAGCACTGCAAACCAACACTTCAAATGCTTTCCGTTTCTGGTTTGTGTTGTACTTTTCACAGTTTCATTATCACTCAGAGAGTAGCTGTCCAGTGTCTGCAGACAAGTCAGCATCTTCCATGCAAACTACAGCTAACTTTGATAATCTGCTAGCAACCAAAGCAATCACAAGGAGGTTTACACCAACTACCAAATACACATTTTTCCCTAGTGACCAGTGGTTGCAAGGTGGTCTCTAGGCCTGTGTAATTGGGGCTTTTAGCCATCAGTTTCATAGCAACCACTCTCCAACTCGTCAGGGAATATGCAACCATAACCAGTGGTTACCAAACTGTTCTCTGGGTCTGTGTAAATGGTAAATGAGTGGATCTTAAAAAGTGCTTTTCTACTCTATTTGAGTACTTAAACCAGATTACACAATATCTCTCATTTACCCATTCACATACACATTTATACAAGCACTTTAAGTCCTTTCTAACATTCGCGCACACACTCACACTCCAGTGAACACATCAGGAGCAGCTCAGGGTTCAGTATCTTGCCCAAGGATACTTTACCTCAGTATGTTCACCGGTTAGTTGCCAACTTCGTTAACATCAGCAAATAGAGCCTTTTTTGCTAAAACCAGCAACCAGCTCTGTGAGTTGTGGCAGAACTCAGGATACTGCTTTTGCAGACAAATGGCTCAGTTCACAGGAATTCAATCAAAGCGGAGAAACTAATTTGATGGAATGAGCAGGAACCAGGAAAAACAGGCAGAATCCAAATCATTAAGAGACTTACAGTTATAGTGGGGGAATAATTATTTGAATCCCTGCTGAATTTGTAAGTTTGCTCACTTACAAAGAAATGAAAAGTTTCTCATTTTTATGGTGTTTCATTTTAATGGCAAGAGACAGAATATCAACCAAAAATCCAGAAAAAACACATTACGTAAAAGTTACAAATTAATTTGCACAGCATTGAGTGAACACATGAACATGACTTAGTACTTGGTGGAGAAACCCCCTGTGTGGGTAGCACACAGCTGTAAGACATTTCTTGTAGTTGGTCACCAGAATTGTACACATCTCAGGCCCAAATGGAAATAGATGGAGGCAAAATGTGTGACACGAAATGTTTATTCCAACAAAGACAAAAAAAAAAAAAAACAACTTATTGAGTTATTGCAGCAGAAGCCTTGTCTGTATGATGTCCTTCGGCTGTTATCATGACTGTGTCAAGAAGATGCAGCATGGAAAGAATTAAAGCTGTGCAATGACTCAGATTGTACCATCATACTACTGCATACTTACCTGCGTAATGCTTGAAGGTAGCACCATTTCTCATCACGCACAGCAAGCAGCAACTTTTGACTTGATAGCAACTGAATTTTATGGGTGTTTATAATTTATGAAGCTTCTGACCACATGTAATCGATGACAGTGAAAATGGCAAATGGCACACAACATGTGCCTGATAATAATCTGCCATCTTTAGTTGTTACTGTAGCTATCCTCCTCATCAGTTAAAAACTGGCTGAGGCTCTGTACACACATACAGGGGTATTTTTTAAAGTGGGATTTTCTAATTTAGTTTTGATAAATATTTCTGTCCACATGAAAATGCAAAGAATCATGTCAAGTACGGTCACGAGCATGCCAAAGCAACAGATAGCAAAATAAGCCTAACTGTATTGAAATATTGGCCAGTCAGAAGCCTACAAACAATGACACAGCGCAACGCGTGACATCAACAAAGGCGAAAGTTGCACACATCTGACATTGTGTGAAACATATACGCTGTCCACTGTCTTGCAACACTTTTCTACTCGTACCCACCAGGGTTATAATAGTTTTGGATTTTACATTATAGTTTAGTTTTAGTTAGTTTTTACTTTTTTTCTTTAATTCAGTTAGTTTTAATTAGTTTTCAGAGTGGTTTTGCTAGTTTTATTAGTTTTTATTTTTGGTTTAATGCTTAGTTTTAGTTAGTTTCAGTTAGTTTCAGTATTAGTTTTAGTATTTTCATACCTAATCAGGTGCAAGATTCAAGGCGCAAAGTGACTATTGTGTAATGAAAACTTGACAAAAGATACAGTTTAAAGAAATATATTCAACAACCAACTGTTCACAAGACATGCTAAATTTGTGTAATATTAAGGACACACATGAACATCAACAGGGAGAAACAAAGAAAAACATGAACTCCCAAACTCAATAAATTCTACAATAAACTCCACAATAAAGTTCAGCATCAGTGCAGTAGATTAACAACAGCTACATGTGGTGACAAAAACAAACTCTTTGAAGGAGTCAAAGCTCAAATCCAGCTGCATCCTGATGTTCTCACCACCTGAAGCTGCTTCTGTTTTGGAGCTAGCTTGGTTAGATGCTGCTAATTAAACCTGCAGGGTCTTTGCGGCCTCTGTACATAGCCTACGGAACTTGCCGACCTCATGTCCACATTTATGCTTGTGTAGCTGGATTGTGAGTGTTAATTACCTTGTGGTCGTGTGCAGGTGTTTGTACTCAAAGAACCTCCATACGGGACTCTGCCGCTTTCTCGGCAGACCGCAGCTATTACTTTGCGGACCAGCGCGGTGAGCGCACGCACATGCGCACTCACACACACAGTTGTCCTGTGGCGCTCCCAGCTTAAAATCGGAGAGCGGAAAAAATGATTTCATATCAATCCACAAGGCTTAAAAAAAAAAAAAAAACAAGTAAATGAAAGTCAGCTTATCGATAATTTCAGTTAGTTTTAGTTAGTTTTGTAAACTCGCAATTCAGTTTTAATTAGTTATCGTTTTTTCCTTTTAATTATAGTTTTTATTTATTTCAGTTAACGACAATGTTTTTCAATTTCAGTTTTCGTTATTTCGTTCGTTTTCGTTAACTATAATAACCCTGGTACCCACAAACTTGAATTCGTGTCCACACAGAAGGGAAGAGTTCATAGTCGAAGAAATTAAAGTTGTATTCACAAGACTTTGCACTCACAGCTTTTAGATTCATACTCACATAAAAACAATCCTAATCCACACAATTTCTGAGACATATATTTCAGCGGAGATTTAGGTACAAGAATTTTATTGACATACAAATATGAATACGAATGTTAGAATTATGCACACATCTTTTTTACAGTTATCTTACTCCATACCTCTCCCTCTCTGGTGTTTCTGTACTGACTACATATGGCAGGCCATTTTAACATAAAATCCGTTTGTCTGACTATCCGTAATTACATTTCAGATAGCTAAAACTGCATTTTGACTAGACAAAACCACATTTTGACTGTCCAGAATGGTAATTTAAGATATCTGCAATTACATTCTGACTAGTAAGAACAATAATTCAAGATATCTTCAATTACATTTTGACGAGTCAAAATTCCTTTCAAGATATCTCAAATGACATCACCGGATTCGTCATTTGAAGGGTCACACATCCATAATTACAATTTAAGACATCTCAAATGTAATTATGACTAGTCAAAATTACGTTTTTTGATATTTGAATCAAGCATTGCATGTAAGCCCCCTTAGGCAGTATTATTAGAAAGCACTGCATCAATTTTCATTGTTATGCAGATGATACTCAGCTTTACCTATCAATGAAGCCAGATGACACACATCAATGAGTTAAACTGCAGGAATGTCTTAAAGATATTAAGGCCTGGATGACCTCTAATTTCCTGCTTCTAAATTCAGATAAAACTGAAATTCTTGTACTCGGCCCCACAAATCTTAGAAACATGGTGTCTAACCAGATACTTACTCTGGATGGCATTACTTTGGCCTCCAGTAACACTGTGAGAAATCTTGGAGTCATTTTTGACCAGGATATGTCCTTCAATGCACATATTAAACAAATATGTAGGACCGCTTTTTTGCATTTGCGCAATATTTTTAAAATTAGAAACATCCTTTCTCAGAGTGATGCTGAAAAGCTAATTCATGCATTTATTACTTCTAGGCTGGACTACTGTAAATCATTATTATCAGGCTGTCCTAAAAGCTCCCTGAAAAGCCTTCAGCTGATCCAAAATGCTGCAGCTAGAGTACTGACAGGGACTAGAAAGAGAGAGCAGATTTCTCCCATATTGGCTTCTCTTCATTGGCTCCCTGTTAAATCTAGAATAGAATTTAAAATCCTTCTCCTCACCTACAAGGTCTTGAATAATCAGGCCCCATCTTATCTCAAAGACCTCATAGTACCGTATCACCCCAACAGAGCACTTCACTCTCAGGCTGCTGGCTTACTTGTGGTTCGTAGGATACTTAAGAGTAGAATGGGAGACAGAGCCTTCAGCTTTCAGGCCCCTCTTCTGTGGAACCAGCTTCCAGCTTGGATTCGGGAGACAGACACCCTCTCTATTTTTAAGATTAGGCTTAAAACTTTCCTTTTTGATCAAGCTTATAGTTAGGGCTGGATCAGGTCACCCTGAACCCTCCCTTAGTTATGCTGCTATAGGCCTAGACTGCTTTTCATTCACCTTATTTACTTTGTTTATACTCCACTCTGCATTTAATCATTAATTGTTATTAATCTCTGGCTCTCTTCCACGGCATGTCTTTTCTCTCCCCTCAGCCCACCCGGTCACAGCAGATGACTGCCCCTCCCTGAGCCTTTCTCCCTGATAAAAGGGAGTTTTTCCTTTCCACTGTCACCAAGTGCTGCTCATAGGGGGTCATTTTGACTGTTGGGTTTTCTCTGTATTATTGTAGGGTCTTTACCCGCAATACAAAGCGCTTTGAGGTGACTGTTTGTTGTGATTTGGTGCTATATATATAGAATTGAATTGAATTGAATTGAATTGAGTTGAATTTGTCTGAGTTGGGGTTAGGGAATATGTCAGATATTGCAGGTATAATGTCCCAGTATTTATTGTATCTATTTAGAATTTCTCTGGAGGGGAACTGGTTTCTCTTCTGAACTCACGGAGTCTCTCCCTGATGTTCATCTCTCGCTCTTCTCCGGGTATCTGCTGTTTCAAACCTATCTTCTTCCAGGCAGTGTGGGAGAGTTCCTCGGCCAGGCTCTCCTTTGGCTTGATCAGGGAGACAAACCAGGCAAACCAAGTTCCTTCATGTCCTTCGTAGCCTCAGCTGCTGTCTGGTTAAGCCACGTGTTTCCCTCGTAGAACACTTGTAGTTTGAATGGTGTCTAAAAGCGGATCTTTCTCTGCTTCAGGACCCGTTTTGCTTCAGAGTATTCTTTACGTTTCTGCAACACTGTGGCTGAGTAGTCATGATCAAAATATATCGGTTTCCCGTGTAGAAACACTCCTTTCTTCCCCCAGGCATAATATCTCTTCCTTGTTTCTGCTGCGGAGAAATTTAACAATTGATCGTGGTTTTTTTGTTACCGTCCCCAGCAGGTTGTGGAGCCAGCGCTTGGTGTGCTCTCTCAATGTCCAACTCCGCTATTTGGGTCGATCTCCAGTGTGTCTCTAAGTCATTTTTCCACAAAATCACTCATAGATGATCCCTCTTCTCCCTCTGGCACATATATCCGGATGTTATCTCTTCGTGATCTCCCTTCCTGGTCTAGCAGTTTTTCTTGTTTTTGATTTATTAGTTCGATCATTTTGCTCATTATCTGCTCTCATTGTACGCTCTTCCACTTCTTCAGTTCGCTCTTCTGACTCCTTTGGTGAGTTCTGACTTGATGTCATTCAGCTGTTGTTTTGTGTCTTTTTGGAACTCCCGTAATTTGTGCAAGGCCGTCCGCCTCAGTGGAGAGCGGGTTAACATTAGCATTAGCTTCATCGTGGTGCTGCTGTGTTGGTGAAGCACTTGCCGTCTTTCTTTCTTGTGCGAATTCTTCATTCATAGTTTTTTTATTTCTGTCCCTATTCCCCATTTGAGACCCCCTTACAACCTCCATTTTACTCGTGTTTTGTTATATTTGGTAAGTTATGGGGTCAATTTAGAATTTTTTCAGAGGAGCAATCAGCTTAAGCTGCCATTTCAGTGGGTGCCATCACCGGAACCCATTTCCCATTTTCTACCTGTAATGCTGCTGTTGGAGCCGTTTTAAATGCACCTGTGCAGAGCCTCAAAGCATGATACTGGATACTGTTTAGTCTATGGAGACTCATACCTACTGCTGAATTATATGCTGCACACCTGTAATCTAACACTGACCTAATTAACTCGGTGTATATGGCTTTCAGAGAATTCCTGTCGGTCACTTCCAACTAAACACCTCATAATTTTACCACTTTCTGGCACTTGTCTACTATTTTTGAGGAAGCACATGCTGTGAAACTGAAATAAATATTATGGGCAAATTTTGTGAAGTTTTCTTTTTTAAAAATATCCGATTCTGGAGATTCTGTACTTGCAGTTTCTATGCGCTAGTGACCACAGAAGTTAAAAGTTATTTAGATAATGCTTCAAAATAAGTACTTGGAGTCTTCTCCACATGGATGCAGAGATAACTAGAACAAGGTTAGGCAACATTTTTTCCTCAGATTCTGGCAGACATGACTGACTGTTTCAAAAAATATATAGAATCCAAAAACTCAGTTTGAAAAGTTTGACTTATCACTCTGGTGTACAACTGAGATAAATGAAGTAAAACATTTTATGCATTAAAAGTAAGAATTTATTATTTTTTTCTTTAGAACTTTGTAGACTATTTACAGTTTTGGTTTTGAATCTTCAAATCAAAGGTGAGGAGAGGAGGGTGAAGGAGAGAGAGATGAAGGAGAGAGAGATGAACGAGGCGTGGTGGAGAGAAGGGGTGAGAGAGAGGGAGGAGGAAAGAGAGGGATGGGGCGAGAAAGAGAAAGAAGTGGTGGGAGGAGAAGGAGGGAAGGATGAGGAGAAAGAGGAAGTGGACTTCACATCTTGTTTGTGGTTTTCTTCTTCTGCTCCTTCTTCAGCTCTTTCAGTCTGTTCATTATCTCCTGTTCTGCCTCTTTCACTTTTGCTTTGATCTTCTTTTTTGCCTCTTTTGTTTTCAGTTTAAATTCTTCTTTGCTTCTTTGTGTTGCAGTTTCAGCTGTTTCAGAGCTGTTTTACACCCTTTCTCTGTCACTTCAGTCTCTGCCAGGTTTGTCTTTATTGAAATCTCTATTTTCTCCTAGTTTTTGCTGTGCAGCCAATAATTCCTTCTTTAGGTTTTTTATTTCTATTTTTTTGCTACTTGCATTCCTCTTTTCTCTTCTTCCAGAGCTTCCTTGTATCCCAATAATTCCCTCTTTTGGTTTTCAGATTCTTTTTTTGCCATTAGTTTTCCTTTTCTTTCCTCCTGGAACACATACTGCACTTCCAGCAGTTTCTGTTTCACAGTTTCAGTTTCCTCCTCTGCCTGCTCTCTCCGTCTTCTCTCTTCTTCTAAAGCGTTCTTCACCTCTGACAGTTTTTTTTGCTCCTCTTCCGCTGCTTTCAGTATTTCTATCAAGTCGTTCTTTACTTTCTTTTTTGCCTCCAGTCTTCTTTGATTTCTTCTTCTAGGGCTTCTTTCACTTCCAGCAGTTTCTTTTTTACATCTTCTGCATCTTTCTCCACACGCTCTTTTCCTTTTCTCTCTTCTTCTCTAATTCTTTCTTCATTACTGACAATTCCTTCATTATATTCTCTATTTCCATTTTTGCCTCCATTTTTCCTTTTGCTTCTTCTTCAAGTTGTTGCTGGACTCGATGAGCATCCTCTTTCAGCTTCTTATTTTCATCCTGCAGTGCTGTAAATGTCTCTCGCAGGGCAATAAGCTCAGAGGCAGTGGTATAGGGCGAGGCGCTCACCAGTCCTGCTCTGATGTTTGGCCTGTTCATTGTGGCTTTTTCACCAAGAAATGAAGCAACAGATAAAGACAGAATTATTAGCCTCCCATGAAAATGTTTTTTTTTTAAATGCTGTTACAGTTTCTTCTCAATCGATTTGGAGCAGTTCTCACAGCAGAGATAATCATGGTGATCAGGAAGGCGTGTCCTCGCCCACATTAACATTTCTCATTGTTTTTATACACACTGCTGTTGTTCATACACATGCTTCACTACTGAGCATATTTGTTACTGTGTTGATGCACTTCTCACTCTAATCCTAAAACTCATTTAAACAGTTTGCACTTTTGTCACTCACAACTCTCCATCTCTCATGTTCCTGAATACTGCCCAGCATTGTGTTAGTGTTTCAATAAATGACCTCAAACTTTTTTCAGACCAAGCAAGTTAGTTGTAAGGTTTTGATCCCAGTCCAAAACATTCTGGTGCCTTTTGCACAGGTGAGTATAAGTTATGAAAAATGCTGTAACTGTTTGGAGAACTGCATTAAGAGGGGTGAAAATCACTTTTCTGCTGTGAGAACTGGGCCAAATCAACTGAGAAAAGTTTTAATCAGAGGAAGAAATTTGTAAAAGAGGAAATGAGGCTACCTTGCAGATGCTACGAGCAGAGTCGAAGTCTGTTTCCGTGGTACTTTCAACTTGTGTTGTCTGGCTCTTGTTTTCCTACTTTGAAAAGTGCTGAAACTGAGCGATTCTGTGACATCAGAGTTCTACTGAACATTCGCTTTGAGTGCTCAGTCAGAGTAGAAAAAGCTTTGTTTCATCCATCCATTTCCTTCTGCATCCCAGCTGCGAGAGGCAGCTCACACCCTGGTCGAGTCACCAGCCTGTCACAGAGACTAACACACAGAGACAGACAACTCTTCACACTCACACCTGTGGGCAATTTAGATTCCCCATTTAACCTAACTCTACTAACTACACATCCTTGGACCATGGGACAAAACCAGAATGCTCACAGGAAACCCACAAACACATGGGACAACATGCAAACTCCACACAGAAAGGTGCCGGCCCAGGTGGACTCGAGCCCAGGACCTTGTTGCTGTGAGGCAGCAGTGCTAACACCGCACAATCCATGTGTTTCATGATTTGTTTTTCAAAGAAAACATGTCCGTGTATCCACAAAGAAATAAAATAGTGTTGGGGAGGATCAGGGCCCATTCTAGCCTGCTCTTTGGGTGGGCACCTGGAAGTAACTGGTGGGCTACTTGGATGAGGACAAAACTACAGGTTAGAGCAACTAACTAGTGACCTGCAGGTTGCTGGTTTGAGACTCTGGCATCTCCTCTCTTAGATGCTTGCAAACAGCAATAAGGATGATAAACACCTGACCAAAGCAACATTTCTGACACTAAATGTTTCAGCGCCTGTGCAGCAGCTGTAGGATGGTTTCTACAGGCTGAAGATCAGCAGTCGCTGCAGGAATCAACATCACTGCACTTATTTTTCTTTAAGTAGGAGAGTCGGGGTCCTCCTGAGGAAAGTTGGAGGGATTGGCATTTCATTTTCTGCATCCTGGTGAACTTTTTCACAAACATCAGATGTGTTTCAGCAGGATTTCTGCTCGGATTAGAAACTTTCTGTACTTTTATGTCACACAGCTCTTCCTTCTAGCTTCTCCATCACACTGTGCGCGTGTGTGTGTGTGTGTGTGAATAATAACCTGAGAGGATGAAGGTCAGAGTTATTTACCAGACCTTTTGTAATATTTATCCACAGTGCAGCATTTAACAGCACTTTGCTGTAGGAGTGGTGATATTAAGAAATTTCACTAGCATGTCCCATCTCATATCCATAACTCAGTTTTTCCATCATTCACCTCTTATAATATGCCCACCTTCATACAGTGATTAAGTGCTTACACTGCACAGTGGCTTTTGAGGTGTGTCTAAAGGTGACTGCCTAAGATCAGCAAGTCTTATTCAGTCTTTCATAACCACCGGTCTCTGACTTTCCTCTGATCTGATCTGCTTTCCTTAATACCAAAAGGATAACAGCTAAAGTAAGACTATCATCAACAGCCAGAACACTTAAAATCCCTCATGTGAGTTTCAAAATTGTATTTGGAAAGAAAAAAAAATAGACTAAAAGCAGAATTTAAGGTTCTCCCTGTGGTTTAAAAAAAGGAAAAAAAAAGCAGTGATGGACTCATAATCACCCTCCCAACTTCTCAATCCCACCCACGGACATGGAGCTGAGGTTTGGGGATTGTCAGAGGAGCAGAGGGGCATTAATAAGGAGAGATGGAGGGTTTTACAGGTGAATAGGTGGGAGGGTAGGGATTAAAAAAAATGCAAGAAAGTAGAAAAGCCTGGAGGTCAACTTGACTGCCAAGACACTGCCTTTCATGCTTGCTCAGGCTTGCTTTCATCTGCTGTGCCTGCCTAAGGAAAGCGAGGATGGGGAGGATGGATCTCGAGGGTGAGGCAGGAGGAAGGACGCAGTGCATGCAGGGAGAGAAAGGCGGGTGGTATGAAATCAGTGTTAATCTTTCTGTCTTGAGATGCAGTTTTTTTTTTTATCTGTGGATTAAACCTCATTACAGATTGCATCACATTCAAAAGAATTTGGGCAATGTTTTTTTTTTTTTTAAAGCAGACTCAAAGTGCCAAAGCATATTTTTATTAGACCAAGTGGGCACCCTCGCCCAGATTCAAAAATTGACCCTTGCATCACCCTGAGAAGAATAAAGCTCTTTTCATTACAGCTGTACAGTAGCTGCTGGCGCTGCTGCTGTGATGTCAGGGCTTTGATGAGTGGCTGGGGTGGTCAGAGGTAGTTAGGGTAGAGAGGCTGGGGATTGGGGCAGTTGACAAGGGGCACAGCTGGGCAGCTGTTGGGGAGAACTAAGGGTCCCTCGGGTCCTTTTTTAAATAGGCCTTTTCATACAACACCCACTCCAAGTACTCAAGAAACAAAGAGGAGGGAGAGAGGAGCCAGCCAAAGAGAAGGACAAGAGCACCATAAAAAAAACTTTAGCGTATCGAGGCCGAGCTGCTTGCTTATGGACCATACATATAAACTGTAGTTCCCTCTGTTGCAAGAAAAAAATGCACAGTTGGTTTCTTCAGTTACATGATTGTTATTTCAGGGTGTCAACACTGTTGGACAAGTGGCTTTCTGTTATATATGAGCAAAATATGAAACTGAATGAGATGAAAGGATGTTACATTGAACAGGACGTCTTGGTTATCCAATCAAAGACTGAAATGCAATGACTTCATCTTTTTAACCACAGCTTTAAACTGAAGGTTTAAAGCCCCACTAATGCCCTCTAGAGGCTGGAGTGTATAATACACCTGCAAGATCTATACAGATGAGAAGCTTAAAATGCTTGAAATGCCTTTTAGGCAAGGTCAGCAGAGGTGGCAAAAGGTCAGACATTCTGTACTTAAGTAGAAGTACAACTTGTGTTAAAAATACTTTGGTAAAAGTTGAAGTACTGGTTCAGCTTCTTAAGTAAAAAAGTACAGGCTCTGAAATGTACTCAAAGTAAGAAAATAAAAGTAGCAGGTTGTATAAATGGTGAATTCAGTGAATGAATCTCAGCAACAGCAGCTTTGATTCAAACTCATCTCTGCTGCACTAATGTAACCTGTAACTCTGACCATAAACACAGCCTCTGTGCACCAGTCCAACACAGAGCTTTACTGTAAATACAGTACACCAAGCTGACCTGTTAATCACGCACTACACTCCAGTATTTTCATACAATCTTTGAATTACACAAAGTTAGCATACCTCAGTTTGTTTTGCAATCCTTACCTTTAAGTAGCGCTAGCTAGATGCTGAAGTACTGCGAACACAACTTACGGACGCGGTCCGGACCACTGTAATACTGATGGGAATTCGGGCTCTTTTCAGAGAGCCGGCTCTTTAGGCTCGGCTCCCAAGTGGCTCCTCTGATTTTCCTTTAAAAATGTGTAAAATTAATTACTAATGTAAAAACATACATTATATCAAATGTTTCTTTATATACTCAACATAGAATAGAGTGCTCGAAATACAAATTATAAAACAAAAGATTGACCTCTCCTCCCTGATATGACCTGCCATTTTGTTCTTCTAATTTCGCTGATGGATGAACAGTTCATATATGTCTGTGCAGGTTGTTTGTGGAGCCTGCTCGATATGAAATTTTAATCTTAACTTTGCAGTCTGTACTCTCTATCACATTAAAATGTGTCTAAACTTTACTACATTTTATGTCACTCATTTTCCTCACCGTTTCCGTGTGTAGCATCTAGGTAAAGCGCAACTTCCTTTAGCTCTTTCCTGTCTCCGATCGTACTTTGCAGGAACCTCTCCCTCTATGGTATTTCTGTACTCACTGTGCGTGTGTCCGTGGCCCCTCGCCTCCCGCTCAGTGTAGACGCACAGATGCTGCCACCCATCTCAACCAATCACGTGCGGTTTCCACAAAAAAAAAAAAAGAACGAAATAAAAAAAAGAAACGGCTCCCGTCGTTCACTTCAAAGAGCCTGCTCTTAGAGCTGGATCGTTCGCAACAAACCCATCACTACACTGTAACCCCTGATTATACCACTATAAATGATACATAAATTATATGGTTTTGCCTCTTTAATCTGTTTGCATGCGATAAGCACCAGGGATGGAGGATACGCCAATACGATTGTCTCTTATGTGTTATTGTTCCGCTATTTAGGCTCAGATCGATTTATGTTTGACGGCACACTGACCAGAAATGCAAACTTTTCTCATAGTATTAAACCTAAAGTAACGAGTCTGTCTGAAAATGTCGGAAGTAGAAAGTAGCCTACAGATACTTGTAAAACTGTAGGGAGTACAAGTAAAAAGTAGTCAGAAAACTAAATACTCAAGTAAAGTACAGATACCTGAAAAATCTACTTAAGTACAGTAACGAAGTATTTGTACTTCATTACTTCCCACCTCTGAAGGTCAGACACTAGTTTCAAAGATTTATCATGTTTTGGAGTGAGGGTAGATGAAAAGCCATGTCTGGATTAAAACCTAAAGGGTTTATACCCTTGATAAAAACCAGTGTACCCAGAATATGGAGAGAAAATTGTCTCACATTGCCACAAATCCATGCTAAATCAAGTACTAATGTAATTTAAAATTTGTAATGTAAAGTCATAAATGTATATTCTAATCCAAAGCCAAGCTATCTGAACACAAATGAGACCATGATGTGCAAAATCATTCACCAACTACATGCTCATTTTTACATGTTATATGCACAAGGTTTGCTGCTACTGCCCTCATGCAACAGCTGCTCTATAATTAGACACTAAGCGATAACCATACCATCTTTGAAATAGTTAGAAATTTGTCTGCCAGGAGGCTACAGTTTGTATCTCACTTGATAAATGTGTGTCTTGTACTTTGTTTTGTTTCGTGACCCAGTGTGAGTCGCTGTAAAGGGGGCCTGAAATTAAAAAAATACATCCCGACAATGTGCATAAGAAAATCACAACAGCAATTAAATAAGAGCTGTGTAAGGGCAGCTGTGTGAGTCCAAATTCATAATGTGAATTATGGAAAATGGGGAGGGGGGCGTCCCAATGCTGTTACAGCAGGAGCCTGTGCACGGGCAGGAGGTGAGACGGTGAAATCAAGGGAAGAGGAAGGAAAAAGGAAACGAAGATTATGTTTATGAAGCACCCTCATTATGTAACCTTATAGGACCACATTAGAATCGTGGCCATTCCAGGAATTTCTTCTGGGTTCACACGGAGCAAAATGGTGTCCGTTGTTTTTCCGCCTTGGCAGCTGTCGCCCGCTCGGCCCTGTGGTCGCTGAGAATTGTAGAAGGGATAAGGCACAACATTGTTGAAGGAGCAGAAGTGCAGCAAAATGCAATACCCCAAGAATGTAAACGCTAATTCCCACTCACCCCCCCTGTGCTGTTCTTACAATTATCACACCCATGCTCCTCGCATGTATGAAGACACAGGGGTTCTTTAAGACACATCTGTACAGGGATCAGCTTTTTTGGAAGTGTTGAGAAATACACTGTATAAACACTGTTCACTCTAGTTTGTCTCATGCTCAGGATATAATCCATCAAATTTGTAATCCTTTTTTAAAAGGTCCAAAATCCAGTGGCCACATTTGCACCTCTTGGAGCAAGTATTGTTCTTATATACAAATTCTAGGGGACCTCAGTTTATTCTGTCTAGCTTTCTGCCCAGTGTTATTGTTTTCGTAACAAATGAAGCTTTTTTGTATGGTTTTTGAATATGCGTTGATGATTCATGTGCACGGTATAGGTGTGATTTATACAGAGAAACTCTGGCATATTTACATTTGCAAACATGCCACACAGAAACCTAGATCTCAAATTTAGCCCAAAGAAACAGTTAGGAAAACAATGTCGTGCACACAGACTCTACCTAACATATACACTACCAGGCTTTTATCCCTGCGGTTTGCAGCCAATGCTGCAGTGAAGCCACTTTTCATGTTCTAATGTGAAAACCATATAACCCTGTAAATGAATCAACAGTTTAAAAAAGAAAGGCCTTAGCTGTGGCCTACTACGTCATTAATTCCCCATCGACTGTATAAGCAAAGCAAGCCTATAATTTAGCTGTGAGTGATCTGTGAGTCAGCGCAGAGCGCATTAATGACTGAAGCACTGAGGCTTCTGTGAGGGGGATGGCCTGCTCAACACGACCCATTCCAAATGTTTACCCGGCTTGCTCATTTATCACGCCGTACTCTTAACCGCCTAATTTGTTCAGTGTGACTTCTTGAAACTGGGCTTTCACTATTTTGTTTATCCCAGTGAATAGAAGGCTATTCTCTCCACCCCCCCAAGGCCATCCTGAAATTACAGAACAGTATACTGTTCTGTAATTTTAATAGTATACTATTAAAATGGTGTTTGAGATCCTGAACAGAAGGGGGAAAGATACACACTAATATTTGATCTCTCCAGTAATTATCTACTGATGCAACTGGATTTAAATACGATTTTAAAATGTTTGTGTCTGCTACAGACGTGTGAAAAAGAAAATGTTCACAACTCCGTGCAGTTCTGTGAAAAACGGTGTACATCCCATGATTCAATAGACTGTAGGATCAGCCATAATCGGAAGTAACTGTTTTCTATTTGACTTTATCAGTTTCTTACTTTGTTGTGGGAGAACTTTGTCCCACTCTTCTTCACAGCATTGCTTCAGTTCATTGAGGCTTGCAGGTATTCATTTATGCACAGCCCTCTGAAGGTCCCACCACAGCATTTCAATCAGGTTGAGGTCTGAGCTTTGACTGGGCCACTGAAACACCTTTATCCTTCTTTTTTCTTTTTTTCAGGAATTCTGTTGTAGATTCGCTGCTGTGCTTGGCATCATTGTGTTGCATGACCCAGTTTCAGCCAAGCTTTGGCTGTCAGACGGCCTCACATTTGACTCTAGAATACTTTGATATACAGAGCAGTTCACAGTCAGCTAAAATACTGCAAGGTGCCCGGGTCCTGTGGCTGCAAAACAAGCCCAGTTCATCACCCTTCTACCACCTTGCCTGACAGATGGTATGAGGTGTTTGTGCTCATATACTGTGTTTAAATTTTTCCATATGTGGCGCTGTGCATTATGGCCAAACATTTTCACTGTGGACTCTTTTGTCCAGAGGGCATTGCTTCAGAGGTCTCGTGGTTTGTTCAGATGTATCTTTGCTGCCATGTTCTTTTTAGAGAGAAGAGGTTTTCTCCTTGTAACCCATCCAAACAGGTTGCTGCCTTTTTCCTGACTCGACTGTCATGAACTTTAACACTTGACATGTTAACTGAAACCTGTAGCACTTGGGTTTTTTTGTCTGTGAACGGTCTAACCTGGAGTGAATTTGCTGGAATGTCGACTCCTAGGAGGATTGTAGCAGATTGTGTTAACACATATATGCTGCTTCTGCTTTGATAGAGGTGCTCAGAGTCAGTTAATCAACTGCATTTGATTAGCAGCACTGGCAACTATGTATTTAGTTTTTCAAAAGCTTGTATAGAGTCCTGGAAAAACTTTATTTTTCATGACTGTACAATAAAATATTAAGTATTCTTTATTTAACTATTTTGTTAAATACTGTTATGTTTTATACATAATATAAATTATGTATCACTAAATGGTCTACTCACAGTCCACTCTGACAGGGGTCACAGTGCATAAGAACTTTTCATGTTTTGATACTCTTTTAATACTTTTGTGTACTTTTTTAAATAGATTTTCTTGATGCTTTTACTTTTAAGTGATTTTTTATACTGTTTTTATACTGTATAACATTAAAACACACTGTTGGAGTTATTTAATTGAAAATATCTCCAACAGTGTGTTTTTATGTTTAGCCCATTTTAGAGCTCATTTAACATAGAAGCTAGTCATTTAGCTTTTTTGATGCAAAGCTAACCATTCAATTCAGTGCTTCTAATTCAAAATGATGAGCCTTAAAAACTTCATACAATAGTTTCTAACTCTGTCTAATTGCGTAGTGTGTATTAAAGTACTTTTATACAAAGAGTGGAACACTGGCTTCAAGCTGGAACAGCATTTTGGGGGAAAAGAGTAGCAGGTATATAACTGAACAGACAGGTTATTTGAACAAAAGGGTGACGTGCTAAATTATCAGCTAATGCTAGCAAGTTTGGTTAGCAACCTAGAGAAAGACCTACCTGCTAATTAGTGCTAAATATTATACAAATAAAAAGCTAAAATTTTACTACACAGACTTCTTATACAGTTTGTTAGTAAAATTAACTTAATTATACTCTGTATTTGCTATGTTCTTGTATAAAAACATCTGCACTGGCTTTAACCTTAAAGTTTTCTGCTTATTATTAACATGGTGATAACCACCAACAAAACTAAACTGATTTATGCTGCAAAAATATTACTGTAGATGTTTTGATACGTTACAAACTCCTTCCAGTAGAATGCTTTGTGTCAATCTAAGTAAACAATGCTGTCAAGGAGCTAAACCTAACAAATACAATGGTCTTTCTTTTAAGAAAGACTTCTGAGTAAATCTTATACTGCCTCTGGAGGATATCATATGAGACCCTGAAACACTGGACATGAGATCTGAATATATCCCACAGAACAAACCCCCACCCACCCAGCCAAAAGTCACAGCTAATCCTGCCCCTGCAGCCCCACGTCAGCTGTCTGCACCCCCTTCCAGCTGTCTCCCTAATGATATAGCTAATGAGACATCTGGGGGGTCAGTCTCTCACACTGAAACAGTATGAGCTAACTGAAGGGGAGTGCTGGGGAGCGCCAATGGGGGGAACACATCAACTTTCCCACGTGTCCCAGTATAGCAGTGTGACTAACTCCTCATTGTTCTTTCATGAAATTTCATCAACTTCTCCTTGAGGTTCTTGACCTGTAGTAGTAGCATAAGTCACCGGAGTGAGATAAAGCTGAGAGGGAAGCCAGAGTGTCGGGGCTATCCATGAAATCTACCAATATTTGAGATTTGTAAGTGCCCGCGCGCTTGAAAGGATAAGCCTGAGTCAATCAATCACATCTATTCCAGTAGTTCTGCATAATGTCATGGAAAATAAGTTAAGCCTCAGGCTTTAAATCTTATTTCAGCTGAAATCTGTTGAGACTCACATGCACCCCTGAGTGTGCTGAAGTCAAGTGTACCAAGAGAATAAATCTACTGTAATATCTCACTGTGCTGTGGGACGGTTTAAATGCTCACAATCCTTTAGCGACTGTTCTTTACTTCACTGCATAGAAATGTTTCAAAATTGCAGGTAAAATTTTTATTATTTTATAGGTCACACCTGCTGCGCCGCACTCACAGCGTGTTCCTGTCTATTATCATCAGTAGAGTCATTTTGTGAACTGATGATGGACTATTTTAGAGAATTCAATGGGACCTTTGAACTGATCTGCCGGACCGGAGGCCATATCGCTGCAGACCACGCAAACGTGCAGTGGTGTGGATGGTGTGGATTGGTGCTCAAATTACACAGACCGACTGACATTTTCTAACTATTTGAAAAGCGTACGCTGGGTGTTACGCCCTTCCCCCCGTTGTACGCTCTGGCAAATGTCGATAATTGTGAATCTTCCCTAAGCGATCATTCTCATTTATCAACATAAGAGATGAGTTTTCCCATAGTAACCACCTTGGCCAATATGTTAGATGTCAGAAACTAGTAATGACAGCTTTAATCATGAAGAGGACACCTCCTGCCTGTCTGGTTTAATAAAACAGGCAAGTTGAACAGATGCAGGCTCCTCCAGCACTTTCAGATCAAACATCTCATCTCTTAACCTTTTTTTAAATATATATATTTAAAATTTCTTTCCTTTTTTTTGTAATCAAGATGTAGGCCTTTGTTGTGGTCTGCACAGGACAAACACTCCAAACTACAAACCTGTGATTTATATACAATAGGATGCATTACTGTACACACAATATAAAGTATTTAAAATGTCCTCAGCCTTAAAGATCTGCAGCAGTAATACTGATCCATAGAAATATTGATGGGGAACATTTTTCTGCAGAGTAAATACTTTTTTACTCTTTATGTAGAATTTGGCAACAGTTTTATGCGTAGTGACGTGTTTTCAGTGTCTCATTGCTACTTTTGCTAAAACAATGATTCTTAAAAAGAATTCTTCCACCACTCATCATTGTCAGCTAATAATAAATAGAGAACAGCAGTAATCAAATCTAACAATTTGACAGTCAGGAAGGAGTGCAGCGAGAGGCTGTGATAGTAGTATGTTTTAATCTGGTCCAGTTTGTCTTGTTAAAGACTAAAGGATGTTTTATTTTATTTTATTTTATTTTTTCACAGAGGGTTCATAGTCTCCACTTGTCTTTCTGTAAAAGTCACCACATGCCACTGCTCAGATCTCAATTTGGCAGAAGGCAACTTACTGTACACTGTCACATGATGGAACACATCCTGACTTTAATGAATTTATGATGGTCAAACCTCTTGATGAACTCCAAGTGTGCTGGCCGTCTCTTCCTGGTACTTCACTCAGCAGCCAAACTGGACAGATGATGGTGATCATGGCTCTGCCCTCCACAGTCAGCATTTATGTCTTAGCTTGCAGAACAGAATGCCCTGAAATGCTGTTATTATATCGTTTACCTGCTCTGTGGTTAGAAACTACCATACCAGGACTCAAAGAAGATGGGACACTGTAATGTTTACCACTGTATAACAACTCCTGTTCTTTTAACAACAGTCCATAAATGTCTGGGAACTGAGGAGACCAGTTGCTGGACTTTTGGCTGAGGAATGTTGTCCTATCCTTGTCTGATATAGGATTCTAGCTGCTCAGCAGTCCTGGGTCTCCTCATCATACTGAAGCACCAAATGTTTTTAACTGATGAAACTAGACTGCAGGCGGGCCAGTTCAACCTGGACTCTTCTGTTGCAATAGATGCAGTTTAGCATTGTCTTGATAAAACTTTTGGTTTGTGGATGGGAGCACATGTTCCTCTAAAACCAGTATATACCTTTCAGCATTGATGGTGCCTTTCCAGATGTGCAAGCTGTCAGTTCCACAGGCACTAATGTACCCCCATATGAGATACAGGCTTATGAACTGAGTACCAATAACAAGCCAAATGGTCCCTCTCCTCTTTAGTCTGAAGGATGCAGCATCCATGTTTTCCAAAAAAAATGTTAAAAATTAAATTCATCTGACATTTTTTAACTCTTTGCCTCAGTCCATTTTAAATGAGCTTTGGCCCAGAGACAATAGCATTTCTGGAAGAAGCCAGATGTTCACATATGTCTTTTTATGCATTTGTGGATGGCACGGTGATCCTTTAGTATTTGCAGTAAATACCACTGACTTGAATCCAGACCTTTATGGAAATCAGGCTAAAGCTTTGCTCCATGAACCTCGTTCCAAGCATTTCAGTCACTGAAGCACCTCAGAGAATAACATAACATTTGTGACACATGGATTTTTTTTCACTTGCAGGCTCTTTAAGTGTCTGTCTGCCTCAGGATAAAAAAGAAATTCCATCCCCAGAGAATATAACTCTATCACAAAGCCTGTCCACACACAACTAAACACATTACCGTGAGCAGTACGGACTCCTAACTTTAACACTCGGGAGGCTCCTGAGACAGTTTGATGGCAGGGAAATCACAGAGAGGTGGTTAAAATGGACTCTCGGCTGTCTGCAAGTGAGGTGCGCAGAGACATGCCACTCATTCTCCTGCTGCAGTCTGGCTTTTACCTGCACAAGCCAGTGATTTGTGGCTGATTCTTCCAAACTTTTGGTTTGCATGAATCAGCTGGTCAGAAATTTAGAAAGTGAAGGCAGAAAACAATGACGCACTTCACAAAATCTATACACCGGTCATCCACTCTCTCTCCTTCCGGCGAGGTTGTTTCGGCTGCGTAATGAAAACAAATGGCGATGCGGCCGCGCTGCAGCAGCTCTGCATGCAGCCTCATCCATCCCCATCGGAATTAGATCTATTGGCCATCACAGGAAGAGGACGCAGAGGTTCCCTGGCTTGTCACTGCAGTTGCACCTCCACACTGTTCTCATATTCCTAAAGATGTTTAATTCAGCAAATCTGAAAACTCTGCACTAAACTGCTGCTTATATATATATATATACATATATACAAACAGCTAAATTCAGGAAGGCACCCAAGTTAGTTGTTTTGGATATGTAGAAATCTGGTCATACAGAGACTCACTCTATGTTCAGCTATTTTTTTTAGAGATGATAAAGTTAGTTCAATTGGACTAAAAAATGTCCATCCATCCAAGGGCAGCATGAAGGAGAGAGCTGGAGTAAAATGACAGAAGTTCTGCTGAATAAGAAACACACATTTAGCCCACAGCTAATGACTGTACAGTTAGTATATTGGCTGCTTGGGGAAAATAAACACAAATGGTTCAGAGTTCACATCCAAGCCATGAGGCGAAAACACCCCTCACCTTCTCCCTGTGCACACCTTTATGAAGTGAAAAGAAAATAACAAAGTGACTCACTAAAATAAATGTGAGGCTGGGTGGCAATTTCAGAACTGTATATGCAAGCAGCAATGCTGCATTTTACATAGGGGTGTGTGTGTGTGTGTGTGTGTGTGTGTGTGTGTGTGTGTGTGTGTGTGTGTGTGTGTGTGTGTGTGTGTGTGTGCGTGTGTGTGTGTGTGTGTGTGGATCAGGAGAGGTGTTTGTTTTTGAAAACTGTCATGACTTTGTGACAGGAAATGACTTCATTTTGCAAATCTCATGTTCACTAACAGCTGGATTCATTATTTTTTTATGTAAATGAAGGCCTGGTGCATGTTTTTTAATTATTATTTTTATTTGAGATGTTCTTCATGTAGGTACAGCCATGACTGCACAATAACAATGCACAACACAATGAAAAGTTTGTAGTGTCGTACTGATCCAGTTTGGATTTCATATTATCAAAGACAGGTTCCCCACATACATACAGTAAAGTATTCATCTGACTTCATTACAGCCTGAGGAGATGTATAAATCAGTTTATTTGTTGCTTATATTCTGGGCTTTTACCTGCTGTGGCTGTAAAATTACCAATCAACTGACTAACAGTGGGTCACCCACACAAACCATCCAGAGGAAGACAGAAGACTGGCAGCAGTAACGGGACTGATAACAAATTTTCAGCACAATGTAACTGCCTGAAAAACACTGAATCAAGTGTTCTATGAGACACAGCAGCACCTTTAAGAATATATCACTGTTTATATTTACATTACTATTATAATCATTATAATTTTTACAATTGGGCCTTTGCTAAAAAGCAAGTTCAACTTACCAAGAATATATTTTCTCTCTCTGGCTTCACTTACCCCGACCTCGACTGTGTGGCTCAAACGTGGTTATTAGCTCAATAAGTCAACCCAGAGTTTTCAGATCTAAATATGGGCGCATTTACATGAGAGAGGTGGTGTTGGCAGCCTCTGACCAATCCCAAACATGGACAGTGATATCAGTAGTACAGCAGTATATTTTACAAATGAAAACTAACAATTAAAACACATAATATAGGCTAAAAGCGGCACATTTATGTGTGGGATATAAAAAGCACTGTACAGCGCTATCTTAATTTTTTTAATTTTTTTTTTGAAAGTGCATGCGTGTGCACTGCACTTTGCCAGGAAAATGCTGTATTATTAAAGCTTGCTTAAAGCCAGAAAGGGAAGCTGGCCACAAGCTCTAGCTATAATTAAAATGTTGGTTTCCTTAAAATTATTGTGTTATGTTTGTATTTCTTATGTTGCATGAGACAGTTTTTGTCTTATTATTTCTGTGGTTCCAAACAAGTATAGAGCAAAATATAATAATGACAATGAAAAGCGATAAGTAGGCTGACTTGAAAATATTTTGACCACATTAATGCTTATAACAATAAAATTGCTTTAAAACTGATTTCAACCCATTTTACTGTCTGCACAGAGGTCCACGGGATCTTCCAGGAATGGCCACACTTTTTTCCAATCAATTGATTGGTCAGTAGGTGGTGGGATTTTTTATGTGTAAACCAAAATTACAAACAAGGATGCAAAACGTAAACGTATTCAAAGCAAATATATATTTTCAGACAGTTTTTTAAAATATTTATTTTCTGCTGTCACTGCTATACAGTTTACCTTTAATTTTTCCTCCCTTTTATCTCATCTTCAAATGACAACATTAAAAAAAATGAAAACTGGCTTCTTTTGTTCTCCTTCAAGTTAAAGGCAGTAAACAAAGAGCAGAGCTGCTGCTGCTGCTGCTGGGTGGGTGGGTGGGAGGGGATGAGAGCTGGCTGCATCACTCACTGTAAAGGCTTCTCTGTCCCTCATATAAACATCAGCAACAACCTGGCAGCTTTCCACATCCACGTGTGTGTGTGTGTGTGTGTGTCTGCCCTTCAAGCACACTGGACTTGGCCATGTAAATGAAAATGCAGTTACTCAGAGTGAGGAGGAGGAGGAGGAAGCTCCACCTGTCCGTCTGTGCTGCCAGAAAGTGTCTGCGGGTGTGCTGATGTGGGATTCTCCTTCAAAACAAGGTGAGCCCCAGCACTCCACCTCCCCCAGTATCCTTCCCATGTCCCCCTGCCCTCCCTCTTCATTCTTTTTGTTTCCTATTGTTGTGTGTGGGTCCTAAATCCACAGCCAAATGGGCAATTACTGTGTGCTCGGTGGCAATGATTCCCAGTCCCAATGATTTGTCATTTGGTGGATGTCACCCACCCCTCTTGCTGTTTTAATATAATAAGGATAGTATGGTTGGATGGCAAGGAGAGTTCCACCTCTGTCCTCCTTCCACCAGCTTTCTTCTCACCTTGCCAGAATGTGGGGAGAGGAAAGCAAGAAACAGGAAGGTGATGGGGCTTCCACTTCTGCTCATTCCCTCCTCCCCAAACGCAGCACTCAGAAGGTCCCGTCTGTTTGGGTGCCAAGGTGGCGGCAGGTCATCCAGCCAAAGCTTTGCCAAGTCTACAGCAATCCAAAACACTGTAAAATTTTTAAAAAGTGAGCGTGACACACCAGGACGTGTGTGTGTGTGTGTGTGTGTGTGTGTGTGTGTGTGTGTGTGTGTGTGTGTGTGTGTGTGTGTGTGTGTGTGTGTGTGTGTGTGTGTGTGTCCTTTGGTCACTTGCCTGCAGAGGTGGGTGTCGAGCAGCTTCTGGAATAGGTGTGTTGCAACAGTTGGGGAGGGTGGAATTTGCACACACTCAAAAACACACAAAAACATATAAGAGTACACATCAGCATTCATTAAGATTTCTCCAGTGACACATTTGCATTTGTAATCTGTAGTTTTCCTTTGAAATGAATCCCAGTTGTCACCGTTGTACAGTTAAAGGTGCAGACACATGAAAGCCTTTAAAATTCAGTGTAATTTCTTGTTTGTATTTCTCACATTTGTCTTTGTGAATAAATGAAGCGTGTGCATGAGGTTTCCTTTCCATATGTTGAAGACAGCAATAAGAAGTCAGACAGCATTTACTTTGTAAGAAAAAAAAAAAGTCCATGTCCATAAAAAGCTTTCTTCTTGTGTAAACTATTGCCGCGTTTCCATTAGTAAATACTCAGCGCGGCTCGACTCGACTAGGCACGGTTTGTAGGCATTTCTATTAGTACCTGGTACCAGGTACAAGGTACTTTTTTAGTACCCACGCAGCCGGGGTTCCAATCTGAAAATGTGACGTGGAAGAACAGCATGCCAATGATTGGCCAGGGAGTGTCATCACTAGCGAAGTCATGAGAGCAACTCCTTCACCAGAATCAACCGCGCCATTTTTAAAACCCGACAGCAAGAAAATGGAGGCACGCAAAGCACGAGGAGGCTATGTTGAAAGCCTAGACCAACAGTTTCCAGTGGTAGTTTTGCAACAAGAGAGCCATCAGAAATGTGCACACAGCACACATATTTTAATACTTAATGATAATCTTCATCCATTAAAGCCTTGTACGGGGACTTACGCATGTGATGATGTTAGTAAACTGGCCTTAGCTATGTTAGCTTGCCTCTATCTCATCCATTGTTGTGTTTTGAGTCGCATAGAAATTACGTCAAGAGACTACTGCCCACATTGCCATATCGACTCCACCCACATTGAGGAGGTACTCAATTACAATGGAAACAAAACAAGACTGTGGCGAGTCGTGCCGAGTCAAGTCGAGTCGACCGCACTGAGTAGGTACTAATGGAAACGTAGCATATCTTTTTTCATATCTGTAATCTGTCTTAAACCCCCTAAAAACAAGACTGAAAAGGTAAAATCATTTTAAAACATGGTGGCTGAGATGGTTTCGTTTATCGTCACGTGTGAAACGTAGGTCCCACAATCGCAGGTTGTTAGATATTGCTTGAAAACGGTCTCTAATGCTCAGAGTCCTCTTTGATCTTTCTCCAGATGTCCACGTTTCCTGGCTGATGACCAGGTTCCCCACTTTATATGGGACTGCGCAGCATTCTTATCCCTCGTTCCCCTTGTGCCACATACTGAGACGATGTCCCACATTTTTAATGTCCCCAAAGTCAAAAAGTCAATGTTGGATTACAGACATTTTGTGAAGTCTGGCTTTTATCCAGTGGCTGTGAAGAAAGTCAAGTCTGTCATTATGAGTCACGTGTAGGTTAACATGTCACCGTCTTTTGCTGTGCCTGCCCTTCTCCCAACAGGGCACACTGTGAGTAACCATGAAGTTACAAGCTAAGCAGACAAATTTTAGTTGAATGTGATGGAAACTTGCACATAGAAAAAGGGACTGCAGCTACAATAAAGACAGAAAAATCGAGTTACAATAGGCTGAAGCTGTTGGAAGGCAATTTTCAGAGACACTGGTTTAGATAAAATAATATATGTTTTTCCTCTAACTGGCAGTTTGACATGTAGAACTTTCAGGTTAGTCTGTTTGGCCCTTTTGGTCTGGCTTACTGTTTCACATGTTTCATGGCCAAAAAATTAATTTAAAGTTTAATGAGGATTTGTTGAGTACTTGTAACTTGGTGACCTGTCCAGCTGGGATAGGCTCCAGCCCCCAGCTGGGATAGGCTCCAGCCCCCACACGACCTTTAATTGGAGAAGCGGTTACATAAATGGGTGGGTGGATAGTAGCTTGATCTCATGTCATATATACTAAGACTGCTGCTGCTGGCTCTATAAATTGCTCTTCAGTCTTATCAAGGTGAGTTGGTGTGTATTTTTACATTTAGAGCTCTTTAAACGGTTCTACGTCAGGGCTTAATACACTAATTAAATCTTCTCTTTCTTTTCTAAACCTTTATTTGTGTCTAATGCATTTTTGATCACAAGCTTTAGCGGAAATGCATCTATTTCAGCATCAAAGCAGCCTCACATTCTTTTGCATCCCACTGATACTCTGTATAACTTTTTTGCTCTTGCTTTCCTCTCGCCAGTCTCTAATTTCAAAGTGATCATTTAGAGATGGGGACAGCCTCCCCTCTCTTGCATCTGTCGTCATCGCCAAAGTCAGACACATCAATCACACATTTGTTTTTCATTTAACAGAGACGCTTTTAAGAAAGATGGAAATATCCTCTTGGCAGTGCGTCTGCCAGCTCTTCCTCTTTCATGCCGTCTTATTTCGCCTGTTTTACTTTCCCTCCTCCCACAGTGGAGCTCCCACCACATCTGTGGTGTGGTTTGGTCTGGAAAGGAGAGAGAGATGGAGGGTGAGGTGTGTGTGTGTGTGTGTGTGTGTGTGTGTGTGTGTGTGTGTGTGTGTGTGTGTGTGTGTGTGTGTGTGTGTGTGTGTGTGTGTGTGGTGTTAAGAGGGGGTTAAACTGTCTTTGCTGCTTACAAAGACTGCTCCAGCTCTATGTGAGCCTCCATCACATCTCCCCTGACAACATGAAAAGAGGTCTTCAGATGCTCACCAGTGTGACCAGTCCTGTGCTTAGCAAGTTTACTCAGAGATGATGGAACTTCATTAGCATAAAGGAAAACATGGAGCATTTTATCACGCTGGGAAACTGCTGAAGGGGACCCAGATTTGGTCTTTGTTGAAATGCGGTTAGATGTACTGACTGCAGAGGGATGAAGGAGGATAGAAGGAACCAGAGCCAGAGTCATCACATGCTTCCTGGCCTGTTTGACAACATTTTGAAGCACCATGTGGGTGGTTAGTACATTTATGAGCACTTGATGACAGTGGGGAGGAAAAACTCCCTTTTAATAGGAAGAAACCTCTGGCAGAACCAGGCTCAGGGAGGGGGAGCGATCTGCCGCGACCAGCTGGGGGTGAGGGGAGGGAGACTGGGCAAAAGACACACCCTGAGCCAGAGATTAATAATAACGAACAATTAAATTGCAAAGAGAGAGAAAAGATGTGAGGAAAAAATGTTTTTGACTTATTTTGTAAAAATAAGTTCCTACCTCTAGATAGGTCACATTTATGTCACAATATGTAGGACTTCCAGTGTATCTTTAGATGGATAAGAGGACAAAGCTGAGCAGTTATCAGTTAATGCTAGCACTGCTAGCTGGCCCGTAAAGTTGAATCTATTTATCTGGAGATGGCCTTTTCAGTGGGAGAAAAATTTCATCCAACTGGCGTCTTCAGTCTCAGCTGACTGCAGGTTTCCCCAGCTTCCTAAACAATGTGCAGTATGCAAATTCTCATTGCATTCCCATAGTTAACCATAGTGGATTTTCGTAAGGGTTTCCATATTGTAATGATCCATGATGGACGTTATTGCTAAATGTGTGTCACAGTTATTGTTCTCTTTAAGTTAGGTTGTTTTGGGGTTGAACCGGAAGGAGATGTGGGGGGTCGCTCTTGGGAGGGAGGTCTCTTTTTTTCTTGTGTGAGTTAGAGTTGGCTGTATCCGGCGAGAGCTGTTCTGTGTGTCCGGCCTGATTAAATGGTGTTAGTAACGAAACCTCTGCCTGGTGCTTGGGTGACATAACGGAACGTTACACTGGTGTCAGAAGCTTAAACTACGAACTACCACGCCTGGATCTATTACCAGCGGCTCTGCTCACGGCTCAGGGACACAACTCCCGATTATGCGGAGGAACACTGTTAAGAAGGAGGAGCAGGAGATGGATATCCGACCCGCTCGCAGCGTGAGGGAAGCGGCGCTCCAGCTGGCTGCTGAGGCTGGGTTCTCCCCAGGTTTGTCTCGGCTGGAGGGCCGTTCGCGCCATGATCGCCATTTCGGCGGGACGGAGCGGAGGTCATGTGATGTAAACAATGATGGCAGCGCCCATGCACAGCCGGCTACGGTAAACATAAAGACACCCAAGTTCAGCGGTAAGACGCCGTGGGAAGTGTTTATTGCTCAGTTTGAACTATTAGCTGCTGCAGCTGGCTGGTCTGTCGAACATAAAGCATTGCAATTAGCTCTGTGCCTGTGTGAGGATGCAGCAGCATGCCTGCTGCTGCTGAGTGAAAGAGAGAGGGGAGACTATACTGCTCTAGTTGGGGCACTCCAGAGACGGTTTGGGCAGTATAACCAGCCTGTGCTACTGAGGTCAGAGTTTCACAACAGACGGAGACTGCCTGGAGAACCGCTGCGTATCCTGGCCCATGACATTGAGTGCCTCTGCAGGCGGGCCTATGACAACATGCCCCTTGCAGTGCAGACAGAGCTCGCCCGTGATCAGTTCCTACAGGCCCTCAGTCCCAAAGAGCTCCGTATTCAGACACAGCTTGCTCGTCCAACCACACTCAGTGCAGCTCTGGAGTTGGCGTTGGAGAGGGAGATGCTGACAGGACCTCCTGGAGGGGCTGAGGATTCACCAGTGGTCAGAGCAACATCTGCACCTGCTGAGCGGACGGAGAGGCAGGGGGGACCACACAGCATGACCCAGGCGGCTGCTCTTCAGTCACCTTCTCCCCGTGCTGGCACACGCCGCCGACCACAAAGCTGCTGGGGATGTGGACAAGCTGGACATCTCATCAGGCAGTGCCCCAGGTTTGCAGCGGCGCAGGGAAACGGTCAGGGGCCCGTGTAGGTGGGAGTACACGGGCCGTCGTGACCAACACCCCCACACCACCCACATTGTCACCTGGCATGGTCATTACTGTAGGCTGGACCCAAGTTGGTAACTTTTGCCACATTCCGGTAGTGGTTGATGGGGTATCCTGCACAGCACTCCTCGACACAGGGTCCAACACAACACTGGTCCGACCTGACATCATTCCAGCTGGGACTGCCATGCAAACAACCAATGTGCAGCTTAAGACAGTGACTGGTGACCTGGCCCCCATAAAAGGGAGGGGGATGTTTCAGTTTAAGGTTGGAGACCTAACCATGCCTTTTGCTGCCTGGGTGGCTGACGTCCAGGATGCCTGCATCCTGGGGCTGGACTTTTTACGAGCCATTGATGGTGTGCTGGACCTCGGGGAAGGCTGTCTATTACTCCCGGGAGGAGAGAGGGTGCAGCTTAAACCCCCACCTTTAAACCCATCCCCTGCTGTAATAGCGGCTTGCACCTCGGAGTCCCCTGTATTACCACTAGTTGAACAGCGAACTGATGAAGAGGAGAGGCTGTCAGCAGTGAGAAACGTCTGGTCCAGGAACTGTGAGGGCCTGACTCAGCAGCAGCAAGGAAGTCTATGGCAGGTGCTCTTGGACTTTAAAGACATTTTTGCCCTCACAGAGTGTGATGTAGGCCTGACACACTTGGTGGAACACGTTATTGACACTGGGGATGCTCGTCCTGTTAAAATGCGTCCTCGTCGCCTTCCTCTGGCTCATCAGGAGGCGGCTGACCAAGAACTGCGTGAGATGCTAAAGATGGGCATCATAGAGCCATCTGAAAGTCCCTGGGCATCTGCTGTGGTGATGGTGCCCAAGAAGAACAGTCCACGAATGCACTTCTGCGTGGACTACAGGCCACTTAATAAAGTTACTAAAAAGGACTCTTATCCCCTTCCCAGAATCGATGAGTCTCTCGACCTGGTGGCAGGGTCTTCCTGGTTCTCCACCCTGGACCTGCGAAGTGGTTACTGGCAGGTGCCTCTGTCCCCAGATTCTAGACCAAAGACGGCCTTTTGCACGAACAGGGGACTGTGGCAGTTCAGAGTCCTGAGCTTTGGCCTGTGCAACGCCCCAGCCACCTTTGAGAGACTTATGGACGGTGTGCTGGCTGGTGTCCCAAGACAGCAGTGTCTGGTCTACCTGGACGACCTCCTGGTGCATGGGACCTCTTTTGAAACCACCATGGATACCCTGAGACAGGTAATGGAGAGAGTAAGGGCCGCAGGCCTTAAGCTGCACCCGGACAAGTGTCACTTCATGAGGAGGGAGGTGGAGTTCCTTGGTCACAAGTTGGGTCGGGAGGGCATCAGCACTTTGGAGGAAAAAGTGCAGACCATTAGGGACTGGCCCACTCCCGCAGACCAGGTGCAACTAAAAAGCTTCCTGGGACTGGCGTCATATTACAGGAGGTTTGTAAAAGGCTTCTCCTCCATAGCTGCACCACTCTTTCGCCTGCTGCAGAAGGATCACGACTTCAGCTGGACCCAAGACTGTCAGCAGGCATTCGACACCCTGCGCAGATCCCTGACGGAGTCTCCGATCCTTGCCCCACCTGACCCCGCACTACCATTTGTCCTGGACACAGATGCAAGTAGTGTGGGACTGGGAGCCGTGCTGTCGCAGGTCGGACCTGAAGGTGAGAAGGTGGTGGCATACTTCAGCCGGGTCCTGAATAAGAGTGAGCGACGCTATTGTGTCACACGGCGAGAGCTCCTGGCTGTGGTGATGGCAGTGAGACACTTTAAGTACTACCTATGTGGCACGCCTTTTATCATCAGGACTGATCATGCCGCCCTCCAGTGGCTTATGTCTTTCAGAGAACCAGAGGGGCAGGTGGCTCGTTGGCTGGAGGAGCTCCAGGCCTTTAATTTCACTGTGGAGCACAGAGCAGGGGCACACCACTCCAATGCGGATGCACTATCCCGCCGCCCATGTGCCGCGACAGGCTGCCGCTATTGTGGGAAGCGGGAGGAGAAGGAGAGGGAACTCACAGCAACAGATAATCCTGCACAGCTCTCCTGCAGGGCACTCCTAGTGGTGGACATGGCAGAATGGAGGGCCCAGCAGGAGCAAGACACCGACCTGCTACCAGTACTACGATGGCTTGAGAACGAGCAGCGACCTAACTGGGATGAGGTTACCGGGCTCTCTATCGCCACCAAAGGGCTGTGGGCCAAGTTCAATGCTCTAAGGTTGGACAAGGGAGTGCTGCAGCGCGGCTGGAAAGATCCTGCTACAGGTGAGGAAAGGTGGCAAGTTGTGGTACCCAAGTCGCTAAGGCCAGCGGTGCTGGAAGCCTGCCATGGGAGTAGAGGCGCTGGCCACTTTGGCGTGTCAAAGACCCTTCGCCGCCTGCGCCAGGGTTACTATTGGGGCCAGCAGCGTAGAGATGTGGAGGGCTTCTGCCGAAGCTGTGACTCCTGTGCCGCCCACAAAGGTCCGCTGGACCAGTCCCGTGCTCAACTTCAACAGCAACCGGCAGGTGCACCGATGGAGCGAGTGGCTGTGGACATCATGGGGCCATTTCCCCGGACTGATAGGGGAAACCGCTATGTGGTTGCTGCTATGGACTATTTTACCAAATGGCCAGAAGCATACGCCATCCCGGACCAGGAGGCGGAGACAGTGGCTGACACATTAGTGGAGGGAATGCTCAGCAGATTTGGAACGGCAGGGGTTCTTCACAGTGACCAAGGCCGTAACTTTGAGTCAAGGGTGTTTGCTGCCATGTGCGAACGCCTTGGAATTCAGAAGACCCGCACCACGCCACTCCACCCCCAGAGTGATGGCCTGGTGGAAAGGTTTAATAGGACACTGGCCCAGCAGTTAGCCATCATCACGTCAGAACACCAGCGTGACTGGGACACTCACCTCCCACTCATCCTAATGGCCTACAGGTCGGCCGTCCAGGACTCCACCCAGTGCACACCCGCCCTGCTCATGTTAGGGAGAGAACTAAGGACCCCTGCTGAACTGGCTTTTGGGAAACCTCCTGATGCTCCGGATGCGCCACCGGGTCAAAGCTATGCCAGGAAGCTGCAGGACCGACTGGAGTCGGCGCATTCCTATGCTCGGGACCAGCTGGCAAAGGCGGGACTGCGGCAAAAGAGAAACTACGACCTGACTACTAAAGGGAGGCACTTCCGTGCTGGAGAGCTGGTGTGGGTCTACAGCCCGAAGAGAAAAAAAGGACGGTGTCCTAAACTGGACAGCAACTGGGTTGGACCCTGCAGTGTCCTGGAACGAGTTGGGGAAGTGGTTTATAGAGTACAGTTACCACCTAGAGGCAGGAAAGTGGTCCTGCACAGAGACAGGATGGCCCCTTATAAGGGTCGTTCTCCTTCCCCTTTCTCTGAGGGATGCGTGCAAATCCCCCACACTCCAGCTCAGCTGGACTCCCAGCTGGACATGGCTCCCTCCCCATCCCCTTGTTCTCCCCCTCAGTTTCCTGTAGTTCATGCCACCCCTCGGAAGCCAAAGAGGCGACGTCAACTGCCTCCCCGCCTCAGAGACTGTGTTTTTCCCTCGAGGACGAGGAACTTTTTGTTGGGGGAGCAGTGTAATGATCCATGATGGACGTTATTGCTAAATGTGTGTCACAGTTATTGTTCTCTTTAAGTTAGGTTGTTTTGGGGTTGAACCGGAAGGAGATGTGGGGGGTCGCTCTTGGGAGGGAGGTCTCTTTTTTTCTTGTGTGAGTTAGAGTTGGCTGTATCCGGCGAGAGCTGTTCTGTGTGTGTCCGGCCTGATTAAATGGTGTTAGTAACGAAACCTCTGCCTGGTGCTTGGGTGACATAACGGAACGTTACAATATTAACAATCATGAAACGCAATTTGTGGCACTTTGTTAGGCTATGGTGCTAGTTTATGCAGCTGTACTGTTTATGGGGTGAGTGATGAAATGCTTCTCCCATTGAAAACACCATCTCCAGATGAACAGAATCAACTCTCTGGGATTTCCTGCATCAGGATACTGGCTAGCTATTTTTGTTAGCATCAATGAGATGGTAATTTAGGCTAGTAAAGGACAGGCCTAAAACAAACTCTAAACAAAACAGCTTGCCCCCTAGTAATGCTAAATGTAAGCCTTTATATAATATAAAAGGGTGACTTTTGCAAAAATGTACTTTCTGGGAAAATTATGGAGTATGCAAAATGAGTGAAAATTGTTTGACATGATTTTAATGCCATGCTGAAAACTAGAAGGGCACTCAGCTCACCCACTCCAAATTTTCAATGTTCTGATGCTACCATACCATGATGATACCACCCAGTGGTGTCATACTCCATCATGTTCGGCTATATTTTGGTGTTAGTTGCATGTCACTGGCTTTATCTCTTTATCCCACCAAAATTTAATCAATTGTTCCTGCAGATATTTTCATCAAAATCAATTCATAACTTTCCAGGTTGTCCTGCTACCAGACAAGCAGACAGACAGAGAGACCCACACGACAACATAACATAACCTCCCTCCACCTGTCAGTGGGCAAGGTACAGTAATAATGTTAAAAAGGAATATCGACTGAGTGGTGTATTGACAGGTTTGAGTTCTCTGTGTTTGGTCACTGAGTCATTTCCTTATGAAGTAATATGTCATTATCTCAAAAAAGAACAGACTTTCACCAATGAAGTAAAAAAAAAAAAAAAATTGCGATCAGGGACAAAAACCACCAGACTGTGACAGTTTGAATCATAAAGCTTCCCGTTATAAAGTCATAGCATGTCTCCAGCTTGCTTCTGTCTGGGTCGTGGCAAATTCTTCCAAAGTTATGTGCATAACTCAGCAGGATGACAGTGACGCACTCTTCTTGTTGAGGATCACTGAGTCACATATATGGAGGCCAAGGCTTGAACTTTCTCCTGTTTGTTACAGCACTCTGGGACTTGTGATTTGCACGTGAAAATGATTTGAGGTCACAAATCAAATTCTGGTGTTCTGCCACACTTTGCGACTTAAAGTGCTAAATTACAGAATTTGGTATTCTGGGGGGAATCAGAGCAGTTATGGGGTTAAGAAGGGTTTTTAATCTGACTCCCCGATAGTGCCAATTTTAGTGCTCTAGCATATTTTATTACTTGAATACTGTTATAATTTTTAGATTTGATGGATTTTGATATGACACATTATGAGGTCATGAAATTAGAGGACTCAACACTATTATCTACTTCTGCAAAATACTTTATAGATGCTATTCCAAATTTCAGTATCTAAAGTGCCATTACAAATTCTGTGTCAGCAGCAAAACACAAGAAAAAACACATTTTCATAATTTTTTATTTATTTTTATTTTTGCTACTTTCTTCTTTTCTTCAACAGGTGCAGCAAAGAGAGTCAGAAATCTGAGGGAAGAAGAGAAGCTGAATGAGGGGAATGAAGTGCAGTGAGGCCACTGAGGCCACTACGTTTCCTGGATACAGTTAATAAGTGTTAATATTAACACTTTTGTGTGTAAAATACTGCATTCTTTTTGGGCCTATTAGACTTACTTCATTTCAAATGTCAGTGAAAGCTCAGAGTTTTTGAATGTGCGCTCATTTAAACAAATATTGCAATGGTTTCAGAAGAGGATACGAATTCTCTCACCTGACCATCGCCTCAGCTGACTAAGAGGATATTTACAACCTCAGACGCTCTCTTTTCTGTTTGCTCAGGATGTATGACTGCACAGAGAGAGAAAAACGCTTCATTCTGGGTGCCACGGTGAATTAGCCATAATGGTGATGAAATGCTGATGATGGCCCTTAAAAAGCTCTCGGCGAGAGAGCTGCCAATTAGAGGTAGGATGGCGATTAAACGGGAACAATACAGCTTTATTTGCTCTGCTGTATACCCTCTGTCTCTCACACACACAAACACACACACACCCATGCATCTGAGCAAAGGCATATGTACACCTGTTGACACAAAAGCACACTTACTGTGTACACACATAGCATCGCTTCCACCAACAAAAATAAATCTGTTCCTTCGTTTGCTTAACACAGACTTTAACAAGTATTCAGGGATCCCCAACAAAAATTTAGACTTCAGTACTTTCCTTCTTTTTTAAAAAATGTACTAAAAGCTAAAGCTTGGCAAGAAAAACTGTGCAGCACAGAGAAGCTCCATTACATTCTGTACCGCAGGACACCAGTCACAGACCTGAATCTGACCTTTGTGTTTTTATTGTCCAAACTCAGCTTTCCTGTAAAGCAGTTGCAATCAGTAATTCTCATAATAAAGGACAAACTGTCGGTACCTTTCCAGTGTTCTTGGCCACATCTGTTTTTCTTCACTGTCTGACTCTTAGACTAGTTTATGACAAACCAGGCAGCAGAAGCCTAATCAGCAGAAACCTCTGCAAATCAATGCCTGCTCAGCACCAAAAAGCATAGAGGTACATTTTTGCGAGATGATGGTGGAGAACAAAATTTGAGCTAAACAGTATCCGGTAGTCAGAAACACTAGTCTAAATATATGATTTTGCTCATTCTGTACCAGACGTGCTGGATGTGCACATATAGCATAACTGCTGGCTTTAAATTTTTCTCATATGAGTGTTGTATTTTCAGTTTGCTCTGCTGCTGCTGCTGCTTCTTCAAAGTGGCCAAAAAATATCATTTATTTCAGTTCATAATTTGATTTTAGTTGCCAAACGTTATCCTTTCTGCAGCTGACAAGAACAGAAGCAAGAATTCTGAATCCTTCACACTCAAAATGTCGTCACTGGACATAATCAGGTGTTTGTAGTAGAACTCAAATATCACTCGGCACGGCTGGAGGTAGAGGCTGGTGAAATATCCTCACATTATTAACATTAGATACAATTAAAAAAGCAACAACAAATTTAATAATAATCTTTGAATTTCACAAAATGTTGTTTTCCAGAAAAAGTTTTAATCATTTAAAGTCATTGTGACTTTTAAGGTCACACAGGTAGCCACCTCACAGATGTACACATTCATATATACATCGCACTTTAATTAAATACACATATTTTTCTCCTTCGTGCCAATACAACTGATCACAAAAGTTGCTAGCAGCAGCAGGGTGGATCAGTAGTGGAGCGTTTGCTTTGTTTCTCTGCTAGTTTGTCTATTGAACCCAATGATGCCACCACACAGTGAGACCCAGTGGAAGTCTTAATGAGTCTCTGAGGAATGACCAGCTGTGCGGCAGCCAGGAAACCCTGTTTGAAAATCGTTTCATTGCCGCTGCGTGCACACTTCCCTTCCAGATGACACTGCAGCCTGCACCAGCCTTACCACCTGCCAGACGATGCTGGTCTCCCCTCCCTCCATCTCTTTGCAAAAAAAACTGTGAACTTAAACAGTCGCAGTTGACCAAATCCTTGGCCTCCAGTCACCAGAAAACATCATCTGCATTTAAATTAAAGTCTCACTTCTGTGGCCCATTTTTGCTCCAGAGGTTCAGGGTGTTTTGTTTAGAGGATTTGCATCCAGGGTAGTAAATATGTTGAAGACACTGTGACCACCAGAGCTCTTTATTTCATTTTTTTAGTGTATTGTTGACTGGGAGCAAAATTCATAGATTGTAGAAGTGAGGTAATAGAGTGTGAACGGATGGACCAAAATGACAGATATGTCATAAACTTGTAGACAATTCAGGAAGAAATGATCCCATTGTATTTTGGCTCCATCTCTACATCAGTGCCAAAAACTGCAGTTCCTCCAACGGCCACTTGAGGCTGGCTCCAAAACTGAGTCTATCCCCATAGACCCCCATGTTAAAATGCTCACTGATGAAAGTAACATGCTTACAAAGTGTCTTAGTCTTTATAGCTAGTCTCATAACAAATGCATGGACACCTGTTTGGATTTTGCTGAAGCTTACGCTGCATCCACATTGGAAGCGATTCGCTCGTTGTGCATCGTTTTAAAAGTCACAGCTGGTAATCTTGTATTTACTACCAGGTCACGTATCAATCAGTGGTGCACTCAATCATAAACTCTCATTGGTGATTGCTTCCATCGCTCACCTGGAAGTTGAAAAAAGTTTATCTTGTGCCCCGCCTACTTTGCGTTGCCAGTTTGAAGTCGCCAAATGTCATTCACTTTCAGTGGTCTCTGGTGAAATACATTTTATATGTACAAGTTGTTAAACTGTACCTTACTAAAACTGAATGAAGTGAAGAAAATGTGTTTTACTTCACTCAAATCTGCTGCTGAGTCTCTGCTACACTGCTGGAATTACACCCACTAGCTCACAGAACACACTCCAAGAATACCTGTTCAATCAGTCAGATTAATTCCACTTTGATCTGCTGACAAACTGAAGCGATTTCCAAATCTCCTTTATCAGGCTGTGGGACAGTAACCTTAAATGTTTAAATGGGTTTAGTTTGAAATTTCAGAGCTCGACTGTGCAGCTGCGCCTTAGAAATGAACAGCAGCACTGAAAGCCCACTCAGCAATAAATTAACTAATTAAATTAACAAATTAAAATGTTTATTTGAGAGTTCTGTGTGCTAATCTCTCATCTTATTTGCAATAATTTGGGAATTTACTGTTATATGCTTTAGGGATATTTCTAATCACCTTTCATCATCATCTGATAACCTCTCTGATTGGAGAAAGCTGCAATCATAGGGAAGAGTAGAGCATTAACCAGCAAAGCTACACTGTATGCTACACACCATGACATTGAAATATATATATATTATTTAAAGTTTTATTGAGCCAATATGCTGAGCATGTTAGCAAATAGCTGCCTGATTACCCACTGACCAGACAGAGCGTGACGTGAGCATTTATATACGGTTGATCGAGAAAATCTACATTTACCAGTCACTTTCTTTTTATGGTCTCCACCAACTTTGGTAGGAAATATTAGCATTTCATGAGAATTTCAGGCAACTGGGAAAATGCACATTTTGGAGTTCTGACAGGGAAACTCAGGACAGTCTGTGTTCCTTAACCTCAAGAGAAACTGTTGCTCTTATCCAAAGTTGGTCAGTATGGCAACAGAGGTGAACATTACATACTCTATATTACTGAACATACATGGCCTAGGCTGTCTGTAACATTAATGATATTAATTCATATTTGGAATTACTTATACAAAAATGATCGATCTTGATTGCAGCTACCTCAGCTTCTTGCTCATTTTTTACTGAATTTGTGGAGCTTCTAAACGATCCAGTAGAGGAAACAACACTTCTTCTCTAATCCGATGGTGCACTTCAAGAACAAAGTAACATGAGCAAACAGGAAATCGACGCAAGTCTTACAAAACAGAACAGAACTGAATTGCAGCTTGAAACAGTCACAACTGAAGGTTTTGTGCTGCCAGTCAAAATAAAACTCGCCCTTCTCTCCATGTAACACAAGCAGAGGAGAGGAACAGCACTGCTGTGAGAACTTTGAGATATTTTATTGCATTTAAAAAAAAAAAAAAAACTTCTGTATGCACTCTTGGTGACTGCGAGGTTTGTTGGTTAAAGATGTTCATCATCTCCCACTAATACTGATTCCTGCGAGTGACCACAGATGCTGGGTGGCCTTGTGTGACTAGCCAGGCTGTTTATGGACGCCACAGAGAAAGTTAACTTGATGCCAGATCGCAGAGGTCACTGGAGATGGATGTGTGTTTGGTCTGGAGGGGAGACAGGCCTGGACTCTCTCGCTCTCCTTCAGAGCTCAGTGCAGCATGCCCTCAAACACACACATAAAACTTAACTGAGCCATTCAGCAGACCAGACTAGAGCTGTAAAATGAACATATACCTTTGATTTTCTTGGGTACTGTAATTATTTCTGGAGGGCTGGCATCATTTTTTTTTCTTCTACTTTTACAAGGCTACCTAGTCATTTACATTATATTTTTTTAAAAGGAGGCTGAAACCAGAAGATTGCACCCACATGCGACTGTTTTAAAATTTCATCTGAAAACCACTGCCATTAATATGCTGCCATATCAGTGTCCACAGATTAAAGCTGCAGAGATTTTGTCCCATTCAGGCACAACAAAAGTTGTGAGGTCCATGACTGATGGTGGGTCATAAAGGCACTGGGTGGGACTGAAGTATATACCTGAGTCACCAGTTGAGACTTGAGTGTCACTGGTGACTGTGGAGGCCAATTGAGTACAGTGAACTAATTTTCATGTTACAGATACCAGTTTGAGATTATTTCAGCTTTGTGGCACCACACGTTATCCTGCTGGATGCAGCCATCAGAAGGTGCACTGTGGTCATAACGCTATGGAAATGGTCAGCAACAACACTAGGTAGGCTGTGGTGTTTAAACGATGCTCAGGTTGGTACGAATGGGCACAAAGTGTTCCAAGAAAACATCCCACACACCACTGCACCACCAGCAGCAGCCTTAACATTTTTACAAGGCAGGAAGGATCCTGTTCTTAGCCCACAGGTGTGGTACCCGTCGTGGTCTTCTTCTGCTGCTGCCATGCTCAGAGTCACTTAAATCAATTTTCTTCCCAATTCTGATGCTCGGTTTGAACTTCAGCAATCTGTTTTGACCACGTCTACATGCCTAAGTATATTGAGTTGTTGGCATGTGACTATTTGCATTGATGAGCAGCTGAACAGGTGTACCTGAGAAAGTGGCCACTGATTGTACATTTGGTAATTAAAAAAAAAAAAAATCTGCACCAAAATATAAATTCTGATAAGCATCCATGTGACTTTTTTCCTTTACAGTTAAGAAAACAATGACAAACTCATATTTTAATTGATTAAAATGCTTTAAAATTTTAGACATAAATAGAAATAGTTGCAGCTGGATAATAATCATCTTCAAAAATTCAGAACCTTTCGCATATGATATATTTTAGATCATTTTCTTAAGCAACAGAAAAGCAGGTAATCCCTCATGTGATCTAAAACTATGCTCAGAAACCTATTTTACTCTGCTATTCAGGACCTGCTGAATCACAACAAATTATAACAAGCACTTTTGTTTTCTCTCCCCTGTAAGGAAATGCAATGAAACCAGAAAAGCTGCACAAGCACAGTTAATCTATTTGTCCTTGTACATGAGTTTGCATGGTACTGCTGATTTCCCCAGACTGGTAAAACCCCTCCCACCTAACACACCTTTTTTTTTTTTAATTTTCAGTTCTGAGTCTGTTCTGCTTTATGACTCACAAAAACACAAGCAGTCACAGGTTTCCAGTGGGAGTAGTTATTCCTCTCGACCACCAAAACACTGTCACACTCTGCCATCTAGTGGCCAGACTGCAAAAGACCTGAAACTGAGGCAGATGAGCAGCACTCCTGCAGCAAAAAACAGTGAAGAGAGGAAGATTCCTCAAACCTATTCAGCTACAGCAAAGAGGCATGCATTATATACTGGTCAGATAAATTAGTCCTCCTTTTTTTCCTTTGGTATAAAATCCATGCTTTTAATTTTCTAAATTATTAACATCTAACATTATTCAATGGGTAACACTTTAAATCAGGAATTAATTTACATGCAATTAAAGGACTAAATAAATACATTAAAAATGAAAAATGCAACTAGCAGGGATTAACCGGGAGATGAATCATCAACTAGTTCGGCCCACATCACAATTATAGTTCTGTTCAATATGGATTGTATTCAGTCAGAAACAAACAGACCGCTGCCAGAGAAGACAGGACCGCAGACAGGAGACGTGATGAGAGATTTATTGCAGTGTGTTTCAAGCAAAGTGATCACAGCACCTTCAGAACAATGCACACGAGTCAGATCTGCCTCGTTTAGGAGCAGAGCAGTTTTCAGTACATCAGACTACAAAGCAGACGGGCAGACAGTGCTGTGTGGTTTATACTGCAGTGTGGTTTCACTATCAGTGGTAAACGGTTTCCAGCCTAAACAGGGATCAGTTTCTCATTTCATAAACCTCCATATTCTGACTGCAGACTATATCGACTTGTTGCACAAGTGAGCATCTCAGTATAAAATGTAAAATGACAGTTATATGTCCACCTTTCCTTGCAGGTTGTTTGCAGCTGTAAGACTTCTTGTTTCTGCTTCTTATGTCCTCTCCTAGCTTTCAATAGCGGTGCGGGAGCCCTGTACAGTGACTGAACATTCAGCTGTCGTAACCAAAGGAATAACAGCAGTGACCATGAATCTTTAAATGAATGGCTTTGAACTACAACCACAGGAAAATGATGAAACCCAAAGCAAATAATTGGCTGGAAAAAAAGCAAAAGTCATCAGAGTCACCAAGTATACCTGGGTTTCTACTTTTTTTTTTTTTTTTTTATATATATCTTTACCTTCACAAGTTGCCAACTAAGCCTTTAAGATGTCCACATAGAGTTTGTACGTAATAACAAATTTTGTTAGTGTGTAACCATAACAGGGTTTTTTCATAGGCATCAACTGCCAGGTGATACATTATTATTTAGCACCAATGATGCTGTGTGAGGTTTGTTTCAGTGTGAATAAACTCTTGCTGTCTCTTGAAATGCAGGTCAACTTTAAATGTTTCCAAAGCAAGATGATGTTAAAAAAAAAAAAAAAAAAATATATATATATATATATATATATATATATATATATATATATATATATATATATATATATATATATATATATATATAAAAAATAAAAATACATGATGAATCAAGCTATTGCTCTCTTAATTTCCCATTTTTAAACTCCAAACCTTAACATTCAAAACACTAAAAACAAACATTGTTACTGTCATTAAACTGCACAAACTGCAGCTCTATAAACTTCATCTACCGTATTTTCCGGACTATAGAGCGCACCATACTATAAGCCGCACCTACAAATTTTTTGGAAAAAACTGGAAACGTACATATATAAGCCGCACCGGGCTATAAGCCGCTGGTATCTCCGCCGCTCTCGGTTTTCCACAATTACTCGGCACTCAGCAGAGGGGGACAGACAACCCCAAATTTGAGTTATAACAAGTCAATTCACCATTGATTCGTTCACGCCGAGCTTACGTGCAGCGGCTCTATTTCCCTCCTGTAGTGCCAGGTCGATAGCCCTCAACTTAAAAGCGGCATCATAGGAAGTTCTTTTTGTGGTTTCCATGATGAGGGAGTTTGAAAAAAATCTCTTTTGTGCCTGCTGCTAGCACTTGTTGGCGCTTTCTTCTTTGATTTCCAACTTTGACGTCCCATGATTCATATCCTGCTAAAGAGCCCCCTGGTGGTTAAAGAAAAATCCACAGAAACGCCGCACCGGGCTATAAGCCGCATGGTTCAAAACGTGGGAAAAAAGTAGCGGCTTATAGTCCGAAAAATACGGTAGTCATTTTTGTGCTGTCACTTTGTAAAACAGCAGTTTGTAACTTTTTTGAGAATAGCTGCCAAATGTTTCAGAACAGCTGGTAAAGACACATATTTTTCTAAGGAGGTGGTGGAGACCAAACACTGAGCTAAAATAATTTGTACTTTTTTTTTTTTAAAACTTTACCAGGTGGACATAAATACAACTCCAAGTGAAAGCTAATGTTCTTCCATATTCTCTTGATGCATTAACAGACAACTTACTTCAATGTGACAACTTCACACACAATAACTGCTGTTTTGCTTTGTTGGTGTTCGTTTTTTTGTTTTTTCAGCTTGACCAACTGACAGCCAGTGACTCAAAACATTAATTAATGCAGCTCCGGGTGTGACAGTACTGCATAAACTGCATAAAGACTGAGAAAGCGAGGCACTGTTCGACTGCAAGATTAAACTGCACCACCAAGACTAATAAAAGTCCACATAAACAAGTCCAACAGGTGAGTCAGTTGGTTGAACTCAAGGGGTCAGGGGTCATTTGTGAAAACATGGCTTTTAAGTGAACCATACAAGGTGCTGTTCTGGCTGTTCATACTGACTGTGATTTTTTTTTTTTTTTTAAATCACGGTTAGTGCTCGATGGTGTTTTTGAAATTATGTTCTAATTTTTTTTCCCCGTTAATGTTTTTTCCTTTGCATGAATACATTTTGTATTCAAATGTGCAGTACGAGTAAAGTGACCTTGCCTTATCCTCTTCCTTTCTGGTGCCCCAGCTGTGAAAAACGGTTCTAAGCTTCATCTCCAAAAAAGCTGAATGAGAAGAAATACATTTCCTAATTGTTTCAAGAAATCATAATTTTTCTATTTGAACCCACATTTTTTTGTAAACTTCACTCCCTCTAAACTGCATTTAGAAACTTTAAAGTTTATGTTCAGGCGAATATAATTATGCAGAACTGCTTATGAAATCATCCCAATTTCATGGTAATAAATACTTCATTTTTTTTATATGAAAGTCTATCTTCTAAAGTGACACTGTGCCCTGAAACAGAAAAACAAGCATAATTTCTGTTCTGTGGGAAATGAAAGATTAACATAAAAGCTCACTGCAGCCACGATCCCATTTGTAAACAAGATGTTAACAATTAATGTGCGTCACAACAATACGAGTAAATAAGTTCTAAATAATCGCTTAATTTAAGCACCGCAACCATAACCAGAAACAAAAACGAGGAAGCAGAGCTGCAGTGATCCCCAGGCACTGATTTTCACAGACATTCATGAACGAACTAAGTTTCTGCTGTGGGAGAAGAGCTGAAAAAAAGAAAAAAAAAACTTTACAGTACATCAGCATGAAGCACCTGTGATGAGACGCCATGACTTCAAAATACATTTCAGCTGAAAAGACATCATCTTTGTGTCAAAACAAGTCACTTCCTCCTCTCCTTGCTCCTCTGTTTTAAGAGTATGTGAAGGGCAGATGCGTGCCGTACATTCCCAGCGGTACTTTTTCTCCCCCCTCCCGAGTCAGACTGGCCCAGTCGGTTTACATATCTGAGAAAACCTCACAGCTCAATGCAGGAGCTGTGAGGAGAGTGTGAAATACACAGGATGACAGTGTTTCTGCAGCAGATCCAACACAACGGGAAGATTCCTCACAATGTTACGTTTACAAAGCACACTCGGGTACAACAGTCAGGGTTTCACCGTTAAAACAGATGGATCAAATATTGCTGTACAGCATATTTACATTTAAACCACACGTGAAAGAGTACAGTTCATACAGCAGGTAAGAGCTGCTGAGTTATTCCATAGAACTGATCATACTGTTTGAGAATCACAGCAGGTACCAAACTGGCAACCGCTCTGATTGTAGCTAAAAAGTGGATCATCTTAAATAGCATGCTGGAAGTAATGTTTGTGAGTGTGAGGGGGAAAAATTAATGCGTACAAAAAAAATCAATTTGTACTCTGCTAAAAATTGTGTAATTTCTCCTACATTCAGATAAGCACAACAATCTGTGGAAGTCAGAAACCAATAACTTTAAAAAAGTATCTATTTATATCCATTACACCACTCTATAAGGTAAGATAATCACTACATTTCCAATGGATGGATGGATGGATGGATGGATGGATGACAAACATTGTATAGCTCTGAAATTCACTCCCAGCATCCTAGGGTGACCCAGACTTCTAAAATATGTAGTTATTCTTTATAATTAAGTACTTTTGAGCCTTTAACCCTGAATTCCCATTTTAAAAAGTATTACTGTAAAGATGCAGTTACCAAACGTCTTCCTTTTCCAGCCCTCACACTGGAAGGCATTCCCACTGAAATTAAACAAGACTCTGTTGTGCCACATCAAACTCTCAATAATCCTGAATGCGGATGACCTCTGGCGTCAGACATTTATACCTTTCAGTCTTAGGAACAAAAGGGATCCTGGTCCTTGTCTTCATGAACCCGGTTACAACCCGCATTCATGACACTGTCAGTCTCATCATTTTGTGTTTCTGAAGCCTCTCAAAAACCTCCCAGGCGCCTGTGCAATCAGCACCTCCTCATTAGAATATTGTTCCTCCATAAACAAAAACTCCCTGAAGCAGACACCTCTCGCTTCCTGAGATCAATGCGATTTCTTCAGTTACAGGCTGCAGGCCTGAAAATGCCGTCACTGTGAGCTGGTTACAGATGCGTTTCCCCTTTCCTGACAGGCAGCCCAGACAAACTCCTGACACCTACCCACTGAACTGACTGAGGTGTAAATATCTTTTGTTCTCTGTGGGGATGTGATGAAGGATGGCAGCGGAGTGCAGGAACAAAGAGGGAAAACATTTACAGGGTGCATGTTGCTCTCAGCAAGTTCAGGTGTTCTGGTTTTAGCGCTCCGTTAGTAAGTCTTTACATTTGGCCACACACACTTTGCATGACTGAGTTTCATTTTCAGCAGCAACACCCAATTTTAAGGTTGTATCTTTTTTTTTTTAAAGGGTCCATGAAAGCATGGCTAGTTTTCACACACACCAATGAACACTTTGGATGTGAAGTAAACATGTCTGACAGTCACACTCAGTTTGTTCAGAATTTACAGGGTCCCAAATACTCCCAGAAAATCCAGTTTTACATCAAATATTCTGATATCAGCTCCGTCACATGCAACTGCAAATTTATTTTTGTGTCTGAAAGCTTCAGCAGGGAAGCAGCCGGGGGAAATTTTCTGCAGCAAATTACATGTAGAGGGCTGTCTGTTATTTTGTGTGACACAAGCCGAATTGCAACAGGTCAGCAAACTAGAGGACTCACGTTTGGCCCGAGAAGTCTTCTTAGGATTCCCCTCGGACATTGAATAGAAAATGGGGCATGAGTGACACATCTGAAAAACACTGTATATAGTAATTTGTATCTCCAATCTCATTGTACATCCTGTATAATGACAATAAAGGCATTCTATTCTATATTAATGTAGCACTCTTTCTGAATACAGCTGAAAACTGTTCTATGCTGTCACATCAGGTGCTGTCTATAAGGTCTCTCCATGCATTAAGATGCACTTAAGTAATCAGCTTAAAGTTGGTTTTCTCCTTCTTAAGCTGATTTCTAAATTTAATGCAAACAAAGCTGGTTTCTGTAATAAGGCAGGGGATTAGAGTAACCTGATTTCTCCTGTGGAACATCATGAACTGTACTGACTATATGTGTGCCAAGTGCCTCCCTTCTTCCCCGCCACACTTATCCTGCTGCCCTCTCATTGGATACTGCTCATCTCTCTTCTCCAACCTGTCTCCAAAGCGCACAGTTAAATAAAGCCAATCAGAAATGTGTCTGGATCAGCTCACAGCGAGGTCGGGAATTGTCTCAGAGCTAAACGGCCGGTCGTGACAGCCACCGAAGCGCCGTTTGTACCATATCCAGGGTCTCTGCCTAATATTTCAGCATGCAGTTTGTGAAGGGGAATTCACAGCAAATTAGCAATACTGGAAATCACAGACAGACTGGGGAATAAAACCAATGGTTTTCTTCAGACTGAAAGCATCCACATTTTCAAAGATGCAACCCACTCCTGGAAAATCTGTACAAAAATACACACAATGTCCAGATTTTCTTTTTTCCTGTAAGAGGGGCATAGGCCCACGGCCATATTATACATTTTGTTTAAATAGTTTAAGTTATGAGGACAGTCTACCTCAGTGTTAGAACACAGGGATTTCTGGGATTTCAGCATCGTTCTTAGTGTTTTGTGGGCTTTTAGAGACAGCCACAAAAGGTTCAGATATGAGAACCAAGGTAACCTAAACAGCTTCCCCAGGTTTGTGCAGGAAGGACAGTGTACATAAAACAGGTCTTTTATGCTTTGGTTATCCTGTTAAAGGTGTAAAATATCCACTTTACATCCCAACCCCGGAAAAATAAGACTATATAAGGAATAATGGTTTGGGGTGGGAAATAACAAAATGGCTTCATGGTGAGCTTTACAGATGACACACAATGCCTAAAACGGCAGCGTGGGTGAGTTTAGAAGGAATCATGAGATGTGAAACTGAACAAAAGGAGAAATCAACAAAACCAAACAAAAGGGAAAATTCATAATTTATTGAAGACTTATGATTCATTCTGTAAATAATGCTCTCTTTACATAAACACAAGATCTGTTAAAAAGTGTCGTCATACATTTGAAATTCAACTCGTGTCCTGAACATCACAGCTCCACATTGAATAAATAAATGAAATGATTTCAAACAAACTGCAGTAGGTTAAATCTGTGCTCTATACTGGAGTAAATGACAAAAACATCATGTCATCAGATAAGATTTTATACTCCAACTTCACTGCAACTACAGCATCGTCTGTCAAACTGAGATTTTTCCCTGATTTCTTTTTTATGTGGTTTTCTTTTGAAACTTGGTTTCAAAAACTGTTTTTTTTTTCCTCCTTTCTTAAGTTCATGTCTGGGCTTTAATATCACATAAGCTCACTGTGGCCCGGCTGCCGCTTTAAAACATATCCAAGATGAAATTTTCTCCATTTTGTGCATTCAGAAAGAAGCCAAAGTGCATTACTGAAGGTGGCAAGATGTGAATCTGCCTCAGCACCTTGGGCGAAAAATTTGTGTGCATGAGAAGAGCGTGACGAGGGACGGGAGGGAGATAACGAAAGAAGCTGAAGAGACTTTGATGAGTTATGGTTCAGTCAGAGTCTGAGCTGAAAACCAACATACACACACACACACACACACAAAAAACCCCACAACTAACAGACACGGTCGCTGGGTGTGTTTCTAGCTTCGAGATGATGACTGTAAAGTCGCTATTTTCTCTGTTTGGACACAAAAGATCCAACAAGAATATCAATATTTAGCAGCAGTGCATCAATAAAGTAAGTTTGATGTTAAAAAAAAAAAAAAGCATCCCCACTGCTTATCCTGTTTCAGCTGCCTTTTTCCCCCTCTTTAAATACACTGTACTCTTTATATTCAGCACAAGAGAAAACTGTGTTATATTCTACAAAAAGCACTCTGCTAATAATAAAAAGGACTGGCGCAAAAAATGGGTTAAATTTGCTATTAGAAGGTCTATACAATAAACAACAAGCTCATCAATCCCCAGATAGGAAGAATAATACCATTATATCATGAAAAGAAGCAAAATCCACAATCCTTTATGGTTATTTGCTGTCAAAAATTAACAAGAAAAACTATGCAGCTTGGGCCACACAGCACACTTCTTTCAACTTCTAGGTTTAAGGTCAGAACCCACTTGTTCCACCTCAAAATGGGAGAAAAGCAAAAATCCTGTAAGCGTTTGTTCTTCTAGTACCCAACATCCGCAGCTCAGCGGGAGCCTGAGAGGACGGTTTGTGTTGTAGCTTTCAGCGCAGCTTCCCTGCTGGAATTACATCATACTGAACATTCACACCGAGTCCATCAGTCCACACACACGACGACTGCATCCAAAAACAAAAAGAATAGTGCATTTACACAGTGGCATTACTTTACATTCAACGTGCGCTAAAATCAGCTTCTTTTTTTTCCTTCTAAGCCACCTAAAGTGTCAAAAGGGTAACGAAACGAAGGAAGAAAGGCAAGAAATGACCTGTGGCATGGTTGGCAATGAAAATTTACTGATGCAAGCCGCCAATCGACCTGCATCTCTCCTTTTCTCTTCCCCCTCGTTTCAGGACTGCAACTTAAACAACACAGAGCAGTGCTGGTGGTAGCAGTGAGCCGTGAACGCTGCTCTACTCCTGCGGCCAGAGACAAGGACATACAAATAACTGCTGTGATGCATGGCTGAGGAAACCTTTTTTTTTTTTTCCAATTAGTTCTATTTCCAGGTTTTCTTGAATGCATTTAAAGATTTGTTTTTTTTGACAGGTTTTCATATATTTTAATCATATCCTGGTAACGTGTAGGTTTCCTGAAAATGAGCATCACTGTTGAAACAGCACACCTCTTTACTCTTTCTCATCATTGTAAATAGAATTGATCTTTGGGTTTTAGACTTGGTTAGATTGAGATAGATATTTATAGATTATCTGACAGCAATGAATCCCTGCAGTCATTATTAGGAAGTCTAGGTTTTCACGTGTTTACAGATCCCTTTTCTTCTGGTGTTAAGCTCACAAATAGCTCTGCATTAAACTGTAAGCAGCTGCATTAGTGTTGGGGGAACGCTTCAAAACCAAACTGTAGAGCCTCAACTTACAATTTATAGATTTATCTTCAGGTCACATTTAGCTTTTTGCTAAGAAAAAAGAAAGAAAATTCTCATCCAGCTGCAGATTATCTTCTGGTTGACTAATCAGGTCTCCTGGACTCAGCTGAAGCTCTGTGTGTTTGAAGCTCAGTAAAACACCACAACAGTGACTTAAGAGTCTGAAAAAAGTTTTACCCCAGCATAAATCACTGGATTGCCCCAATCGCCACATCACAGCAGGATGTTACCAAAGAGTAAGTTCACTGCACATAGTAACTGACATCAAACTGCACATGACTGCAGCAGACTGAAGCCCCTGTCAATGTCAACCCCTCTGGGACCTTCACTGGAACCCTGAGTATTGATCTCAATCGGTCTTACACTCTGATATGCGTCTTTTCCCCCTGCTCTGACCTTTGACCCTCTGTACCTACAAACAGTGGCAGTACTAACGTGTACACAGCGCTCCCCGGAGTTCAGCCTGTGAAGCGCAGGAGTGAGACAAACACCACGCTCTCCTGGCGAGTGTAGCCGGGACGTTGTCACAACGTTCTTTAAAAATGTTTACACTGGCTGCTGATTTACGCAGCACAGAGCATGCCACGTCCTGCTGGAGCGTCTCTAATCTAAACACAACCCTCCAGTGGAGCTGGCTTTGGCCCATGTATGGGGCGAGTGTTTACCCTGCACCCATCAGTCTGACTGGTCCCAGGTGAAGCAGAGCCTTCACACCACCGGGGAGCACTGGATCGGAGCTGGGACAATGCCTGATGGAAGATGAACAAGCTCTTAATCATCCACATGTATGACAGTGGATTCCGGGAACGGATTAAACGGAGCGTCATCTACTCAGCGTTATCTCAAGTACCGCTCCGTCATCCCCATTCACGCCCGAGTTCTTCTCTAGTTATGTGGAGAAACGCCACTGTGGTGGCAAAGACCTTAAACTAGTTCAACTCATCCGGTAGAGGCGGCTGGAAGCTTTACAGTGTGTTCACACGGCAAGCAACATGATAAACACCACCCATGTGTGCCGGGTCAAGAGTCCAGTTAGTTGAGAAACTCATCAGAGGATCAAGCAGATATTTGGATTTCATCACCACAGAAGGTTTTTATAGGAGTTTATTAACTCATATTTTAGGTTTTTAAGCAACATGCAATGAGCAAAAGAATAATTAGCTGTACCCCTCATCGAAATATTCAGCCAAAGTTCATTGCCAACCTGCTCGCAGTGTGAACACAGACATGCGTGAGCAGGTAGCAGGATAAATGTAATTCTCTAAAATCATCACATAGTCCTGAGGAATCCTTGTTTACATCCCACAAAAATTCATGGCTACAGTGCAAAGAACAAAGAAAAAAAAAGAAAGAAAGAGAGGACTCCGTCTTTGCCTGAATTTCAAAGTATGTGATCTACAGATTCAAATTCATCCAAACCTCTTAAAATTCACCTTGAATAACTGAAAACCTCACAGCTCTACTACCTTCTCTAAATCCTCAACAATAAATACACAATAATATCTGCATATTAAAAAGGACACTTTGCATTTAACTGATGACTAGCACAACTATGGCATAACTCATTTACTCAACACTGACAAGACTTTGATCCCCTGAACGGAGAATCTTCAGACAAATTACTGCAAAATTTACTTTAAACGGCTGCCCCCAAAATCATTTGTTGGGCTTGCTTGCTTCGGTAGTAATCAGCAAGGAATATTTAAAGCTTTAGTGAGGGAAGGCTGCTCTCTGACACACACTCACACCAAGACCCGCTCACTCAGTCCTGAACAGAGCAGAGAGAGAGAGACATCAATGTTCATGAGCGAACACTCGGGGACAGACAGCTCACAGTAACATGAGACAGACAGTCGGCGTCCCTACACTGATCCTGCACTGTGTAAATGAAATTTTCTGTTTTGCTTGTTGACTTTCAAAGTACCTCCAATCTGTTATTAGTGCACCTTTGGCATTTAATAAGGAGCTAAGAGTGAACACCAGAGGATTATCTACCACTCATGAGTGCAAAATAATAATTAAAAAATGGACGACAGTACAGTAGTTTTGGTTTTAATGAAAAAAAGTTTATGTTCTCCCTAAGGATAAGCTAAAATCACTAATATTTTTATTTTAGGATGAATTCACCTTTTTAAAATGTATTTTCAACATATTTCTGTTATTTTTATCTTGTTTCTAATTATTTCTTTGGTTGCAGCCACATTACAGCCAGCGATAAGCTCCCAAACCAAAGTACAATTCATGAAAAAGAAATAGCTTTACAATGAGTGTAAGATGGATAAATAAAACATATGAGGAAATAAACTGAGTGGAATGACAGAAATAACAATGTTTACTGTGCAAAGTTCAGAAATGATTAATCATTTCTATGAGATGATAACATGAATGAACTGAAAGGCAAGACGGTTCGTCTACAACTTTAAATAATACATCTGCTAGTGTATTTCCCAAAACATCTCTTTTTTTTTTTAAATTAACTTAAGTGTGGAGAACAACCACAGTTCCACGCCACTGTGTTCCCTGCACTTATAAACAAGAGGGTAAAATTACACAAAACCAAATATCCATATATCTTACACAATCGGTCCAGAAACAATAAATTTGATAGCATTTTAGTTTCTTGCTGATTTTGTACATTTTAAAGGCAGCAAGCCTTCTTTTAAAGATTTTTTAAATTATGTTTTAGGAGCTCAATTTACAGCAAAATGAAATTTTCAGAAGGCGGCAGCTGTTACCTTCAAGTTCTCCAGATCAACCTGCTGTGCAAAGTTCTCTATGACCAGATACCAGTCACAAACTTCTCAGTGCTCACTTTTACAAACACTCTTGTCTATGAAGTAAAATGAGTTAGCTTTTGAGTGTGGCTGCTTGCTCCTTTTCTGCCTTCTCTTTGGCCTTTTCCTTCTCTATCAGCTTCTCCTCTTTCTGCAGCATCACCATGATGTCAGCCACCTGCGAGGTGGAGATGTCGATGTCCTCCTTGTCGATCAGTTCCACCACCTGGAGAAGAAAAAAAAAAAAGTCATAAAAAAGAAGGAATTCAATAACCGCAATATCTGTTTCTGCAGCCAGAAGGTGGGAAATTATGTTTTGTGCAGTTCTTCAAATGGCCACTAGAGGTTGGTATAATCTATGCAAAGAGTCAGTATTTGCAGTGTTGACCCTTAGGTTTTATAAACACTGCAATTTCCTGGGACATGCTGGATATCGGCGTCTAGGCCAGACTCATCAGTGGTGACCTCTTCCTGTCTCATCAGGGCTCAAAGTCAAACACAGTTTGTGGGCTTCTGCTTGTCCACCTGCTTCTAAGGATGGATCATAGGTTCTCAACTGGATGAAGATCTGGGGAGGTTCCTGGCCATGGAACCATATAGACCAGGGGTCTCAAACTCGCGGCCCGGTCCGGTTGCTAACTCTTCTTAATTGGAGGGGAAAGGGAAATGTCAAAAAAGTAACTTAAAGGGCCAAATTGTATGTTACTTTTGACATCAAATCGCGGACCGGAAGTTGGGGGCAGGGCCGTGCCAGATGCAGCCCACGGGCCGCGAGTTTGAGACCCCTGATATAGACGGTCCCACGTGTTCCTCATAGAAGATGAACTTACTTTGATGACATCGTCGATGTCAATCTTCCCGTCCTTGTTGTCGTCGAGAGCCTCGGCGATACTCTGCAGCTTGTGCTCGGGAATGTTCTGGATCTGTCGCATGATGTTGATAAGCTCATCGATGCTGACCAGGTTCTCCCTAAAGGTATAGAACAGACTGTATACAGAAAACGGTTACCAGGTTTGACAGGACGTAAAATGTGGTGGAGAAGTCTGGGGCCAACATGCTGCATTCAAGGTTCCCAAAAACACACCAATCAAAATATTTGTGAGGTCAATTTGTCTTCATGGCAGCTTCAATTTAGGCAAATATATTTATTCATGCTGAATGCAGCATGTTTGATTTTAACCAATTTCTTTAGGCTGATATTGAATTAATTTAAAGCTACCCTAGGAAACTTTAAACAAAATAAATTAGCCTTAGAGGATATGTGTATGGTTACATAGACACACATGTACATCAGAAACTTACATGCCAAATAATGTCCAGAGATTTTCATACGGTCTGAACAACCAACAAACATTTCCAATCAATCATACTTTCGTATTAAATGTGATTTCATTCATTAAATAGATTTAAAAAAAAAAAAACTTCAGTAAATTTGAAGCACAGCAACCACATGTAGCGAGCAGAAATGGAAGCTGAGAATAAGATGAGAGCAGCAGTTGATCCTTTATTGCCCCGTTTCAGCATCTGACACGAAAACCATGCTAGCATTTTACAAGCAAGCAAATGGCGGTTTACCACAGTTTTGCTTACCTTGTGGCATCCCTATATTTAGCAAAGAATAATCTGTAAAATTTCAAATGAATTAGGGACTGAATTTGGTCAAACAATCGCAAACCACATTAAAGGTTGTTCCCTGTGTTATCTCCACCACCATTTTACAATGAAAGTAATGATGATGAAGAAGATGGTGATGATAAAGATGATGAAGATATCAATTACAAAGACAATCCATGACTAATACAGTGATGCATGTCATGAGGTGTTTAGGTCCATAAGCAATATTTTTGAACAAAAGGTTGCTTGTGCATCATTTAGGTTCAAAAGCTTCATGGCCTTCACAGATACACACAAACACACACACATACATTGCTGCAAAGCCACAAGAGTCATCAAAGCACTCTCTTTAAACAACAGTCCAACATTTTGGAGAATGTGTATCAGTTCCTCTGTTTTTGTGACAGAGATACAAGAAGCTCCATAATGGTTGGTGAGCTTGAACTTTGGACGTTGCTTCCTGCCTCCAGTCTTTATTGTCTAAGTTTTACTGGCAGCTGATCATATCCTGACTCCAGCATAACACAGCTGTGAAGGTGATATTTCGGATAGCTCACTATCAGTTTTGCACAATATTTTGCAAATAAAATGATATATCCACAGATGTCACTGGCCAATATCTCTACGTGTTGTATCACACCTTTTTTGCCCTGGCTATAAATGTTCAAAGGGCAATGAAAAGCTGAAAGCCTTTAAAAACAGTGAAATAATGTTCATTTATTTGTTTAACCACACAAAAGTGTGAATAAAAAACGTGGTTATTTATGTCATAACCCCGATTCTCTGATAACGTGAGTGAGGTGTCTCACTATGGGGAATGTGCCCTCGGTGTTGTCCTCCGAAGCCTCTGTATCACTACTGCCGGTACTGACGCTTGAGTCAAGGAGGGGCAACACTTCTTGCTTTTGCTGTCTGCTAATGTGAGTGCAGCTTAGTAGTCTACCTCAGCTAGAGTGATCTGACTAGTGTAGTGGTTAGTACTTGTGCTACTGGGCCTGGTGACCATGGGGACCTAATGGACTTAGCTTGGCCAGCTAGCTGTTGTGCTGGGTGGCAGTTAACAAGCTCTTCAGCCTGACTGTGGTGAAACATGAGCTGTACTTGCACCCGCTGACCCGGTGTTAGCTTTCTCAGGCAGGCTATTAAGCTAGCAAAGATGAGCTTTCTGAGTAAAGTGAGAAGGAATCTGAAAGATAAATGACGATGAGTCAGCCTCGTTTATAGAGAAGAGGGCGGCCAATACTGGCTGGAGTAATGATGTAGAGGCTTCTGAGGACAACACTGGGAGAGCGTTCCCCACAGTGAGACACTAAAACAAAAGAAAACTATAGAAGCACAATAAACAAACAGGAAATAATACAGGCATCAGCCATCGGTCAGATTATTTTAAACATCGGTATCAGCCCAGAATTTCAACACGGGTGCATCCCTGCTTCTGATACTGATACCCGAAGTTGTTCACACTGCTCTGTGTAGTCACACCCTTAGAAAGAAAGCAAGAAAACATGCTTCTTAGATGCTGAATTATTCATTTGCAGTGCAAAACTATCAAGATGCTTAAGATCACAGAAGTCAGAGTCACCCAGTGAGTTGTAGATGAAAGCAGTTAAACGCCACACTTTTAATTCAAAGTTTGCTGCACACAAACTCATCTCCGTGAGGCTGTTTTTGGTTGCTGCTTTTTGTAGAATATTTACATTTTCAGCAACAAGCATTCATAACACAACATAATTCACACGTTGACAGAGGGTATGTTATGATGGAACATATTCAGTTCTTACCCAACAGGTGGGGTGGATCCACTGTCCATCTGTCCATCTAGGATGACCTTGTCCTTCTCCAGCTCCACGATGATCTTGTCAATGCGACCGATCATACGGTTGACCCTCTTAGAAAGCCGCTGGCTGGCCTTTGACTCTTCTATGGCCTTCTCCTGACCAGTCTTGGAGAGTTCCTTCTTTATCTCCTCCAGATCCTGGAAAACAGTGTATAGACACAAATTCACTTCACCGCATTCATGCAGAGCCAAAGACGATGCAGTTAAAACAAGTTAATACTCTATTTTGAGGTAAAACTACTTCAACACGTTCTCCATCTATAGCCAAAGTAAGGCACCTCATTGTATTCCTGAACATCATCCTTCAGCTCTTCCAGCTCCTCTTTCTCCAGAGTCAGCAATTTCTTCTGCTCCTTCAGCTTTGAGCAGGCATCACTCAACAGGTCGATCTCTTCTTTGGTGATCTCCTCTGCCTGGAAGTTAAAAATGAAGAAAATATAAACATATGTTCTTTTAAATCAAGACAGTGTAATTTGAGGTAGACAAAAGAACAAAGAGGTCAAATAGCATGTGCATTTGATACATAACAAACTCTAAAACAACAAAATATATTTGGTAAAAGAGGGAAGCTGGCGGGGACGCTGGGATACTCCCCATGAGAACATCACATCAGCACATGATGGAAGGAACTCCAGCACTACAAAGGTTGTAAGTGAGGGATGGAAACGTTACACGGATTAAAGGAGCAACAAAGGGAAGTTCATTCAGATGTGGGCCAAACAGCATTTCTTTAAGGAAGTTTTTTTTTTAAATAAAGAAGAAAGCAATGAGTGCAATTTATTGTGAATAAATAGATGTGCGTATGTTTGGCTTAAAATATAATCATCTAAATTTTGGCATTTAGAAAATATAATGTCTCCAAGTCTTTATAAACACGTCTAGAACTGAAATGTGTTCTTTCACGCATTTTATTTTGTATGATTTTCATCCCACTTAAGAGCATGAAAAGCTAAACATGCCCTCGCTATGCTGTCTTCTGCTCTCGCCTCCACACACTAGCATTCGCTGGATTGTCTCAACATCATTTCCTGTGACTCTGACTACGTTCCCAATCTTGGGGAAAAATGCTTGTGCTGTTTAACCCACTTCTTGGGTGTGAGGGGTGAGGAAGATCGGACACTATACGTTCAGGGATAAAAATGGGTGTCAGGGATCATCTGGGAGGAGGCATTAATTAAGCTAACCTGGAAACGCAGAAACCTCTGCCACTGTTCAAACTGTGCGGCACAGAATGAAGTGAAAAGGCAGCAACAAGTGAGTGATGAAAAATGAAAGGTCTCGGCAACAATCAGTAAGAAAGAAACATAATTTAAAACATAAAAACATGATATTACATATTGTATAAAACTTTATTTGTACAGTGCATCTCTGTGAAGCTAAAGGCACGTTTGGAAGGGTTGAACAGAAAAGCTTTATCAGAAATCCAAGACTTTAATGACGACTTTGCAGTTAAATGTTGTACAAAAAAAATGTAATAAATAACAGAATGAATAAAATAAATCTTAACTTTACCTTGATCCCCTCTATAATGGGTGCTGTGTCCTTTAGCATCTCTGAATCAGCTTCCTTGTCAGCCTTAGACGAAGCCGGCTCTGCCTCACTGCTCTTCATCCTTTCTGCCTGAAGCTCTGGCTCTCCCTCCTGCGGAAAACAGAACACGCGTAAAACACCATAACAACACAGAAAAAACTAAAAAACTGCAGGAACTAAAAAAAACTGCAGTCTTCAACTTTAAGGAAAACAAATCTGCAGATTTCCATGGTCTCAGTTTTAGCACCATGTGTCCTTGTTACAGTAGCAACAAACTGACAAATCAAAGTTTCCAATAGTACCCGCCCTGGCTACATTGTCTTATGCAAGAGACATCACAGACAGTCGGTACCTTGGCAGCCTTCTCTGCAGCGTCAGCCAGCCTCTCCATCTCTCGGTCCTTGTTGTCCTGCCGTATGGCTGCCTCCTCCTGCAGCATGGTCTCCAGTTTGGTCTTGTTATCTACTTTGGAGAGTTCCATCTCTGCCGCCATTAACTGGGCCTCTTTGGTCTGAAGAAGCAAACACAGGGTAGAGTATTCACCTATTCCATGATAGCCTCGGTCAGCGTGTTGAGGATTAAAGTACTGCCTGCATGTTACTGAAGAGAAAAACAGGTTAAACTAATGTCTACAACTAACTAATAGGCTCGTCATTAATCTTCGACCCAATTTGGACATTTTTTAACTGACTAAAAGACTTTGTAATTTCTACTTTATGAATACTTTATATCCCGGCTCTACATTGTTTACATACCACCATTTCAGGGAGTGTTTGCAGGGTGGTTTTCAACTGGTCAGCAGGAGACAGGGTGTCAGGGAGGAACATGGCTCGAGACAAAAGCAGCAGAGAGGTGGGGATCTGCTGGTTGAGATGCAGCTCCAACCACTGCAAGGGTCAAATATAACATGACAGAGGTTGAGACAAATACGTTGTCAAACATTCAAACAGTGTTTCGCTACTATCAGCTGCTCCATTGTTACAAGGGGGTTGTTACAGCAGGTAGCTCTGCATGTGCAGCCCAGTAAAAAAAAAGAAAAACTCAGATCTACACAGTCAAACTTCTGCATTGTTTTTCACAGAAATGAATGAAAACTGCTTTATAAAGGGATAACATTAATGGCATTATACCAGACATATACAAAGAGGTAAATCATAAAAATGCCCCCCCCCCATCTCTGTTGCTGTTACCTGGCTGAGTTGCTCTCTTAGCCGTTCTTCTGTGACTCCCAGAGATCTCATCCCTCTGACGCGACAGGCTGCCTGCACTTCATTCACATTCAGACTTTCCACCCCCTCCTCTGCTATCAGCTGATAAACAGAGAGCAGAGGTCATACAGAGTCATTCCTGCTGCACGCTCGCACATGAAATTATATGTTTACTTTAAATTTTAAGCACAGAGATTCGTACTTTGTCATCTGCACGGATCGCCCTCAGCTTCATGATGAGCTGGAAGCGAAGGAAGTTGTTGGTCCCGATTGACTGGAGCTCCAGGAGCCGACAGAGCGCCACCAGCTGAGGTCGAGTCAGGTTGTCTAGAGTGAGCTCATCCTCAAACAGTTTAGAGAACTTTATGATCTGCTCATTACTGGGACGCTCCCCGGAATCCCGGATCTATACCAACAAGAAGATTGGGACTTGTAAACCATTTTAAATCATTTAAATGAGACCAGATTTACATGCAAAAGATGTACTGCTATTCACCCGTGTAAATAACAGTCAATGAAATGACTTTTTAGAGAGGAATATATTCAATTAATAAGAATAAAATATTGAAGACATTCTTAAAAATTTCCACCATAAATGCCCTTATGGGTAATCAACTGGATACAAATTGAATATTTTAAATTATTTGTAAATAAAATCAAATCAAAGACCAATGAACTGATGTTTTTACCACCAGGGAGCAGTAATGAGCAGTAATGAGCAGTAATGAGCAGTAATGAGCCTTTTCTTTTCATCGTTTCTGCTGCCTGGTGTCAAAATGCCGACCTTTTGGAAGAAGGTGGAGAATTCCTCTGTAACGTCGCCTTTTGCTGCCTTGTTCCTCAGCGCGATCTCCTCGATGGTGTCCTGCAAGAACTTGGCCATCTCCAGTTTGACCCTCAGCTCCTTCTTCAATCGCTCCTCCTAAAAATCAACAGGTTACAACTTCAGTGTGTTTAAAAGCACTACAGTATATTCCTCTCTGCTTTTAATAAACATTATCCAAACTATTTAATAATAATATAGGATGACAAACATATGTTTATAATGTTATTAACAAAACTCTAAAATGATTCCTTTGTCTGCAAAAACAGCTCAGAATTTCATACAATAACTGAGCCTTGTGGTTTCCTCTAGTTTCTTCTATTTTCTTGCAGCCAAAACTAATTAATTAATTTAGAAACTAATCAGAATAATCATTCTAAGCTGCAACGCTTGTTGAGCCACCTGTGCCTTCAAAAAGCCAGCCCATTCTCACTGTCACTGGCATCACTATAACTTCATATTTATGTTATTGTTAGATTATTTTTAATAAATTCTATTTATTGACTCCTCACTTGCCCTCAACTCATCCGGGTTATTCAAATATGTTTGGTAATGTTTAAAAGTAACCTATTATGCTCATTTATACACTTGGAATCTGCTAGAGTAGCTTTGCATCATTCAGATAATCCATATTAATCTTATACTAATCCCTGGTGCAGCCCCTCCAGTTCATCCACTTAAAGGTGCTTTGGTATATAGCCTTGTAGCAGATTTTTCCGAAGTCTGGTTGATGCTTTTTTTTTGGTTTGCAAACACATCTGGCATCGATCACACAGTTCTGATTACCTTCTTTGACTGTGTCTCAAAGGTGGACGGCAGCATGTTGGGGAAAAGTTTCAGAGCTACGGGAAGCAGGAACTCCATGAAGGGGACGATGATGAACACCAGGAAGGGAAGAAGTCTGAAGACATCGGCACATGTTCTGAGAAACTGAGAGGAAAAATTGAAATATCATCAGTATATGGGACAAAACTGTAAAACTGATGAGAAAATTAAGAATTAGATCATTTGAAGGAATCTTTAAGTGAGACTAAGAGCACCATTCAGCTCCACCCTGTTGTAGTTTATATATGCCACCAGCAGAGAGCAGCAGCAGTGCACAAACTGTCTTTTTTGTCTCACAATCACCATACTCAATCCCTCTAGTAAGAGTTTCAACAGTCAGCACTTCCAACCCCATGTCTGTACATCCCCTGTGCGCCTAATTCATTCACGCATTATCGGCATGGAGCCGTTGAGCAATGTGAACATTCGGACTCACGGGGCTCAAAAACTCTCCATTTCATCCAACAGGAAGCACATTTGTTCAGCACAGACTTGAACAATCCTGAGCGTACAGAAGCACCCGGCCAACACTGGTCGCCCTCATTGTACAGCTGTCCAAATGTGGCTTACTGACCGTCCCGGGACACAATCCCAGCCAGCCATCTACAGGAACGGCCCAGAGGGGAAAAGGCCAAAACACGATTCCTCCTTTCTCCGCTCTTTCCACCTGCATGTCAGTGGGCCAGTAGGGTGAAAGATTTAGGCCAGCCTGAGTGAAAAGGCCTTTGTCCTCAGGCCCATTGACATGTATATCATCTCCCAGAGTTCCACATCAAAGAAGGGAGGAGGGGCGACACATTAAAATGGAGGGAGCCTTAAATGGAGGCCTGAGTATTGTAAGGGGAATATGAAAGGAGGAGATTAAGGAGGCAAAGCAAGTCCAGGTTAGATGAATGGTGTGTAGACTGGGTTTGGGCCGTGCACTCCGAGGGAGCTTGCTGCATTTGAAAAGGTGCAGATGGGGGTCAGAGTGTGGGCTTAATGGGGGGAAGCTGCGGTCATCCTCAGCACTGACCTGCAGCCATTAGCATTGCACTGAGGCTTTTTTCCCTCCAGCTTCTTTAACATAATCACAATGAAATCAGTTAATGAATGTGTATACTGTAGGGCTCAGATAACAATGTTATGGTATATGACACATACATATGCTTTCATTTTTAAACTAAAGGAGCAACTAAAAAAAAAGCAGACTGCTCTTCACTTTAGGAATTTTATACTACATGTTACATCACGTGTCCCACTGTCCTTACGTGTCAGTGCATATTGTGAAACACATCGTAAAAATGACTCCACAATGAGGGCTGTAAAACTTGTGCATATTCCTCTGCATGTCTCTGGGTTTCTCCAGTGCGCTTTAACACGAATAATCAAATAATAATGAATCTGAATCACAGTTTTATCTGCAAGTGTTGAATTTACAAATCAAGTGTAACGCGGCAAATGGGCCATTTATTTTTAAATGGGAATTTTTCAAGAAATATTTTTATTATGGCAGGTTAACAAGAACATTTTAAGGTGCGTTTTGAGCTACAAAACAGAAGGTGAAATCTGCATTTGGCCACATATGCAAACCAAAGAACAAGAACAAGACGAGATTAGCAGCTCAACACATCACACTCACACTCACACACACTTTTGTGTTAAATCTACATCACAGGCATGCCGTAACCCCTCTGAAACCTGATGTGCACCTCCCTGAAGACGTAACTACACGTCACATCGACACAGCCCACAGATGTTGTGACTGGCCTGTTCAGTACCATGGTATTAAAGGACTCACAGGTGTCAGCAAATTCCTGGAGGAAAAATTGCCAAAACTATCAGAATTGATGTGAAGCAGCACACAAAGTGGAGAAAAACAAATCCTGAGGGACAAATATGTTTGCCTCCAGAGTGGGGACCCAGCAGGGGGAAAACGTGCCAGGATATAAAGCACTGGGGACACAACCGCATGAAACACCACGCTGAAGCAGGAATGCTCGTAACAGCGTTAGCCGCTTACGTAGGTTACGTCGTAGGATTCACCGCAGCAGTCTAAATCAGGCGCTAAGAAGCATTTGTAATTTGCCAACTGTGTCACCCAAATCTGTACCATCCTGTGCTCCTGAGGGCTGAGGTAACAGGACATAAGTGTCAACCAACCTGACCTGCTCACCTTCCTTGAAATGACACCTGTGTGCGCCAGCACCTTTGGCAGCTTACTGCACTGAGCGTCACTGCAGACAAGCCTCGCTGAGAGTGAGACGGGCTGCCGTGGATTCAGAGCAGCCTGCACATCATGTGTGATCAGAAATACGCAAACATTTTTATTACTTCGTGTAAAGTCATTTTATGAGCTGGAATTAATTGATCACATAGGATAATTGATAATCACATAGGATTAATCAGCAGCAGCTGCTGCATGTTATGTTAGTGATTTGTTGTGAAAGCAATAACAAATTGAGAGATTCTGGCTGAGTGTAAAGACTGGGTGAATCTGGTAAATGAGGAGGTAAAACTTCTTCCTGAAGAGCTTTAATGAAGCAGCACAATCTGCCCGGCGCCTGATGAGTAAACACTCAGCATGCGGCCAGTTTCTATAATTGATCCCATTAGGTTTGAGAGGCTATGGATAAAACAGTATAGAACAAGCTGTCTGAGCTGTCAGCCTTGAATCCGTGCTCAGTCATTCCTGATCTCTTAAACTCATGTTGGTTATCCACAGTGGAAACTATCAATGGAAACTAGAAAAAAATGCTTCCTTTCAGCAGAAGGAGTGGCTAAAAGCTGTTACTGAGCAAAGTTTGAACGGTTCTTCAGTAGTTTCTGGTAATGATGCCGGCAGACTCAAAATATGCAGTTAGGGGAAGAATCAGATGGAAAAGGTGGCAAGAAATGAGCCTATTTTCAGCATTTAAGGAGATTTTTATCAGCTGTAAGAATCTAATTAAGCCTTCATTAGCTTTATTATAGCTGGCCGAATTCATGAAACTGATCTTATTGTGCTAACGACAGAAGCTAAACCTGCCGATTCACTGAAAGTTGGCATTAATTTTGATTCTTGTGCTTGCTCAGTGCTACAGTAGCAACAAGGTGCATTTATGTTTACATTATTTTTTATTTATCATCTTAGGCTTAACTATTTACTCTTTGGCCCAGGAAACTGAACTGCTGCAGCCCACCCACGTGTGTGGTGTTCACACAGACCGAGTTGCTGTGACCAGTGCAGAGACAGAGAGAGCAATCACCAGGAAACATGCAGACTTTTACCTACATTTCTGTTAACTGAAACAAAGTAAATAAAGCCTACACTGAGATTCTGGTATGACTGCAGTACAGACACAATCTGCACTTTCACTTTTGATGATTTGGTAACGTCTTCTCGTATCTGTGACACGCTCAGTTAATTCCCAGGCATTAAAACTACAGAAAAAACTGTTGGTAATCTCCTCCATTGGCTGAGCACATTTCCTCCCACACGTTTATCATAGAGACACCATTCAAATCAGCTATTTGACCGGCTTGAAATGTGATCCAACTGCTCTTTTTTTTTTTTTCCATGGAATAACTTTTACGGTTTCCAAATGATTTCATAATTTTATAGTAATAATTTAAACTTTTAAACCCCAAACCACACCAGCCTTTGCAGCCAACAGTCTGGCATTAGCAACAGTCCCTCAGCAATTTCTACAGACATCACTTTGTCTAGTTAATGTTATACTGCTGCTGTCAACTGAATTAAGCAGAAATAAACAGGCTAGACAATGAATCTCTAGATGATGACACGCTGCTGCGCCACGCTCACCTGTCTCCTCTCACGGCGAGACAGGGTGTGCCCGTTCAGCACCCTCCAGAGCATCCGCCCAGCAATGGTGGTATCAATCCAAAGCAACCTGAAGCCGTGGTAGTAGTGCATGATTTCATCCACAACGCGCTGCCGGAGCGTCCTCCTGACAGGCTCTGCGTCCAGTGTCGGGCTGTACACCGGCCCTCCTTCCTCCAGCTTCTTCTTGTCCTTTAATGAACGCAGTGACTTCTCCACCTTTGAGTCATCCCATCTCCTCCTCGAGGTATGTATCCACCTGACACCGGGGATGTCTTGCGGCCGTGCTATCGTCCACTGGGTCCCTGTTTTAGGGTACGATGAAGTGGAGGCACCCAACACAAACGCACAGTAGAGGCGCTGCGTGTCCGAGCTCTGACAGGGACCCACAAATTCATCTGACATGGGCAGGGAAGGACCGAATGAAGTGACTTGAGCCAAGCTGCCAAGTCGGAGTCCATCAGGTCTGAGGCGACAACAGGACACAAAGTTTATAAGTCTTGGATAAAATCTATCTAATCTAAAATCCTATTTTTAGAGCGAGAGGCAGCTACAGGTACACTTTTCCAAAGAGCAATAGATCTCAAATTTACAGGGGGGACAAAAATGACAAAATTATAACAGAATTTTTTTTCATAAACAGCGTCTTTTTGTTTCATTGGCTTACTTTTGACTGGAAAGTCTGAGGGCTATGCAGTTGAAACAGGAACCTTCTTGTAATTTCCCTGAAAAGAAGAAAAAAAAATGTTAAAGCAGGTGTGTGAAAAAAGAAAAGCCTTCAGACAAACAGGGCAGGGACACAAACACAAACGCACACATCGTATATCAATTTCATGAACTGCTAAGAAGCAAATCAGCAGCTATTTGTGGCTCCGATGCATTTATGCAGCTTTTCTTTATGAATTCATAACTGTACTGTACCATAAAAACACAACTGTGCTTAAAGCTATTTCTGCAATAATATAATATAAAGTGACATCACCTCTGGTGTCTTATGCAATTACCTGTCTGAGATAAGTCTGTTAGGTGTTCCTTTTGAGGTTTTTGGGGGAAGCTTCAGTACACATAAAATAAGGAGTTTTTTCCTATGGCCAGGCTGTTTTAATACCCTATCTGCCATGCATTTTGTCTGTACAGAGCAGCCTTAAAGTCAGCCTTCTGTAAATATCTTTACATTGATCTTTCTTGGTGGCCAATTATTCACACCCTCAGGGAGGCCCACAGCAGGGTTCACAAACCACTAGACTGATACGCATGCAGCGAGAAGGTGGAGTGGGGAGACACTTCTAACCAATCGCGCCAGCACTGAGGGCTTAGCCACACCCTTCTTCTAGCTCTCACATGGCTGGCTGGAGTGAACCCAGCACAGCCCGGCTGAACATGACAGGCCGTGGCCCGCAGCCAGGAGGACAGAGAGTTCACTGGAACAGTTTCACCTTTGTGGCTTAGTGGCCATCTACAGTAGCACAGAGAGAAAACCCTGGAACTGCAGTCGACTACTCGACTCTCTAGCAGGCCCCTGAGCTACACAGCACTACAGTCCTTTCCCTGTGTATTAATGTCCCAGAGGGTAGGGGGGGTATGGTTTTGGTTTCACATTCAAACACTGTAAATACAATGAAATTAGTTGTCCACAAATCGGTATGTAAACAGAAATAAAAAGACAAGTAGAAAACAGTGAACGTGTGGTAAATATATGAATTTTCTATTACACATTTCTCTTACTTATGATGTTGATTGTAAATCATGCACTTGAAGATATTTGCTTCTCTCTTTTTTTTTTTACTTTCATTTTTGTTTCTGTGGTTGTGTGATCTCAGATAGCTGCAAAGCTGCATGCTGTGAAATCCCTATTAAAGCAGAAGAAGGAAAACTGACTACAGAAGGTCAAAGCTTTCTTCTATTAATGGGGCCAATAAACTAAACACAAGCCAGTGGTGTTAAAAACCTGACTAATCATACTCATAATAGATTCATAATAGACTAGCCCAGGAAATGGAGGCAGTCTAATCACACGACCCTGAAAACTATATTTTGCGAGCACCCGTTCTTGGCACATTGCTTAAAATATCCGAGATCCAATTGTTGAGCCAAGATCAGCTAATCCAGGTAACACTGATCCAGCTCATTCAGTTTCAAAGCCAAAGGAGAATTAGCGAAGCCAGATTCAATCACCTGAGATTATCCTGCACCATCCATCCATCCATCCAGAAATATATTGATACTGGAAACCATGATCAGAAACTCTGTGACTGGAGGAATGACAGCCTGTCCCCCAAGTAGGTTTGACTTTATGGATATGTTGCTATGACAACAACTGCTTTGAAGGACTGAAAAATCCAGGATCAAAATTAATCTTAAAGCAATAATCCATATATGGAGAACAGGCTTCCTTTATAGGCCTTTAGAGCTACATTGTGGATCTGTGTGTAAACAAAACAGATGTTAGAAACATTTGGATACATCTGGAATGCCCGACCCTCTGAGTCTAGCAGCGCCCATAAAATATGTTGTTTCTGAGTCATTTACCCAAGACAGCTCTCTCAGTCATACTGAATATTAGCGCAGAGACAGCAGACACTAAAGAATCTCACTGCAAACAGAGCAAGTCAGCGTGTAAATCAACAACACCGGTGCAAATGTACCTCACTGGTTTTGTCGATGACAGTCACAAAACCTGCTCAGCTGTAACAGCAGGACCAAAAAAGTTACATTTGCTCCTTTATTACTATGAACCTTAAACTCAGGATTTTGAGAAGTCTACCAGGTTAATAAGTAGATTTAACCATACTACCCCAGCACTCATTTTCACACAAAGATGAAGACTCAGACAGGAATATTATTCTCAGTCTGTCTCAGGTGGGGTTATAAAAGGCGCTGACCTTTCTTCATGGAAAACAATTTGTCTGATAATCTGGGCCTAAAGCCAAGAGCACAGTCAGTCCACCGCAGGCAGGCAAATCCCCATTATGACCATCTCATCTATTTATACCACCAGGCTCAGTGCAATGAGGAAACACATCACCTTAACTCCAGACACAATATTTATTGTGTAGCACAAACCTGTAATGTCTGTAATGCCTGCTGTAGTACACCTATTAACTGAACAAGCAAAGTGCACACAGACATACCAGCTCTACCAGTTACTAGATTACCAGTTACTAGATTACTCTAGTAACATATTAGTCATGAGAGTGACTGATGTGTGAAAAATCTTCTGGAATTACGCTGAATTCATTTAATTGATAAACTTTTGGTATGAAGTATCTTATTTTGGAGGGGTCTATGTGACTATATCATAATACATCGACAAGTATACTTTTCATGTCTTTATTCACCACACTTAGCATCTCAAAGCAAAGGCTGGAAAAAGGAAGTAAACCTCTGTGATAGCAACTTCTGAGAACTGAGGGTGTGAGATTGAAAATCTGGGTTGCAGAGGGTCCCAACTTGCTAAAAATAAAGCCAGGTCTCAATCAGAACAACTTTCACATGACCTTAGAAGATGCACAGCGCTAACAAGGCTACAAAAGTATTTCTAAAGCTCTGGTTGTTCATTAATCCACAACACGACAAAATGCCAACAAAGGGAAAGCATTTAAGTCTGTTGCCGCTTTATCTGGGAGTGGTTATTCTGCAAAGACTACACCAAGAAAACAACTTAAAAATTACAAAAGATATGAAAAAGTACTAAAGGGTAACAACCATAGATCTCGCTGCAACTTCCTTAAATTTTGTTGACAGGTAATTTATTGGAGAAAAAAATGCTGAAGGACCTCTCACAGCAAATCTACTGCTATTCCAAAGAAAAAGTAAAATAAACACTGTGGCAAGTTTGCTAAAGATGCTTCCTGGACAGATGAGACAAAACGTTAACAAACCCCAACATTTTACAGTTAAATCAAGGAACACCAGAGGCACTGATGAACTGAAACAGCAGCTGCAGGAATCATCTGATGCAGGTTGTTGTTACAAGGTCAAAAGTTCACTTATGTTCACCAGGCTGCACTTTGAGTGCTTACTCATGGGAAGTACATCAGGAAGTAAAACTGTTCGTGTGTTATTAGTTTAGTCAGACTGTGTTTGCGTATAGTCTGGAAAAAGATCAGACCACATTTTATCATTAATCAGGGCAACAAGTCCTGGTAACTCTAAAGGGGTCATAATCTTTTTCTTGCAACTTTACAGTAATGTCTGCATTTTGATAATCTGGAGTATTACATTTCTAACATATATAAGGCACTTATTTGATGCAAATACATATTAAAAATCCACTATCGCTAAACACAGTCAGGATGACTTTGATTCTATATTCAGAAATAATCTAAACCAAATAGCAAATACACACAACATATTCCCCACCTCAAATTAATCAACCACAGAAAACTAGTCAATGCTCATTTTAAATCATAATTAACTGTATAACATTGAATATTTTGCTACTGTTATTTGCCACAGCTGGGAAGAGGACAAGCTGCAAGAGGAACCCAGAGTTGTGCCTTTGCAACATCGGTTTCTGTGGCTTAATAATTCAAAGTTATGAAATGTTGAGAAAGGCTAATATGAACTGCGCTCCATCGTTGAAGTAAAGCAAGACGCTTGAATAAGCTAAATGAAATCAGCACATCACACAACGGAAATAAACCTGCTGGTATCTCTGCATGCCACTCCTGTTCTTCCTGGATGCTGTATAATCACAAGGCAACCATAGCAACGAGCATCCACTCAATCTGTGTGTGTGTGTGTGTGTGTGTGTGTGTGTGTGTGTGTGTGTGTGTGTGTGTGTGTGTGTTTTAGGGGGAACATAACCAGGTTGTCCTCAGATAACCTAAACCCTTGGTTATGTTTAGGCCCTTTTTATATATCCATCGGCCTAATACACTCTTAATCCAATTTGTTCTTACAGACAGGTTGAAAATTTATAGCTCAAAAGAATGAATAAGATGAACAGTTGTGTGCTGTATTCCTGAAAACGGGGCCGAGAACATCCACCTATATAAAAGACCCTTCTCGATGCTAATATCCCCAAGCTAATTGTTAGCGTTATTTGGTCAACAGTGGCAGAGTAAATAGCAAGGTAGGTAGTTTAATAATAATAATAAAAATCACAGAAACCTTACCTTTGCCTTTCCGGAATTCATTCTTTAGGGATCGGGACGTTTTCATTAAAGGTGCCAGAGATCTTGTAAACAGGATTAACGCCATGCTTTCAGTATGCAGGTCGCTGTCTTTACCTTAAGTTACACGGTAGCTATGGGGTTAGCGAGCTATTGGCTGTTCAAGAAGTCGAAACGAAAAGGCCTCTGACTTGGTTCACAGAAACGCCAAATCCTTAAATCTATTTAACAATCCAAGCCGCGTATATAACTGCACATGGGGAAATTTAGCTCCATGTCATGCCCTTCCCTGTTATGCGTATGACAGCTAGCCGGGCCAGGCTTCCACAATGACGTCAAACCGTACGGTAGCGATAAAACGCATCTTCCGGTGACTTTATCAAATAAAAGTCTGAATTTCACAGAAGAAGATGCGACCTCTTCATACCCACAAATACGAATATTCGTGATTTTACAATCGTGAAAAAAGCGCGAAGCATAAACTAACGTTGAGACTTAATTTTAATGCTTTTATAAGGATCCACAGTTATTACTGTGTTATCTTTTTCATTAGTTTTTTGGGGGGAGGGTATTTCTTTGTTTTGTTGTGTTGTAGGGCATGGACGTACAAGATGCAGAAACAAGACAAATTGGTATAAACAGGATATACAGGGGGATATTAGGATGTGAATGAGTGTGATGCTTAAATTAATTCAATTAAATAAATACATACATATCTATTGGTATATAGTTACATAAATATTTAAGTAAATAAAGTGAGGAGATGCCAGCACTTGTAAGGAAAGGGTGGGGTGGGAGGGTGGTGAGAAGAAACTCCTGAAATGGGAGAAGATCCCAGTGCAGCTCAAAAGCCAGATAGATCAGCAATTATGTTGGACTATGTAAAATAGTTAGAGACTTGCCCACTTTTTAAAGATTACTGTGGTTTGGCATCAATTCAGAGTCTGGTCAGCTCTAGGGTTGACTCAGAGCGGATCAGAGGACGCCAACTCAGAGCATGACCTCCACCAAAAACAACCCCCAGACGCTGGGAAGGGAACCCAGTCATTCAGCAGTCAGTGGTCAGTTAATTTCAGTGTTGCAGCCAGGAAGTCAGTAACCTGGCGAATAGGCCATGCTGTCCACCTTCTGGGACTACCCCAGTTGGTTCAGATCAAAATAACCCAGTGACCTTTGTGGAATAGTTTGTTTTTTCTAAAGTTGACATCTTGTTTTCATTCCAATTAGTTTAGTTTTAGTTTATAAAATTGTCTGGGTATTACTGCTTATATCAGACCTTTAGTCAATTTATATATAGAGCATGTCTAAATATGTTGAACAAAGAGAGACAAAGAGATTTGAGAACATTTTACTGATAACGACTTTTTAAAGTATTTATAATGCACTTAATGCCAGGATTATGATAGCTTTCTCCCACTTGATTTGTGTTTACCTTGTGTTAAAATGTTCCAAAGCTTAATCCTAACCAAAACCCTTACTTCAACAATCAGAAACTGAAGGTCGCCCCACCAGGCTAAACTGTGTATACTGAGCATTAATCCAGACAGCTGTACTTTTAGCTTGAAACAGTCAAATCTGATCTACTTGTGTCTCCTGCAGGCCAGGAGGATGATTGCTTTATCTTGGGGAGAAAAAGGGGATATACCTTGGATATGTGTATGGGTGAAAGAGATTATTTATTTAGTGTTTTTTTAAGCAACTGTGTTTTTCTGTCTCTGTTTCTGTCAGTGTTAATATGACATTACTATATGTTTGTACGTGGCTTATATATGTTCTATTCAGGAAAAATATTGTTTAAAAAAATAAATAAATAAATAAATAAAAAAATAAAAAAAATATTGTTTAAAAACTATGAGAAATAACCTAAAGGAAAAAATCACAATTTTTATTCTGGATTTTTTTTTGTTTGTTTGTTTTGCTTAAATTATGTGTAATCTACATCATAATATTACAACATGTTATCATAATATTAATAACATCCCGTTGCTACCAATGGTTTTATTTTGAAGGGCTATTTTTGGCGGAAGGGTTTAATATTATTACTGTAAGTTTCGCGCCCCTTAGCATACACTGCGGGTACTACATATTTTTTTAATGCTTGAATTTACAGCATTTACTGCGTGAAGCGCAACAAGCACTGCTATGTTAGTGTTAGTTATCGTAAAGCACTGATAAGGAATTTAGAGTCTCCCATTAACGCTTGATTTGAATCACTCTGTAACAACCCTTCTTCTCACAGGAGAACCATGGAGTTGTATTTTTGTCCTTCTGTGATTATATGGATTCCCTTGCTTATTTAGCACCCAAACTGATGAGCCATCCCTGCTATTACAAGTTTTGCCCAACTTTTATCGTGTATTAACGTGAGTGATTCATGGATCGTGATGTCGCTGTTATCGTCCATATTTTACATTTTTTAGACGGAAATATTCGGAATTCGCATTTGAATGTTAAACTCGACACTTGTTCAAAAAGCAAACAAACACATTTAATATATTCAGGAACGATTAAGTAAATAAATAGGGACAGGGAAATGTAACGAAATTACATTTAAAAAAAAAAAGACTGGAGACTTTGGGGTCAGCTACTTCCTACGGTTGTTTTTTTGAAAGGACCGGTTGGCTCTCCGCTCTGCAGCCGACCAATCGGAAGTGAGTATTTTTCGCGCTGGTCGGCCTGAGAGTTTGAGTTTCCCGCAAGCTTTTGATTCGACTTGAATGAAATCCTTCGCTTTACATGATGATTATGGCCACTTTTTCCCTTTAACCACCGAGAGGAGATTCAGCAGGTAACTAGAGAGAAACTGTCTTTCATGCTATTGTCAACCAGGGAATATCAGCCTAATTGCGTTTTTGCTAGTGCAGTTATCCGGGTCGACCATCCATTTTAGCAGGAGATGACTTGCTAGTTAGCCGTCCATGCTAACGTTAAATGTGCAGTTTGACTTGGCTCCAATGGTACACTGGCGCTAGCTTTGGCTAGCACGGTTAGCTTTTTGAAACAAGCTGTCACGGCGCCTGCAAAATGAGTTTGTAAGTGAAACAAAAGCAGAGCATTTTAAATAATTTACCGCAGTTGTGTAACTGTGCTGACGTGTATGTATTTCTTATTCGCTTTAATCGGAGAGCATTTAAGTTGACTGCTTTAGCGTCTGGGTGGCGGCTTTGTCTATTTGCTGGAATCCGGTGTAATGGCTGACTGTAGCGATGACAGAGCTGCGGTTGTACGCTGTATGAAAATGCTTGACCGCCCGTCCGTGGCTGGGATCCATGAGATTCCCTCATCGTGGCTTCCGCTTCAGGAAATAGCCGGATCCTGTTTCTTGCATGACAGTATAGGGGAGCCCGCTGGGTAAGGATGGTAGCCTGCGCTGGCCGGCAGAGCACTAACAACGGAACGCCAATGGTTAACGTGCATACGGAGCGGTCGTTAAAAAAAAGGTTGCGTTAACTTTATCATTAATAAGACAGCTTCAACCGTCCTGCGGTTACATTGCAGCGAACTAGCACATTATTGTCACGTTGTAGGGCAGTACACAATAGTGTTTAGCTTTTTCTACAAAGGGTGGGATACATTAAATTCCAGCAATTATTCGCACTCCAATTGCATTGCTCTCTGTCAGCTGCTTCCATTTCCGCGGCTTTTCTAGCCGGTAATGTGGTTATTACGCGGCACAGCAAACCACCCACTCATTGGGCATTCGCTGCATGCGGTGGAGCCTGCAGGCTGCTTCTCCATACTACTTTGCCACAGTCTGCAGCTAGGAGCTAGCTAGTCCTTTTCCAGGAGAAAGCCAAGTTAAAATTGTCGCGGTAAGAGGGTTTCAAGCCGCCGAGTGCGTTTTGTTCGTATGCATGGATATAATCGAGGATAGGTTTAACCTGACCTCGTTCTCATTGGTTGTGGTTGGATGAAACAGGGATATATAGATATAATTTCACTAAAGAGAGTTATTGGTGCATCAGACTTCTGATCAGTCGAGTCGCTCCACTTTCTTTGTAAAAGCATCCGAAACTACGAGGCTAGAACATTCCGTGACAGGTGCAGTATTCCGTGTCGCCTCCAAGCTTTCTATTCATGCTCCGCTGGAGCAACTGAGTGCCATTTTGTAAAATGTGTAACGTTATGTTTATTGGATTCATATCTCAGAATGCACTTTTGCAAATTGAAAGAATGAAAAGCACGAAAATGACTAGATAATATTGTTTTCTGATCTGATTGACCTTGTGGAATAATAAGTTTTTTTTTGTGTGTGTGTGTATTTCTTGTCCTGTAGCCCAGTGACCCTGGAGGGGGTTAGAAGGGATGGATAGCAAAGGTAGCTCCCTGCCTTCAATGCCCGAACCAGCCAATCCGATCAGCATGAAGCAGCCACCGGAGTCCCTCGGTGTACGGAAAGGTCGAGGGGACATGAGCAGTGACCCAGCTCTGCTCATGGACAAAGCTGCTGCACAGCTGGCTGCCACACTACAAGACAGCGTTCTTCAGAAGATGGCTGGCCATAACAACCACAGCCACGACAGGCTCAAAGACCTCACCTCCCGCATGCTCAACGGCGACCAAGACTCGCTGCCCAAGCTTTGTACTCCTGAGCCACCTATGCTTAAGGGTGCCGAAGCCCCTGCTACAAATGGCACCCATCAGCACAACTGCACTCCTCACACTGAAGCTGAACTGACAGTAACGATACCCCAAGTGGTCACACAGCCGTTATTTGAGCCATGCTGTGCCAATGGGACCATTTTGTCCACAGCCACTGAAGGTACTATATCTGGAACCGATGAGAGGCAAGATATGAAGAAAAGGAGGGGGAGAACTCTCAAAATAAATCCTCAAACAAACTTAAATCCCTCTGACATCCCAGTGGAGCCACTTGACCACACAAACATTGTGGAGGGAATCAGCAAGGAAGAGACTGATGAGGTTTTATTTTTATTCTTACCTTTTAAGCCCTACTTTTTTCTTTTTTTAACCTGAACTGCAGTTATCCCTTTATAAAGTAACTTTGTATAGTATAGCATACTGCAGTATGCAGAGAAGTACTACAGTTAATTTAACCAATGATATTACAACAAAAGGAGTCAGTTACATTGTGTGTGTGTGTGTGTGTGTGTGTGTGTGTGTGTGTGTGTGTGTGTGTGTGTGTGTGTGTGTAGAACTGTCAGATAGTAATGATGTGTGGGGAAAACAATTGGTCTGTACAAAGAAATCAACACATTTGCACTTACTGAGTAACAGATTTTTTTTTTTTTTTTTCTCCAGCCTGATAGCAGGTCCGAGTTGAAAGAGGTGGTAGCAGAAGACTCTCCTGTGCTGATCCGCTTCTGTGTTGGGGATCTGGTTTGGACAAAGGTGTCAGGATACCCCTGGTGGCCCTGCATGGTGACCACAGACCCAGAATTGAACAATCACTTTAAACAGAAACAGAAAAGTGAGAGAAAATCACAGCCACCTGCATGATTTTAACATGTCTTGTAAAATTAAATGGTCATTTATTCATGGTTTTATTGATTTGTCTGTGTATGTATTTATTTTTAACAGCCAACGAGAGGTCAGGCCTTCTTTACCATGTGCAGTATTTTGGAGATGCCCCAGAGAGAGGCTACATCTTTGAGAAGAACATGGTGTCCTTCACTGGTGAGGATCAATACCAAGAGCTTAGCCAGAGCAACAAACAGCCAGCCTCTCGTGTCAGCTATAAAAAGGTAAATCTGCTTTTTCTGTTTGATGTCCCAACATGATGGCTGTGTAGCAAGTGTAGTGTGTTGTTATCAAATGTTTTGAAACACTGAATTTCCTTTAAATCTTTTATGTAAGGTTCACTTTTAGGGTTTGAAAAAGCTTTTACCTCAATATTGGTTCATCACAAAATCAGCCTATTTGCACTATAAGCTTCTTTTCTCAAATAAGGCAAACAAAGAAATTATGTCTGTAACACATAGAGTACCAGTAAAAGTTTACTGGTACTGTACATTTGTGCAGTCACATACAGCAGTGACAGTTTCCACAAATGTACAGCGATACTGTACATTTGTGGAAACTGTCTTTATTATCAGATATTTCTTTTCTGCAGAACAGAGTTGTATAGTTGAATGTCACTGCTGTAATGTGTAACTTGTCATATAACCTAACTCATTTCTCGACTCGTCACACAGATAACTCCCTCTGTACCACGTAAACTCCAGGCTCAGTGGAACATGGGCATCATTCAGGCCAAGGAGGCACTCGACATGTCTCTGGATAATCGTATGGCGAACTTTGGATTTCTATATGATGACGACGGGCCTCATCTGAACCCCCACATTTTGGAGAAGTTGAAGCCGGAACAGAGTAACAAGATAAACCAAAAAACTGAGAATAGGCTTAACCCCAATCTGCCCTTCCAACTGGTGGGTACTGCCGGTGAACCCTCGGCTGCGCTGTCGTTTTGTCCCACAAATGATCCAAACGTTAGCTTTTTATGTTCATGTAAAAAAGAAACGGTATGAGCTGAATTCTCAAATGGTCGAAACATAGAATGAGCAGAGAGCTAATCTGTATTTTAATTATCAAAGAACATTTTCTAATGGAAGATGTTCGATACTGTGATCATATTTTAAGTCTGAGCATCATTAATGATATTTGTTCTTTTCTTTGCAGAATCCCTCAAAGTCAGTACCAGGTGAACAAGCTGAACCAGTTGTACCTCAGAAGAAAAAGAGAATATCCAAACAGGGTCCTTCTCCCATCAAGACAGCGATGACAAAGAAGACCTCTGCAGTGGACAACACATGTGAGCCTGTGAAGAAAAGGAAAACAAAGGTGGTTTCTTCAACAGAAGATGTTTCAGAAGCAGCCTCACTTCCAGTTTCAGTTCCAGGTTGGTTGAAAGTTGAAGACCTTGTAGCAAGTTGGCACTAGCCATAAATTGAATGTTGGTTGAATCGGACCGTAGCTGGTATTTAACTCCCGAGGCTGTGGAATATCCTGCTTTAAAATGCTTCTTAGTAGAAAAGTGAAGCGCTTGGTTTATAGCAACCCATTTATACTACGCTGCAAACTGAGTCAGTTTTTTTAGCACAGGTCACTGGTGCTACAGGGACTGCAAGTATGTTTTCTCTGTGGTACCTCTAAAAACAACAAAGCCAGTTTTATTTATCTGAAGTCACTGTAAGCAGCATGCCTATATCAATTTAAATGAGTGAAATATAAAAAAACAGCTGATTGGAAGGAATCCAACCAAACTGACATTCATTTTCTTTCTTTTTCTTTTTTTTAGTTAAAAGGGAGCAAAAGAAGATGTCTAAAAGGCCATTAAAAGATGCTATGGCAGACAAGGATCAGCAGTCTAAAAAGAGATGCAAAATGAGCAAAGATGCTCAAAAACAGGTGAGGGTTTTTTTTTTCCCTCTTTCTTTCTAAAGCTGTCAGTCACAAATGTATTTTTTAACACTTTCGTCAGAAGAAACTTTGGAGAAACTGAATTATTAACGTGGCATGCGCTGTGCAAAAATCAGATGTTCAAATGCTGAAAATGCAGCATTTTCTTATTCCGATCTTATTCCGATCACATACTGAGTGAGCGTTTACCTTTCCAGGCCTCGACTTCAGAAGGACCAGAAAAAAAGCGGAGGTGGACAAAGAAAACTGATGTAAAAGAACCCAGGAAACGGCTGAAAAAGTCAAAAAGTCTCCTGACTGGTAAAAAAAAACTAAACCAAAAAACTCCACTTTATTGTATGTGTATCTGAATTAGCTTGACTGCTCCTTTAAATTCACATCTTTATGGATTTGCTGCCTCTTAGCTGCTTTGAGTCTTGGAGTACTTTGAAATTATAGTCCAGACATTTTAATGATACACAGATGATCAAGATGCAGAGAAACCAAAGCGCAAGAGAAAAAGGAAACAGGATGGAGCAAATCAGGCCACGCCCGCCAAGGCAAAGAAGAGGCGGTCCTCCCCGTGTCCTGATCCTGAGGTGAGGGGAAGTAACAGCTGGTGGTATTAATGTGAAATGGCCTCTCCAGTAATTCAAGCTGGTTTTATAAGTGTTGGGGTTTTTTTTTTTTTTTTCTTTCTTTCTTTCTTTTGACACTTTAAAGAGCAGTCAGCAATGTTGGCAGTTTGCAATTAGTTTTGTTCCTTTTTCAGATGTGACGCAAATTTAGAAGCTTTAGTATGAATGGTACAGCTGTAGCTAACTGCCATTGTCTTATTCAGAGCTCATCACACGTTGTTTGCTGCAGGGTTCTGGGAGTGAAGGACGCCCTGATTCTCCGAGTGACAGCTTAGACGGGACGAAGAAGGGTGAACGCAAAAAAGAGTGCGTCTGTCAGGTATGTCTGTTGGTCAGTATTTTAAAATAAAACTAAAGAATAACGCGAGGTTTTCATTATTAAACTTAATGCTTGTTTCAATTCACCCAGCTTCAATTAAAATCTGTGTATATGTTTGACCCCTCCCCTCCCAGATGTGTGAGCAGGCTGGTGAGGACCTGGTGCCCTGTGAAGGTCAGTGCTGTGGGATGTTCCACCTCCGCTGTCTCGGTCTGACTCTCAAACCTGATGACAAGCTGTTGTGTCAGGAGTGTAGCACAGGTGAGTAGTTCAGGCTCTGTCCTGGAAACCAGGCTTAAAACCATGTGTGCGCGCAACTGCCTTATTACTAGGAACAGAAGCAGTGTTAATATTGGAGGAGGAGACTGTTTATTGTAACACAACAGTTCTCTGCTCCCTGTTTCTCCTTTTAGGAATCCACTCGTGTTTCATTTGTAAGAAGTCGGAGGGCGAGGTCCGTCGCTGCCACGTCCCACACTGCGGCAAATTTTACCACGAAGCGTGCGTCCGCCTCAACACCCTCACAGTGTTTGACAACAAGGGCTTCCGGTGCCCGCTTCACACCTGCCTGAGCTGCCACTATGGCTGCCGCACAAAGCACAAGTCCACCAAGGGTGAGGCTCTCATCAGGACATTCCTGAGTTTATGCAGTTGGAGCTTGATGTATTTGTAAAATTTGCCCGTATGTGAAGTTGGGTAGAGGTTGGTCTGCTTGATGCTGCATTTCATACCAGTTAATTGATATTAATGTGTTACATGGAAAGTGGATATTATTACATTTGATTTGCTTGTTTTGAAAGTTTGGTCTTAAATTGCATTAAAGGATTATAACGCTGTGAATAGGAAAAGCCTTAAATTTAAGACTTTGATGCTTTTTTTGTATCAATGTAGTTATATTCGACTACAGTGTGCAACAGTTTCCTGACTCTACATTTAGAATTGCAGTTTCATGTAAAGTGTTTATGACTATGACAGGAATAAGCAAATAAGTGCATACCTGCCACTTATGTTTGAGGTCTTCAGCTATCAATTGAGTCCTTGTCCATGTTTACAAAGGTCTCCATTCAGGGTTTCAGTTGTGCTCTTCTGGTGTTTTGGGTCACTGAGTTCACTGGCTTAGCCGTATGTTTGTGTAACCTGGTTCCACTCTCTGTGCTGCAGGTAGGTTGATGCGATGCCTACGGTGCCCAGTAGCGTACCACGCTGGTGACCAGTGTGTGGCTGCAGGAAGTGAGATGATCACCAACACTACCATCATCTGTACCAACCACTTCAACGCCAAGAAGGGCTACAGCCACCACAGTCATGTCAACGTCAGCTGGTGTTTCGTCTGCTCCAAAGGTTTGCCACCTCTCCTCACTTCTTCAGAGCGGGCAGTTACTAAAACTTGTAGATTTGTTATTTTTAGGAGACTTTTAGCTGTTAAAACCATAGTTTGTACTAGTCAGTTTTACATAAAACTATAAAACTACTTTACTGACTGAATGAATGTTCTACACACGGTAAACTGCTTTGCTGCTTCTCTTGTAAGACTTCAGTATACTTTCCCTTTCTTTGTTTCTCTGTTTGTCTTTAAGGGTATGCATATTGTGGCTAGCTTGTTTTTTATTTTAACATAAGGGACATCTGACCACAGTGGCAAACAGACCTTCTCACTTACTGACAGTCAGTGATGAGCTGCCCAGATACTGACAGTTTATTTAGGGCTTGATGCCATTAAACTATAGTTTCACTAAGTAAAATGGAAAAGTGGAAGTCACTTGGCTCTGCTTTAATATATAATGGCTACAAAAGGATAGCCTGAAAATGATCGCACTGATTTTAATAAAAATCATTTTGGCACAGTCAGCTGCATTTACAGGTGAACTGGGTCGAGTGTGGAGCTGTTAATCCCAGAATCAGAAAATGCTGAATTGCAGCACTTCAAGTTGATTTACATTGAAATCGCACCCGGTTTTGTGGGTGTGAGTCAGATGATTGAAACAGAGAAGGCTAGTCTTAACAATGCAGTATGAAATCTTGTGGAAATGTCCCTGAGTGAGCTAAACCAAACTATAGTGTCTTTTAGGATTAACGAGTGGACACGTGGCCGCTTTTCTTTGTCAAAGTCTTAATGTGCTTGTTTGTTTTTTAATACCAGTACAGATTATTCTTAAATTGGGGCTTTCTTATTGCTTTGCTGCTTCTGACTTACAGTCACGTCTTAAAGACAAAGATCTGAATGACTTTAAATTTCCTGCTTCTAAATTCAGACAAAACTGAAGATTTTGTACTCTGCCCTAAAAATCTTAGAAACATGGTGTCTAACTAGATTCTCTGGATCGCATTACTTTGGCCTCCAGTAACACTGTGAGGAATCTTGGAGTCATGTTTGAGCAGGATATGTCCTTCAATGCACATATTAAACAGATATGAAGGACCGCTTTCTTTCATTTGTGCAATGTTTCTAAAATTAGAGTGATGCTGGAAAAACTAGTTCATGCATTTATTATTTCTAGGCTGGACTTTGTAATTCATTATCATCAGGCTGTCCTAAAAGCTCCCTGAAAAGCCTTCAGTTAATCCAAAATGCTGCAGCTAGAGTACTGACAGACTAGAAATATTTCTCCCATATTGGCTTCTCTTCGTTGTTAAATCAAGAATTGAATTTAAAATTCTTCTCCTCACATACAAGGCATTGAATAAGCCCATCTTATCTTAACCCTAGATCATTAACATCAGGTGAATATTTTTGTTTTTTCCCCATCAGTCATGTGAAAGCGATAGTGTTACAAAGTTGCACACTGGTGTTCTACAGTACCTTAGTGTCCCAACAGAGCACTTCGCTCTCAGACTGCTGTCTTACTTGTGGTTCCTAGGATACTTAAGAGTAGAATGGGAGGCAGAGCCTTCAGCTTTCAGGCCCCTCTTCTGTGGAACCAACTCCCAGCTTGGATTCTGGAGACAGACACCCTCTCTATTTTTAAGATTAGGCTTAAAACTTTCCTTTATAATCAGGTGACCCTGAACCATCCCTTAGTTCTGCTGGGCTGCTGGTGGCTTCCCATGATGCACTGAGCGTTTCTTCACTCAGCTCTTTTCATGCTCTGTTTTTACACCACTCTGCATTTAGAGGTTTAACTAAAACTGGTAATTATCAAACTCTGTTTCTCTCTCCCATAGTGTGTCTTTTTTACTGTCTCCCTCCCCTCACCCCCAACTGTTCATGGCAGATGACTGCCCCTCCCTGATCCTGGTTCTGCCGTAGATTTCCTCCTGTTAAAAGAAAGTTTTTCCTCCCCACTGTTGCCAAGCGCTTGTCTGATTGTTAGGCTTTTTTGTTATTGTAGGGTCTTTGCCTTACAAAATAAAGCACCTCGAGGTGACTGTTGTGAGCTGATGTTATATAAATACAATTTAATATAATTTGTATGTGAACACATAAACTACCTACCACCCATCTAAAGTGGTCTTTTTGTTGCAGGGGGACAGCTGTTGTGCTGTGAGTCTTGCCCGGCAGCTTTTCATCCCGACTGCCTAAATATCGCTATGCCTGATGGGAGCTGGTTCTGCAACGACTGCCGAGCCGGAAAGAAACCCAAGTACAGAGACATCATCTGGGTCAAACTGGGAACATACCGGTAAGGGAACTGGCTGCCCATGTTTCTTTTTACCTTGTGTAACTTTTGAGCTAAACAGATGACCTATAAATTAGTTGCTCTTACCTTTTTCTTGTCCTCCTCAGATGGTGGCCGGCAGAGATCCACCACCCAAGAAACATTCCCACCAACATCCAGCATCTTCGACACGAGATTGGAGAGTTCCCGGTCTTCTTCTTCGGCTCTAAGGATTACTTCTGGACTCACCAGGGCAGAGTATTTCCCTACATGGAAGGCGACAGGGGAAGCAAACATCAGAGGAACGGCATTGGCAAAGTCTTCAAGAATGGTGAAGATCTCCTCTACTGTATCCATGTTTCAAACTTTTTCCCCTAATTAAGTAATTACTCAGTTTTATTAAAAAAAAGAAAATTGTACCAACCAAATTTGGTTCAAAGCCACACATAACATCGTAAAAAGCTTTCTCTTCCTGTTAACAGACTAAAGTTGAGTCTGAAAAAGTTGATGATTAAAGTAATGATAGTAGCATATATAATAGGAAAGGCTGCACCTTCCACTTTAACTTCATGTCCAGAAAATACCTTTTCATGTCCAGTTGGCTTAGTCAGTGTTTTTTTTTTTGTAATTATAAAACCAGTTGTTACATTGTAAAAACACAAGCTTCATCTTCAGCTAAATGTTCAAATTAATATCTCAGCCAATTTAAATATAATGTGCTTATACTGTGTTTTGTTTTCTTCCTCAGCTCTGCTGGAGGCTGAAGCTCGATTTAAGGATATAAAGATGAAGCGAGAGGCTAAGGAAGCGCAGGAGAACAGCCGTAAACCACCTCCATATAAATTTATCAAGGTGTGAAATGCCAGTGTGTTCAACTTTTTAGTTTAGCCTAAGGACCTGTCCACAAGTGCATGGCTGTTTGGGAAACTTAGTGTGAAATACATGAACGGCAGTTTAGGTCACTGAAAATGCAGATTTTCAGAAACTGTTTGTTTACACATGTAACACAAAATCTTGTCTTTCAGCTTCAAAGGGGTGTGTGTGTGTTTTTGTGTCAGACTGTGCAGTGTGTTATTGTTTGTAGGCTTCTGATTGAAAAACATAAAATCCCAATTTAGAAAAATACACGTGTAGGTGGGGCCGTAGCTTAAATGCAACTCTGCACTGTAAAAAAAAAAAACCACTGGATTTTCTCTGAGGTGCTGATGTTGATGTTGTCTTTACATTTTTTTTAAACCTTCCTTTTAGGTCAACAAACCTGTCGGCAAGGTTCAGGTCTACACCGCGGACATTTCTGAGATCCCCAAATGTAACTGCAAGCCAACCGACGAGCGGCCGTGTGGCTTTGAGTCAGAGTGCCTAAACCGCATGCTGCAATATGAGTGTCACCCTCAGGTGTGTCCCAGCGGGGAGCGCTGCTGTAACCAGGACTTCACCAAACGTCTTTACCCAGAGACCAAGATTATTAAGACCCCAGGCAAAGGTTGGGGCCTGATCTGCCTGCGGGACATCAAGAAGGTGAGAAGCTTTCTTGCAGCGAAATGTTCTCCCTTTAAATCTGTTATTTATTTACACAAGACTTTATATGCATTTCATTACAACTGTTCTTTTAGAAACTCATGTGCCTGTATTCATTTTGACGTTGATCACTGCCCAAAAATATTTACACTATAGTTCTGTGGCCCAGCCTGGGGCATACGAATAACGAGACAGCACTGGTCTCTGGTCTGATTCCTCAACATTTCTCAAACAGGGTGAGTTCGTGAACGAGTACATTGGAGAGCTGATCGATGAGGAGGAGTGCAGGGCGAGAATCAAATACGCCCATGAAAACAACATAACCGACTTCTACATGCTCACTATTGACAAGGTTTGTATCAACACCTTATAGAGAAAGCCCAGCGATTCCTGTGGGCAGGTTGTTTTTGCTCTGCACAGTGTTGGGGTGCTGCCTAACTGGTAGCGGTGCCATTTCCACTGGGAGCTAGATCAACAGACTGGTATTGCATTGGGAATGTTGCATGACAGACGGCTGTAACATTACAGTAGTCAATACTACAAATACAACTTCAGCTAATGAGTGTACTCTGACCAGCTGAAGCCTGTAAATGCTCTGTTAAATGTAATCAAAGCCAGGCTGTGGATGTGCCACAAATTACTGACTCTGAAGGCCTTCCTGTTTTTGACGTTAAGGACCGAATCATTGACGCTGGTCCGAAAGGAAACTACTCTCGCTTCATGAACCACAGCTGTCAGCCCAACTGCGAGACCCAGAAGTGGACGGTGAATGGTGACACGCGTGTCGGCTTGTTTGCCATCTGTGACGTCCCAGCAGGTGAGAGAGATTCAGTTAAATGACCGAAGATTTGCCTGCATATTGATTCTAACTTTGAGGAATAAATATGTGAAAGACGAAATGAGAGGGGCTCTTATTATAATTTTTGTTATCGCAGGCACTGAGTTGACTTTTAACTACAACCTGGACTGCCTCGGCAATGAGAAGACGGTGTGCCGCTGCGGTGCACCCAACTGCAGCGGATTTCTTGGTGATCGACCAAAGGTGAGCTTTAGAGTCCAAACTGTAATTTGGAGTATTACTTCAGAACTTGCAGGCATCTGTATAGAAACCTGCACAGAGGCATGCTTTTGAAGAGGGATAAAATAATTGCACTGAAAACTCAGAGCTTCATCTCCTGTTATAAATGTAGCATAAATTGAGTGCTACATTGCATTGGTAAAGGTTGATAAGTTACTCACATTTGCGTCTGCTTTTTAGAACTCAAATGGCCACACAGCTGAGCCAAAAGGCAAGAGGTTGAAGAGAAAGTATAAAAAGAGGAAATCTGAGGGAAAGAAGAAGTCTGAGGACGAGTGTTTCCGCTGTGGAGACGGAGGGCAGCTGGTGCTCTGTGACAAGAAGACCTGCACCAAAGCTTATCACCTGTCCTGCCTGAACCTCACCAAGAGACCATTCGGTGTGTTTCGCTAATTTCATTTTATTATTTCTGATGCTCACAAATTATGTGGTATTAAACCAACAATTAAAAAAAAAAACTGAACAACAGAGTCTACTAAATCTATAATGAAAGCAATGATTCTCTGCAGGCCGCTGGGACTGCCCCTGGCATCACTGTGACGTCTGTGGGAAAAACTCAGAAGCCTTCTGCCAACTCTGCCCCAACTCCTTCTGCAAGGCTCACCAGGAGGGGGCGCTGCGTCCCTGGCCCCCTACGGGACAGCTGTGCTGTATGGAGCACGACGAGCTGGAGGGAGCCGACAGCCACGGCCAGGATGTCAACTCGGAGACGAATGGTGGCGCCTCTGCTGGCGCTAATGTCAGTCGTTCTTCTAAAAGCTCCAGGAAGGCGGAGGGAGCAGAGGGCAAAACAAAGGGCTCCAAGAGGAAAGCCACAGACACCTGAAGTGACCTTTCACAGAGCCAAAACACCAAACCAGACTCAGACCCTTACATCCCCATCCACACATAGTGTTTTCACAGGATCCAAGGCACTGTACATCTTTATCAGGGAAAGCCGCTGATCTCTCACGTGCTCAGCAATGACTCATTGCTCAAGAGCATCGACTTTTTTTTTATTATTATTTTATATTTTACCTTTAAATTTTCAGGCTCTTCCCCTCCCCCTCTTGTCTGCACTGAGGCGACCCATCTGTGGTGAAGCACAAATGAACAGAGCAAGCACAGGTCCGGACACTCCTCCCTCCTCCTTCCATAAACCAAACGGCCTCTTTTCTTACTGTCAGCTTTTCTGATTTTCCTTTTTTAAACAGAACAAACCAGCTGGTTTCTGCATTAACACTGATCCAGCCAGAACTGGAACTGAGCGGCAGTGTCACGGTCTAACTTGAACCTCAGTTGACCCCCCCACCCCCCGTCCCCAACTCAACACGGATTATCTTGAACAGCAGAGTTTTATAGCTATATCTATATGTGTATATCGAAGACCAAAATTATAATTACTGGAGTAGTGTAAGACATCACACAGGTTGCCAAATTTATTGTTTTTATTTTTATATATAGTATATATATGCCAGATGTAATATGGAACACCAAGACACTATGGATAGGCTTCAGATGACCTCTTTTCTTTTTGTAGCCATAGATCACCTGTAACTGTAGACGTGTGCTGTCATTTTATTTTAGCTCAGTTTGAGTTTTTAGATGAGTTTACTTTTGAAGCAGAGACGCTGAACAGTGTAAAAGCATGTCCAGTAAACAAGGGATTACATAAGGTATTAAAAACAAGAGCAGTCTGAAACTGCCCTGTGATATAAAAACACTACTTGGAAGTTTCCAGGTCTTAAATACTCGCTGTTCGATGATAAACCGCATTCACTAAGGAATGACGGTGATTCCTCTGGAACACGTTTCACAGCTCAGCTCTGAGTCTAAAGGTGCTTTCTCTCTCTCTCTCTCTCTTTTTTAAAAAAAAAAAAAGCCGCTGTAGTGTCTGAAATCTGAGCTACACAGATTTTTAGACTTGAATAATTTCATAATGCTGTCTGAAGACTTTTTATCAACATTCATCTAGATCTGAGATTGAGTTTTTTTTTTTTATATCCTCAGGAGGTTTTTGTGGTCTCAGAACTGCATTCCAGTTATTTAACACTCAAACACTGGCAAACCGTTAGCACACTGGCTGGTTTGTAGTTTTGTCACATTTTCAGCAATTAATGAGCACAGAGGGCAACATGTTAGACTCTGTGCTGTCAGACACTTGGCTGACCATTAAACCGCTTATACTTGTGTTTGGCGTGATATAAGTTTAATAACCTGCTCGCCTCCTCGAGTGTCCGCCCCATAGACGGTATAAAAGATGGGCGTAGCCACCGTGGATGTAGTCTCATAATGAGGCCTCAAGCTGAGGGCTTTCACCGTCTGTGTTTTGAAACCAGGCGTGACGAGTCGTCATCGGCCGCTGGCTGTCGGTGTTTGCTGAGTCATGGGTCAGATTGTGCAGTGTTTCTCTAGAAAGTCTAAAAAGTGATTTTTGTGCAGCGAGATCTTTATTTACCTTCTGCACCAGAAACCCCACCACCACTCTTCAATTCATCTCCCGCCCTTTTTTCAAGAACTCCATTCGAGATCTAATTTTCCAGAGTGTTAAAACAATATTCCCACAGGTGTGTCTTCATTTATGTGACGACTTCAAGGTGCTGAGCTGAGCCAAGCTCTGAAACCACTGCTTCAGATGTTGAGTCGAGTTTAAAAATAAAACAAAAGGGACAAAAAAAGACACACACACACACACACACACACACACACACACACACACACACACACACACTAGGGGAGGGAAGAGCACAATCAGGTTGTTTTTAATCATGCAACACCTTCACACCTTGCCAGTTTTTGGGGTGAAACGTGCTGATGATGCTTCCTGAAAGGATTTGTCATATTTGGGTGTTACTGCTGCTGGTGTCCTTCGGGTCAGTTATGAGGCTTTTGTTGAGCAACACTGAAGCTACAGACTGCGCTCGTGCCTTGAACTTCATATCTGTCTGACTGTTTAAAGTCTCTCTTCCAAACAGGTGGTTTTTTGTTTTTTTTTTTTATCTCTTAAAAAAAAATCACTCAACCATATTTTACTTGTACAGATCCATCAGGAGGCTGCTTTTTTTTTTTTTTTTTTTTTTTTTTTTTAATAACTGCACCTTTTTTTCTTTTTTAAATTTAGTTTCCCCCCCCGGGGCATGTGACTGAGACATGCCCAGAAGTGCAGCGAGTCTCATGAGTATTTTTGACTTCCTATGTTAATGATCTTCATCCTAACCTTGATTTGTGTTGAGTGAATGTAGTCCAGCCAGTTCTTTTTGTAAGCACTGTAATTCCCTGTAGAGCTGAAGTGTAATGCGTGTGTAGGGGTTTCATTCTGTAACTACTGTCATAGTAAACCAGACTAATATGTACATAATGTATAAGTGGTAATAGTGATGCGTTTATTGTAAATACACAAGTTTGTCCCCCCACCCTCCACTCGATGCAGTGCTGAAACACTTTTGTGCAGGATCTCACGTCAGCTGAATCGTGCAATAAAAAGTGCTCAAACGTGCATCTACTGTGCTTTTCTTTTTTTTTTTAAACTGTGTAACTGACAAATAAATGTGCATCTGTTTCACCAAGAAAGCAGCGTGAGACCACACCTAAACACCAAACTGAAGGCCGACTGATTGTGAGGCATTGCCATGATTAAACATCACAGACCTGTAGAGATCCTTGTGGTTTCAGGGTCTTAGTGTGTGTGTGTGTGTGTGTGTGTGTGTGTGTGTGTGTGTGTGTGTGTGTGTGTGCGGTGTGGAGGGGATTTTCAGCCTGTGTGGAGGTCTTCCTTCTGCTCTTTACTAAAAGAGGCACATTTTTCTACCAGCGGCTCCAAGCTGACTCAGATTAATAACCCTCTGATGAGTTGATAAGATCTACATCAATGAAAATCAGATGTGTGTGTGTGGTTGTGGTTGTATTTCATATTCAGTCAAGATGCCACTGTTATGAGTCAGCAGCATTCACAGTAACCCCTCTAACCGTCTCACATCGAACATCCAATCACAGGGACGTGCAGATAATTATGGTTTTCAGTTTTCCGCCCCTCAGAATTAAAATGAGATCATGTTTTTGTTGCTCAAAGTGTTGGAAATGCACTGGTTGAAAACAAAAATGGTTTATTATACACTACATTACACATGTGTTACACCCTTTACTGACCAAAGATTAAGCAAAAGTGCAGAAGCTGCCTGCGTCAGTAGCTTGTGGAACCACTTTTAGCAGCAATAGCTTGAAGTAATCGTTTTCTGTGACTCTCCCATCACTCTGGAACAGGGTTATTATAGTTAACGAAAACGAACGAAATAACGAAAACTGAAATGGAAAAAACATTGTCGTTAACTGAAATAAATAAAAACTATAATTAAAAGGAAAAAACGATAACTAACTAAAACTGTATTGTGAGTTGACAAAACTAACTAAAACTAACTGAAATTATCGATAAGCTGACTTTCATTTACTTGTTTTTTTTTTAAGCCTTGTGGATTGATATGAAATCATTGTTTCCGCTCTCCGAGTTTAAGCTGGGAGCGCCACAGGACATCTGTGTGAGTGCGCATGTGCGTGCGCTCACCGCGCTGGTCCGCAAAGTAATGGCTGCGGTCTGCAGAGAAAGCGGCAGAGTCCCGTATGGAGGTTCTTTGAGTACAAACACCTGCACACGACCACAAGGTAATTAACACTCACAATCCAGCTACACAAGCATAAATGTGGACATGAGGTCGGCAAGTTCCGTAGGTTGTGTACAGAGGCCGCAAAGACCCTGCAGGTTTAATTAGCAGCATCTAACCAAGCTAGCTCCAAAACAGAAGCAGCTTCAGGTGGTGAGAACATCAGGATGCAGATGGATTTGAGCTTTGACTCCTTCAAAGAGTTTGTTTTTGTCAAACACCACATGTAGGTGTTCTTAATCTACTTCACTGATGCTGAACTTTATTGTGGAGTTTATTGTAGAATTTATTGAGTTTGGGAGTTCATGTTTTTCTTTGTTTCTCCCTGTTGATGTTCATGTGTGTCCTTAATATTACACACATTTAGCATGTCTTTTGAACAGTTGGTTGTTGAATATATTTCTTTAAACTGTATCTTTTGTCAAGTTTTCATTACACAATAGTCACTTTTGCGCCTTGAATCTTGCACCTGATTAGGTATGAAAATACTAAAACTAATACTGAAACTAACTGAAACTAACTAAAACTAAGCATGAAACCAAAAATAAAAACTAATAAAAACGAGAAAATCCACTCTGAAAACTAATTAAAACTAACTGAATTAAAGAAAAAAAAGTAAAAACTAACTAAAACTAAACTATAATGTAAAATCCAAAACTATTATAACCCTGCTCTGGAGGAATTTTGGCCCACTCTTCTTTACAACATTGGTTCAGTTTGAAGTTTGCAGGTATTAATTTATGCACAGCTCTCTAAAAGATCCTGTCACAGCATCAGGTTGAGGTCTGGACTTTGGACCATTGCAACACCATTTTCAGTCTGATCCCAAGCAAAGCAGCAAATCTGCAACACTGTCCTCTTGTATGAGCCAGTTTCACCCAAGTGTTACCTGCTGAACAAGTTGGCTTCATATTTGATTAGAATAGTTTGGTACATTTTTGTGTACAGGGGAGTTCATGGCTGACTCAATGACTGCAAGGTGCTCACATCCTGTGCCTCCAGAACAAGCCTAAATCATCACCCCTCCCTTGTTAGTTGGTATGATGGTGCTGTATTATTATGGCCAAGCATCTCCACTTTGGTCTCATCTTTTTTCCCAGAAGGCTTGTGGTTTGTTCAGATGCAACTCAGGCCTGTAGAGTTGTAGCATGTGGTCCTTCATGGATATGCCTCCCCAAACCACCACTGACCAGTCCTGCTGGATGACATTGCAAGCAGCGTAACATTTGTCTGTCTTCAGACTCTGACACCTATCACTTGTTCTCAGCGTGAACATACACTCATCTACTGTTAAAGAAAACTGCTGGATCTGGCAGTTCTGGTGTTCTCAGGCACAGCACTGGTCTGCAAGTACAAGTTATATTGAAGGACATCAGGCCCTCATGCCACCCTCATTCATGGAGTTTGATATTTTGGTCAGAAACATGGACTAGAGTAGCCCACGGGAGGTCATTTTGTAGGGCTCTGGCAGTCCTATTGGAGGAGTGCTGAACCTCCCAAGAATCCATAAGTGCCATCCCAAGAACCTCCTGTTCTTGGGATGGCACTTATGGATCCTGCTAACCTGGAGAGTCTGTACTGTGCAACCTAAAAGAACTGCCTCATGCTACCAGCAGTGACAAGAACAGCAGCGAAAGGCAAAATGAAACATCAGTCAGGAAAGATGAAATGCTCTGTGGATACCACCTCCAAAACCTGTTCACTTTCAACAAAGCAGGTGAAACAGATTCATGTTTTTTCTTCCTGATTGGACACACTGATCTCCCTGAAGTTTAAATGGCTTTGTTACAATGTGACTTCTACCACAACTCAAGATCAATCAGACACAGAAACCAGACTTCAGTCCTGCAGAGTATTTATTCCTCTTTAAGACGACAACAACAAAAAAATAATAATTTTGCATAACAGTAGTACAGCAGCGGCCGAGGGTACAAAACGCTTATTTTGTTTTAATTATTCAGTGTAAAAATAACTCTACTCATACCTCACACCTGTGCCGTCCTCTCGTAGTGCAAACGCTTCAAATAAAAGTTAGGCACATGATGGATACGATCGCAGTTCAATTACACTTAAGTGCTGATGACGAGTAAAACATCATTCTGAATTCCTTTGTTTGTGGACTCCTACATCATCATGTTGGACAATCACAGACTGAAGAAGCGGCGAGTTTAAACGGGGTTAAAAGGGCAGCTTTAAGTTGTTAACATCCGATGAATCCCGATTAAAAAGAAGACCTACGCAGTCCTATTCACAGACAGAATGAGGATTATCTGCTTCTGCCACTGAGTGCGACTGACTCGTGGCCGAGTTTAATACTAGAGTCGAAAACAAAAGACATTGCAAGCTTATGGTCCCAAGCAACAATTACAACTTCTCCCTAGTTGACGCAATTGCTTGTATATCTGAGCGAGCGTTTAAGTGGCAACTTGACATCTTTCTATTCTGAGGCGAAAAAAAAAAAACTAGCACAAAATAAAATAAAATATTTCCCAGTTTTACATATGTTACAAATAAAAAATAAATATCAGCTCTGTTTTTAATCTAGCCTCCTCTTTTTTTTTTTTTTTTTTTTTTAGGATTTATCGAGAAAAATAAAGGTACAAAGAGCGACTGCTGTCCTTTTCCGACTAACACAGTGCAGCTTCATTTCTAAGAGTTGCTCCGTCATCAGGAGGCCAGGACGCCCCGCCGAATGATATCAGACCCGTAGCGACGCCCGAGTGACGAGTCGCCTCTCAGCTGGTGCGAGTGGCATCGTTTCAAGCAGGGCTCCAGCTCGCCGTCACCTGCTTTGGAGTCAGACGTGTAATCTTCGTTTTCCGTCCCCGTGCGGAGTCGAGTCCTGGGGTACGACGGCTCCGGCGTGTTAGTCAGCGGCCTGAGGAGGGGCTTGTGTAGTGCCGCCTCCTTTTGCTCTGTCACAGCTGCACTCGCGGGCTTCTCACTCCTCTTTGGGATCCTGAACTTCCCCCAACTTCTCAGATGTCCAGCCGCAGATCCGTTAGGCGTGTGGGAGCCATCAGCTGAGGCTTTCTTCAGCCAGCCGTTGGCCTTGGCGCCAGCAGTGGTGTCTGACACCGTGCTGGCTTTGTTAAATTTAGTGTTGGTTGTCCCATCCAGAGAGACGGGGCTTCGTTTGAGCATTCTCTCATCTATGAAGTAGTTGTCTGAGTCAGAGTTTCTGATATCTACCAGCCTGATGGACACAGTCTTCTCCAGATGTTTTGGCCCAAACCTGCTCTTCCCCTGGCTTGGCAAGCTTTCTATGGGATCACTCTTCTTCTTCCTCCTCCTCTCCTCCTGCTCGTGTTCACTCTCCCGTTTCCGTCTCACTTCGTGTTCGGGCTCCGCGGCCTCTCGCCTTGGGCCTTTCCTGCTCTCAGGCTTGGGCAGTTTGACGACGGCTGTTTCCTGAATGACTTCTGGCTTTGGGAGTTTTTTAAACGGCATCTCCTGGCTGATGTCAGAGTTTTGGATTTTGGCATCACTTGCAGCCTCGGTGGCTGCGGCCTCTTTGATTTGGAAGCTTTTGCTTTCTTTCGTCTCCGACGGCTTGCTCAGATTGTCTTTCTTGTGAGTGTGTGGTGAGTTGGACAGGCTTTTTCTCTCACTGCTTTTCCTTTTGTCCTTTCTTTTGGTCTTCAGTCCCGAGTGGCTCCAGGGGGAGCTAGACTGGGAGCCCTGAGAGGATAACCAGCCCAGAGAGAACAGCTTCTCCAGATCCTTTGCTGAAGGATCACCTGAAATGCACACACACACACACACACACACACACACACACACACACACACACACACAAAAAGAGGTTCATTACAACATGAGGGGTAACAGTAAGTTGCTTTTTATAACTTTTTTAATAACTTTTTTGTTTAAAAGCTCCAAAGTTTTAAAAGCAAGGTTCAATCACAGAAATGTATGATGGTGAGATGAGTTAAAGGACTTATAAAATACTGCTTATCTGCTACTATTTAAAAATGAGGTTTATTACCATGAATGTTTTGTTCAAGCTAAGTTTGTTCATCTCATCGACTCACCGCTGAGCAGCTCGTGGTCAAGCAGCTGAACTTGGTGCTGGAAGATCTGCTCCTGGACTTTCCACAACGACCGCTTCATCTTCTCTCTCCGAGTCACCATGTAGGTCAGGTTACGGACCTGCGGAGCAACAGCAGCTTCTTTAGACAAACTGTTACCGAGGTTACGTCCTACAACTCTGCATCGACGGCTCGCGCTTCTCACTTGTGCACATTTGCTGATTCACATCAGAACGCCATCATGAACAAGTACCTTGTTTTTGCATTTGCACATGTTTGTCCCAATTTCAGAAACCTGGACAAACCTTTATCCCAGCTTAAATAGACTAAAAAACAGGATACTATTGCACGAGTTCAGTTATGTGACAGAAACACAAAAGTATATTTTTAATCACTTTTAGAATGATGGGAATAAAACTGAATTTTGTGTAACGAGTTACATATGCTTGGTAATTTAGATGGCGATGCTGACCTGGTCGAGTGTGTAAACATGTTTCCTGACAGTTATAGTGGAGCAGGTTAGCTGCACAGTCACTGACTCATATACAGCGTGCAGTAATCTGTAACAGATATTTATCACCGAGCCTGAGATGTGCAGAACCGGATTCTTGTCTTCATGTAGATGTAATCTCTCCAATCTGAGCAGAACTGGGACAGACCTCACAGCTGGTGTTATGTAAACAATCTATAATCTATTTTAGATTACATCATCTCATCTCTTCTTTCTCTATTGCTCATGCATTACATGTGTTATCTGAATTATTCATGCATGCATTATATATTGGCATTATGTACCTTTCATACACACATTTAGCTCCATGGTTCTCCTTCAGGAACTAACTATTCAGACTGTCAATGTAAACACTTCCCAGCTTTCCTTTAGCTGCCACAACTGAGTCAAACTGTCTCCTGCGAACCTCAAAGCAGGACAGAAAGGTACTGATGTCCTTGGGGCTGACCTGGACCAGAGAGAGCAATATTTTCTCACCTGAGATGTTTAAACTTTTCTTTGTTTTAAAGTCTTGTAATCAGACAGCTAACGGCTTCTGTTAGCTGGGGTCCTACCAGGATAGTTTTTAGGCCCAGCACTGCTGGCTGGGCTAATGAAGCATTATCCACCCCCAAAGTCTGACCAGCTGTGTGGCCTAGCAGAGGCCTGTGGATACACTGCTGTTAGTGTGAGGGGGGAAGGGAATATAAGTGGACAGATGTCAAATGAGAAAGGGAAGAACTTTTAAAACAGGGTTATTTTGAAATAAATAAACCTACACATTACTTCTGTAGTATTGAACGACCGTCTTGTTGACATAATTCGAGCCTGTTAATAACTGAATAACAGCCCTACCCCTCTTGTATTGCTGAATTGTGAGTTTCCATTTTAAACTGTATCTACAAGCAGCACAATTGAGCTGCACTCAGAATGTATTAAAATTTATTTAAAGTGCTTCCCTTGTCATCCCCTGCTCTTCGTAATATTTCTCTTCCTGTCTCTGCTGCTCTCTGAGCTCCTGTGAGTCTTGCTGCAGGAGGAGTCAAAACCTACCCGCTCCAGGTCCTGTCTGAGGTGAGTGAAGAGCTGCAGCCGTCGCAGCAGCACCTCCTGCTCGCGCCGCGCCAGGCTCTCCTCCTCGTCCTTCTTGGGCGTGAGAAGCGGCTGGTTGAAGTTGGCTTTGCGTTTCAGTTTCCAGTACTGGTAGAGGAAGTCCACCACCTCAGGTGGCAGCTTCAGGTTACTAGCTACTTCCTCCACATCTACAAACTGGTAGAACTCCTCCTCCATCTCTTGCAGCTTCAGTTTGCGGAGGTTGACTCTCTTCTCTTCCTTGCTGAGTGCCTCTGGATTGGTGGTTGTTCTGTCAATGTGCTGAGGAGCCACACAGGACGATGAAGAGGGGGATGCAGCACCTTCCTCCCCTAATACCTTCCCTCTCCTCCTGCCCTTCTTGTCTCTGACACTCTCCTTCTCCTCATCGCCCGAGTCACGGTCCCTGGACTCGTCACCCTCAAGACCAGAATGTTTGGGGCAGTAGGACTTGAACTTGACCTCGTCGTCCTCTGTGAGGATGGTATTCATTTCAAGGTTGGCGTTGAGGCCGCACGTCACGTGGAAGGCAGTCCGGCAGTTTTTCGCTGAGCACTGCAGAAAGAAACATTTTTATTATTTGAAAACATTAAATTAGTTTCTCTCCCCCCTACCCCCCCATTCCTACACAAAACACAATATATACACCGTTTATAGTAGTAGTAGTTAGTGGTGTAATGGAAGACACACTTCCACTATTGCTGCTTGTCTTGTTACTTAAAAGACCAAAACTGAAATGCAATAAATAAAACAAGCTGAACAAATCTTAATCTGAGAAATGTCCAGTGTCAGAAATGGGCCCCAAGTTTCTTCCTTAGTTATTTTTTAAACCTGCAAAGTTTTATCATTTGGGGGCAACAAAAACAATTTAATCAAAATAAACCAAACAAACACCAAAGTGACACAATAACACTAACTAATAAGCCGAGGCAGCCGTCAACTACGCTTTACAAAGTAAAATTACGATTTCAGTGGAGTCTGGTCATGTGTAACGGCTTCATTTCTCTGCTGGGCTGTTTTAAACGTACTGCACACGCATCTATAATCTGTTGTGCTGCTGATCGTGTGCACAGCAGCACACGGCTTCAGTTTTTCTGTCCTGGTCAGGACGGACGTCCCGGCTGCCTCCTACTGCAGGTCAAACTGACGGTGCCTCAAACAAGCGCACGTCAGAGAAACAGAACTACCCCGAGCTTAATGACAACGAGTGAAAGCAGTAAAGCAGTTATTTGGAATATCACAATGAAATATACTGAATGAGATTGTTAAGGTTTCTGAAAATTGTAGCAGAAATAATTTTATGATCTTTGAAATGACACTTTTACATTACTGAATGTGTTTTAATATTGTGATATCTCACAATGAGATGTAAGGGGTTGCCACAGCGGGTGGAGCCACATATTTGATTTGGCACAGTTTCTAGGGTGGATGCCCTTCCTGACACAACCCCGATATCTCGCATTACCAACACACATATCATACAACAACATTCAGCCTAAATATACACAGATTATTTTTTCCTCCATATCGCTGAGCCCTAATCTGCTCTGACGTGTTTCAACATCATTTTTATACCTGTACTGAATCGTCTGTCTTGGCTACTTTTATCGTTTCGCCTGGTGTCGACGCTCTTCAGCGCTAATAATCCTCCACACTGAGGAACTCTCCTCCAGCAGCGTTTGAGTTACTCACACATGCTGGATCAGCTTTTCCCATTAAATTAACTGTGTGACGTTAATAACCTGTATGCATGCGCCGGTCTTCTCTTTGCAGAGGCAGCAGATCAGAGCCCATCTGTTGCTGGGAATGTGGGACACGTTGGTGATCGGCTCCATCTTCTCTGGATTCCCGATGCTCACCTGCGCAGAAGATTTAACACATAAAGGGGACACGAGTTACTCAAATGTGAGCGCAGGTGGTGTTGACAAATGCAAATGCATCAGCACATGCTGAGTGGTTGTAGACAGTGTCACTGCCATGTGGGCAGAAATGGTAATTAACAGGAACAAATTAAAAATTAAATTAAAACCTCCAATTGTGTTTTTGCTCTTTGAACAGGACAAAGAGTCGGTCGGGGCAGCCAATCAGAAGAAAGTTGACTTAAAGGAAGAGGAGCTGAAAGAGCTTGTTCCAAACACAGGATGAACTAACTGGCCAATCAAGGCCCAGAAAAATTAGGATTATTTTAAACTGTCAATCATGCAAAGCGACTCTACTAGAGTCAAAACATAAAAATATGGAGCTAGAAATGAGCATAGGTCCCGCTTAAGACATCAGTAATATCACATGAGATGGATGGATGAATGAGTGCGACATCGTTTTCACTTCAAGGCTTAACTTTCCTTCATGAAAAACTGGATCATGAATCCTAATTAACATGAAAACTGAGAAGAGCATAAATCACAAAACATAAAGTCAAAATACAACAACAAAAAACAACAATTATGACTGATCTTCACCTCTGGAATCCACAAGGCACAGCTGACGTGGACCCACTTGGTTCCACTTCGGGTCGGCTTCATTGCTCCGCCCTTCTTGGGACACAACTGGCACTTTGGCAGGATGCCGAGGGCGCAGATCCGACACAACCAGCTGCCCTTAGGGACTTTCTGGATGCCGTAACACGCCTGGAGTGAAATACAAACAGCAGCTCAGCTTCCAGAAAGCAAACAGAAATGAAGACACAGACAGGAAGCAGGTGTGTCATATGAAAAAGCATTGTGAGAGTTTAAAGGAAGCTCTGCCACCTGTCTGGTGTGTAAAGGGAGCTGATCTCTGACCTGGTGAACGCAGATGTTGCACTTGTCGCAGAACACCATCTCGTTGTTGTCCTCCCCATCAGGTGACTGGCAAACGTCACACACCACATCCTCGTCGTACTCGATGCCTAACCCCTCTTCTGTCTCCATGGCGTGCGTCATGTTTTCGTAGCAACAGTGCTCAAACTCCTCCATCACCCGCTCCATGGTGATTTCATCAAGCGGTGGCATGGCTGGAAAAATACACAAATAAAGATGTCCTGATTTGTTATAAAGTTACCTTTTGTTGTTGTTGCTGTTTCACATTTTGGATCAATGTATCGATACTGTATCAATGTTTCTCAATGTGAGCTGAGCAAATTACCTTTATATTTGGCTTTTAATTTGTAATCAAATCACATCTAAAAGCAGACAGACAGCAGCTACCAAATGTGTAACAACAGGTACAATGATTAAGTGTCCACTAACAGAAACTAACAGAGACAGTGCAAAACTGAACAAAGATGCGGGAACACAGACAACCTAAAATAAATCAGGAGTCTTTACTCGAAACACAAACTGGACCCCAAAAAACAAATCTGTATATAAACACAGCTTTCGGCTGAAGGAGGGAAGCTAAGTGGGTGTAAAGGACAAGAAATATAAACAGGAAAGATTTCGCCGGCTCTTGGTTTCTCTCTGCGTGCACATCTTCTGAAGAAAACACTTCTGTGACTGTGAACCTGCACTGCACGTCTGTTTATACAACAAGGATTATATTAAAACTATATGAGATACTTAAAGACTGGAGACACGACCAATTATTCTAATTTGTTTTGAAATAATGTAAATTGTAAAATCTCTACATTTATTTCCACCTTTGTCTCTTAAACAAACCATCACAACCACAGTGTTAGCTGCTCGCACTTCTCTAAAGACACCCTCAAACTAAAGGGAGGCACTCATATTATTACAGTAAAATAGAAACAGTTTTGCAAAGTCTTTTTTTTGGCTAAATGCTACGATTTTTCTTTCTAGCTGTGCGTCAAGCTTCACTGTGGTAAACATTTTCAACACAGCTTCAAAATGCTTTCATCTAATCTGTTTCATTCTTCTTCATCTTATTTGGTGATTCAATACAACTCCATAAAAACAAACAAACAAACAAAAAAAACAACACCAACTACATTTCATTCCTGAACCTAAAAATATCTTGGAGATTTAATCACGCAAGCAGCAACAGTCCAAATATGTACTCAGTGACTCACCCATATCTGCAAACTCCTCGTTTATGATCTGCAGCCAGGCCACATCTTCCTCGTTCAGGTCGTAGCGGCACACCCCGTCCGCCAGCGTCCGAATGTCCACGTAGCCGAGCGCCTCTGTGCCTGATGTTCGGATCAACTTCTTTGGCCTAACGAACATCACCTCCTTTCCTTTCTCTGCCAGCACCCTGAACAGCACAGATACTTACAGTCACCTCCCTGCATATACAGTACAGCACAGTTATGTGTTTACATTTTTTATATCAACAACTTGCAGTTTTAAATGTTTGTGAATCTTTACAGTAGGTCATGGCCAAGCCAAAAACACCTTTGGACATTTTAAGGAATTCAAGGACTTGCCATTTCAATGACAGTTAAAAAAACTGTGATTCCCTGTAACACGTTTAAACAGCCCTCGAAATTATAAACACATACATATTTACCATTTTGATCCTGAAGCACAGAAGACGGGACCGAAAAGTCAGTTTGTAATAACTCTTTCATGGTGAAACAAATGAATGGAAACAGTTACTAAATAACCTCAAACACTGTTTGACATTTCAGTGCTGTAACTTCTTATTAGACGGGGATTTCCGGCACAGTGGGATTTCTAGAGCAACACGCAAAGACGTTTTAACCCAAAAACAAGAAGAAGAGGAGAAAAGCACCCGCATTCTAATAAAGATCTGTTAATAAGGGTTTCATTTACTCATATTACCTTAAAATTAATCAGTGTCTGTCAGACTCACTACCTTTATCATACATGGACTCATTTTGTCCACTGTCACCCCCTAAAGGCCCATTCTGAGACAGGAAAACCCTGTGGTACGTATAACGTGGACAGAGCAAATACATGTTGGTAAGGTGATATTAATATTTCGATCTACCTCTAGATGAAAAGCATGCTAAAGTTTTCCTTACATATAAACAAAGACCATTAGCAACATCTGCACAGCTTTTTCAATCTATATTTAAATGGCTCTAGGACACACAGGCTTTGCTAACTCAGAGCCTTTAATACCACCTGGCAACAATGCAATGACTCTGTAAGGGTCAAAGTTGCTGTCTGCTACGCTGCCTCTCATTCACTGGAGTTAACTGTGAGGGGGATTGAACGTGTTACTTTTAAAGCAACCTCTCCTTTTCCTACCTCACAACAGGCTGTGGGATGGAGTGGGGGCTGACGGGGACCTGGACGCCCTTCTCCCACTCCTGCCTCCACGGGTCAGCAAGGATGTAGTAGTCCTCGGGGTTCAGCTGATACGAGTCGTGCACTTTCATGGCTGTGATCAGGTCTGTCCTGAAAACCTACAGCATAGAACGTCAACATTTTGGTACATGTAAAATCTGATTTCAAGGAAAACCGCTGCAAAATAAAGCCAGACTCTGTAACAAGTGCCAAATCAGCATCAAGAACTTCAATCATGATAAAATGCAGTTGAAGAAGGTGCAGATTAAATGAGCTAAATATTATTTTTACAAAGCAAGAGATGAATAAATATAGCATGACAGAGTCTATTATTATTTACAGATAAAGAAAAAAAATATCTACCACACTGAGCACAGACAGCTAAGAACCAGCCAATCGGGCTCCAGTCATGTTTTGTTTTAATTTGATTGGCTCTCCAGTGAGAGGGAGGACACAGTGGTCTGCAGGGACCAAGTCCACAGACTGTACAGTAGATAACACTGGAAGTGCTTTCATTTCAAGGACACACTATCAAGTGTGGGTCTAAGATAATATGTCTTTTCATACATGTAGAAACAACTCCACAAATACTAATCTTACAGATGTCCTGCCAGGTGGTTATTTCATTTTCACTTTTCAGCCATGTGTTTTTTTAAAGTCTTTTTTTTTTTTTTTTAGCCTTTCCTTTAGATAGTGTACATTGAAGAGAGACAGGAAAGCAGGGAGAGAGAAAGATAGAGGAAGACACGCAGCAAAGGATGCAAACCCAGAGGCGGCCTGCACCACAGCCATGCGGCGTGCACAGCTGCCTGCTCACCCACTGAGCCATCCAGCCATGAGTTTTTAGTTATTTTTCTTCAAAAAAAAAAAAAAAAAATCTAAATTATCATCGCAGAGGACAAGACTGATAATAACAGAAGCCATTAACAATGATCTACACATTTTAAATTCTAAAGCCTCCTTTTAAAAATCAGGATGATTAGTTTGAGACGGCACGCGTACCTCAGAGGGTTTCTGCCCAGTCCACCTCCTGTGCTGCGATGAATGCTGGGACCAGCAGGTGGAATTACCTGGAAGAGAAAATGCACAAATTGCTGCAGAGCTCCACATTTCTTCTTAAAGCATCGGTCTGCTTCCACTGATGCTCTGATGAACACATCACATCATCCAAACTGTATGGATTTCCCCCCACAGGGGAAACTTAAATGAAATACATGCGTGGCTCATTTAGATACTCAAAATGCACCAACTGACATTTTCTGTTTTCAATTTCATTTAATCAGCAGTTGTCACCAATTTGTCTTCTGCCAAGTATGAAACTAATGACAGCAGAAGAACCAAAATGTTTGTTTTGGTTTTTTTTTTATTCACTCGTGTGGCACTCGTATCAAACAGGAAGAACCACAACATCCCTAAAAAGAGCTTGGTCAGTGTGGTGACATTAGCGAATATTTTAACTGTTTGTCTCATAATGACCTGAAGCAGACCAGTCTGAAAACAATTTCCAGTAAGCGCCTGGGGTTTGTTTTCAAACCCGATGGCAAAATGATAAGAAGGATCAGTCATAATGAAGTATGCACTTTGTTTTCTGTAAGTTACAACTCAGAGCAGTATTTTAAAAAATGTGGTAAAGCCCCACCTCTGAGAGTGAAACAAACAACTGCGAGCTGTTTTCAGATTTTAGACTGTGTGCATGACCTGCCAGGATGTCTTTAAAGGTCCAAACATGCCTCCTGTCCCTACTCTGTCTCCTCTTTCTCAGACTACACCCCTTCTTTTGCTCTTCCTTTATTTCTGTCCATCTCCTGCGCTTCTTTCTCTTTCTTATCTTCCTTCCCGAACATGAAGGATAGATTTTCTCACACTGACAGCAACAACATTAGAGATACATTTTCAAGGCCAACTGCAAAGCAAAAGTGTAACGGTTATTAAGGAAGCTGTCAAAAAGACTTTTCTTATAAAAATGGCAAAACTTCATAAAACTTTAAAATTTACTTTGTCAGTAACAAAGCCACTGCTTGGCACTTTCACTGGCAGGAAGGTGGCAGGATTGTGCCAACCTGGTTCCCATCTATATTTGGACCAGGTATGAATGAGTCAGCAGAGACATTATTTTTGCTTACTTCCATTGTCCGAGTCATCGCTGCTGCTGGGGTGCCTGCTTCTCTTCATCGTCACCTGTCTGCGGAGCTCCGGCATAAGGACACTTCACAAACGAGAAAGGATGCGGAGATAAAGAATGGGCCGATGAGAAGCTACAAGATATACAGCTGCACAACAGATTTGGTAGTAAGATTAGAAGGACTGCTTAAAAACTCACACAAAGAAAGCTGAGCCAGTTAGTGAATGCTACACGTGCTGAGCAGGTTTGCACAATATTGTAAACATATCATGCCCAGTTACACCGTTTAATCCAAGTTTTGACCAAAAATAAAGGAATTTAACTACAATTGTTTATAAACGCAAAATCTGCATCTTGAACGGTTATTTCGTTTTTGCTCATGTTATGGTGAAATATGCTCACAGCAGTCCTTGAAAAGGAGAGCAAAAGTGGATCCTTCTATATTTACATCAACGTCGTGTTAGTGCTAAATTATCACTTCTAGCAGATGACAACGAAGCACAACAAGAGTGTAAAGAAGTTGTCATTTTTCGACCGCTTTCTTTCTGATCAGCCAGCCAGCCAACCCAGCCCTGCAAGTATGTGTATACAGACACACGCACTGCTCGAGAAGTTACGGCATGCAGCACTAACAGGAAGCAACGCTGTTTATGAACTCAGGCTGCAGCGTGCACAGAGTCTCAACTCCCAAGAGCACAGGTGGAAATTTCTCGGAATCCGCCGCCAACCCGCACAGGGTAAAAGGTGCTAACCCTAATTTAGCGGGCTAGGCTAACAGCAGGCTAGCCAGGGTTTGCCCCTCCTTCCAGCAAACAGGCAGCACAAAGTAGGAGCTAACTAACTAGCAGCTAACTCTAGCCAACAGCTGCTCAAAACAATGGCTCCTTGGTGTTATTCTGGCTACGCGGCAGTCTTGTGTCTTTTATGATACCGCCGCAACTTTTAAGCAGACCACACAGCAAATTCTACATGGCGATTATTAGCCTGGTTGCTAATTTCCCATTACCGTTATGTAACATTAGGGCCCACCCCTACCCGGCTCCTCAAATTGAGATGTTTATTAGATTTTTTTTTTATTTAGCAACAATACTCGTGATATCAAAATAAACCAATTAAAAAAAAACAAATCCACTGGAGACTAATTCGTATCAGAAATATTTAATCTCGTTATAAAAACAGTATACACTTTAAATTTCGCTGACGTTCCTAGTTAGCAACATCGGCTAGCTAGCTAGCTGAAGGCTGCATGTACTGTAGTTTGTGTTTAGCATTATTAGCCAGTGGTGCTAACATAACACTGGGCTCCACGGTCTCAGTCATAAACAGCGGTCTGTCAAAGGTTAGGGGTCAGCTATTATGCCAAACAAACGACACTAAATTAACACGAACACGTGAATTTAAATTCTTCGTTAATACAAAGCTGCTGTTTCGCTATCTGAGCAGCTAGCCAGCAGGGCATGGTGTGGCAGCTTTACCAGCGGTCCACTGGCTGAGGTTAATCTTTGGCGCCATTTTAAATGACGATGTCGCGTTTTCCTAGCGGACTGCTAGTGCGTCCATACTAGAAACATAAACTCGCTCAAATCTCCAGATAAGATCATTCTGGTACATATGCACCTGGACTAAATCGGCGTAGAGTTGAAAATAAATTGCAGAGTACATACAGAGCACGTCAGGCCGATGCGAGCCGCTGTTTTGAGTTTGAAGTGAAGCGCAGTTTTTGCCGTGAGTTCCGCTTGACCCGCATTCCACATACACAAACACGGAGCGGCGGCGGCCGGGGAGGAGGTTACTCAGCGCGGACTGCAGCTCCCCCTGCCCGCCGCCCGGGGGCAGCAGAAACCCCTAAACCGAATTTGGTAGCACTAATCCTGCAGATCAGAGGATCAGTGCAAGGAAAAAACAAGAAGTTTCCATAGCCTCAGTACAACCCACGTTGCCCGGTAGCCAGTGTGAGTGTCAACAAACCATAATAATAATAATATGCTCGGGCAAGCTCATTTCTCTGTCATCCCAAATTAAAAGAGAACGCAATAAAAAAACAGATAGAATTAGAAAACCGCATACAGCAATTGGAGGAGGAACATAAAAAGACAAATGATGAAACTATTTTAAAATCTCTCAGCGAATACAGGCAAACACTAAATAACTTGCTGACGTATAAGGCTGAGGGTGCATTACGGTTTGCTAATCAAAAGTACTATGAATCAGGTAATAGGGCTAGCAGGCTATTAGTATTTCAGTTGCGTGAGAAACAGGCAGATCGCACAGTGGAAAAGATAATGCATCCCTTTACAAAGAAAACACTGTCCCATCCTAAAGACATAGCAGAAGCTTGTTCCAGCTTACTATGAGATGCTTTATGAATCAGAGAAGATAGACAATAAAATAGAGAAGATTAACAAGGTACTGGGTAAAATTAGGTTACCAAAATTAATGGAAAATGACGCTAGAACAATGAGGGATCTAATCACAAAAAAGGAAATTGAGGAAGACATAAAAAATTTAAAAAACAACAAAGTGCCAGGAGCAGATGGGTTCCCTGGGGAATTTTATAAGTATTTTAAAACAGAAGTCATACCCCTATTACAAAGGGTATTTAATTATGCCCTCACAAATAAGGATCCCCCAAAGTCTTGGTCAGAAGCAATAATATCTATAATTCCCAAGGAAGGCAGAGACCCCATAAATTGTTCATCCTACAGACCAATAAGTTTGCTTAGCTGTGATTTAAAAATTCTGACTACAATATTGGCAAATCGAATTCAAAAATGTATCCACACAATAATTAAACCGGACCAAACAGGATTTATAACTGGACGTCTAGGGATAAATAATATTAGGAGAACCTTAAATGTGATCTCTGTGGGGAAACAAAAACAGGATCCTTCAATGCTTCTCAGCCTTGATGCTGAGAAAGCATTTGATAGGATCGACTGGCAGTACCTGAAACACACACTAGAAAAAATGGGATTTCATAGAGATTTTATTAATTGGATTACCGTGTTATATTCTGGACCCACATCCAAAGTACGGGTGAATGGATATTCCTCAAAGAATTTCAGTTTAAAAAGAGGAACTAGGCAGGGATGTCCTCTTTCGCCTCTGCTATTTGCAATTAGTATTGAGCCCCTGGCGGAAAGCATACGGACAGACTCTAGAATTCATGGAGTAACAGCAGGAGGAGTCACTCATAAAATTTCATTATATGCGGATGACATTATTTTGTATGTTTCTAACCCTCTGAGTTCGATCCCCAGGCTCATGACTGGTTTAAGAGATACTGGAGAAATCTCAGGCTACAAGATTAATGAAACCAAGTCAGAGGCTATGATGCTGGTGGGCAAATGGCCAAAAAGTTTAGATAAAGAGGTCACTTTTAATTGGCCCAAAAGGGGGTTTAAATACTTGGGTGTGATGATTACACCACAAACCTCGCAACTATTTAATGGAAATTATGGTAGACTAATCACACAAATAAAGTCGGACCTAACCAGATGGGAGATTCTTCCTCTGTCCTTATTGGGCAGAACAGAAACAGTGAGAATGAATTTACTCCCACGATTAATCTATCTATTTCAGGCACTCCCTATTTGGATACCTGCCTCTGCTTTTAAAACTTTAAATAAAATTATTAATAACTTTATTTGGCAGAGGAGGAAGCCAAGGATTAGGCAAAAAACTACTATTCAGCCCAAGAGAAAAAGGTGGTCTTGGTTTGCCTAATTTGAAGTTGTATTACTGGGCAGCACAACTTCGTGTCGTGGTCGATTGGCTTGTACAAGATGAGGAGACGAACTGGATTGGTCTGGAGAACAATGCGTGCCAGTTGGTACCTCTTGAAGTGATCCCATTTATGGAGGGAAAGAAACGGAAAGATTTAAAAGTTGAAAATGAGTGGATTATCTGTACGCACAGGGTTTGGTCCTTGGTGAGGAAGAAAATAGGAGCACCTTTAACAATATCACACATAGTGAAAATAGCCAAGATTATTGACTTTTTTCCAAACAAACTGGATACAGGATACCAGAGATGGGCACAGCAGGGATTAATAAGAATCAACCAGTTATTCAATGGAGAAACCCTTAAGTCATTTAAGCAGTTACAAGACAAATATGGATTATGCTCTAAAGATTTTTATAGATATTTACAATTAAGGAACTTTCTTTTATCACACAAGGAATGGACTACTTTGAAACAAAATTTAGTACCCCTGGAAAAGTTTATGATAAAATGCATAGAGTAAAATACTAAGAGGAAGATTGTGTCTAATATATATAAACATTTACAGATGCATTTCTCTGACAATTCTTTAGATATAAAACAAAAGTGGGAACTGGAAATGAACATTGTTATTGAAGACGAAGAGTGGGAGAAGGTTTGTGAAAATGGTCATAAGATCACCCATAGCCCAGGGTGGAAGGAATTTGATTGGAAATTGAAAATGAGATTCTTTAAATCGCCCTTTAGTATCTCAAAATACGACAGGAATGCTACAAATTTGTGTTGGAGGAATTGTAACCAGATAGGGGATCACACTCATATTTTCTGGGACTGCCCAACATTGAGCTCATTCTGGCAGGGAGTGCAGACAAAAATTCAAAAAATTTTTAAGTTCACACTACCGCTGAACCCACTGGAGGAAATATTGGGAAAAGGAAAGTCCAGTTACTACAGATCCTTCTACTGGTTGCAAGGAAAATGATAACTCTGTCCTGGCTCAAGCCTTTGCCTCCCACCATTCAACAATGGCAAGAAAGACTGAAAATGTGTATACAATGGAAAAGATAACGGCAACACTTCAAGTAAAAATGGACGTTTTTCTAAGAGTATGGACCCCAGCTATCTCCCACTTTGGATGGTCTCACAGATGAAGATGTTGTAGGCTCTAAGAAGTTGTGTCAGTCCCTTTTGTGGGTTTCGTTCTTTCTTCTTCTCTATGGAAGACGCTGGGTTGGTTCACCCACCCCTCATGTGAGTCCATAAGGACCATTTTGATCGATTTCAGTTGCTGAAATGGATGTTAACTGTTTGCTGAGACACTAATCCCTTTTTTTTTCTTTTTGTGTGTGTGCGTTTGTTTTCTTTTTTCTGTTGTATTATGTGTGTGCAGGTAAATATGTATGGATGCACATATGTTGGGTTCATAATAACACATACTCTTAAATAAAGATGTTAAAAAAAAATAATAATGTACTCGACAGAGGTTTGTCACTAAGAAGCCCCCCCCCTCCTCTTTCTGACGACTTCACCCATCTCTATCTATTAAAGGGACAGAACAGCAGCAACATAAAAACAAACGGCATTTAAAGCCGCTTTCTTTGGAGATATACCCATCTAAGTATGTTTAGGGTTAGTTCTATTATCCTTTTCTGTGTTCTCTAAAAGACTGTCATATTTACAACACACTTCAATAATCAGGCCCCATCTTATCTCAAAGACCTCATAGTACCATATCACCCCAACAGAGCACTTCACTCTCAGACTGCTGGCTTACTTGTGGTTCCTCGGATACTTAAGAGTAGAATGGGAGGCAGAGCCTTCAGCTTTCAGGCCCCTCTTCTGTGGAACCAGCTCCCAGCTTGGATTCAGGAGACAGACACCCTCTCTATTTTTAAGATTAGGCTTAAAACTTTCCTTTTTGATCAAGCTTATAATTAGGGCTGGATCAGGAGACCCTGAACCATCCCTTAGTTATGCTGCTATAGGCCTAGGCTGCTGGGGGGGTTCCCACAATAGACTGTTTCTTTTCATTCACCTTATTTAATTTGTTTATACCCCACTCTGCATTTAATCATTAATTGTTATTAATCTCTGGCTCTCTTCCACAGCATGTCTTTTCTCTCCCCTCAGCCCAACCACTCACAGCAGATGACCCTGATCCTGGTTCTGCTGGAGGTTTCTTCCTGTTAAAAGGAGTTTTTCCTTCCCACTGTCGCCAAGTGCTGCTCACAGGGGGTCGTTTTGACTGTTGGGTTTTCTCTGTATTATTGTAGGGTCTTTACCCACAATACAAAGCGCCTTGAGGCGACTGTTTGTTGTGATTTGGCGCTATATAAATAAAATTGAATTGAATTGAACTGTGTCAGCTCATTTATGACAGCTGTTTGGTAAGATAAAGACACTATTTATCCCAGAAGTTAAGCAAAACACTGAATATATTGTAAATAGCCTGTCCTGTTCAAGGTTCAACACACAGGCACACCATGTACATTTTTCAAGTGAACCCAAAACTGGTATATTCTGTACAGTATATATTATTATTATTATTGTTAATATTGTCCTGTTTTTCATATGTATATATTTTTTTCAACAATGTAAATTTTTTTATATGTGTGCCTGCTGTTACACCTAAATTTCCCCTCTGTGGGCCAATAAAGGCTGTTTCTTCTACTTCTTCAAATAGCCTACTTAAAGCAGAATAGCTCAATAATATGCAAATCAAAAGAGCTCAGTGGAATAAAGGATTTTATTCCACTTCAAACGGCTGCTGTGACAAGAAACATTTCTAAGAATAACTAATGTGCTCTGTAAACTCCAGGCAAAAATTCAGGGAGGTTTTTTTTTAAATCAAGTAATAAATATTTAATAGACACATAGAAACATAGTTTGTTTGAAGAGCATGAAATGAAGAACTGTGACAGTATTAGTAAGCTGCATGGACAAACCCCACCACCCTGTGGCTGTGTTTACATGCAAGGCTTTTAATTTAAAAAAACATATATTTTTTTTAAAAATGACATTTTTGTAGAGAATATATAAGATGTGTGTCTGAAGGATGCATGCTTAGTGGGGCACAAAATGAGCTATTTGGGTGCTGATCCAGAAAGGACAAATGTTATATTTCTATTGCACATCTTGTTATTTTGCATTTACATCTCATCAGTGACACAGACACTAATAAAACATAATCTCACCGCTCCTTTAACACGTGTTTAATTCATGTGTGAACTTAGCAGCTGTTGGGAGCCCATCCGGTGTAAGCAAGAGTCTCGCTTCCTGATGCATCTCTAAGTAACATCGTAAAAATAAAAATAAAAATATATTTAAAAAAAAACAAAATGCACCAAACAGTTTTTCAAGCAGCACCCGAGTGATTTTTTTTTCTTCCTTCAACCAGCCAACACAGTGAGAACTTCATTATAGCAGCAGAGGAATGATGAAGGTAAACCGAGGTGATCATAAAGGGTTAAAGTCCAGTTGATTCTAATATTCCACTCGTCACAGTGAACAGGAAACCCGGGAACACATGCACGTTCACACACATCACATCACACAGCTTTTTTTTTTTTTTTAAAGGTCAGCATTTTTCCAAAATGAAGCTTCCCTTCTTTTTAGTCTGATGCGTCTTCCTGCTGCTGGCAGAGTGATAACAGAATCATTCAAAACAGCGAGACACAGACAGACCACAGACTTGGTGAGATCTACTGAAACCGGCTTCTCTACTAAGACTGACACATGACAAATACTTTGGATACAGTGGAGAAAATACTCTGCAGAATGGTGAAAGTGACGGCTGTGGTGGGTTTACATGATTTTTGTATGAACAGATATTTTGAGTGCACTTTTTCCCAACAGTGTGCAAAATGATGTCATCTTATTTTAAAAATGGGTTATACTCAGATTATATCTGAAGAATATAATTCAGGATTATAAAAAAATAACTTTGTACAAAAATGGTTACATGATCAGTAACTCCATAAGTGGCTGTGCCCAGGTGATAATAAAAACATATGGCTGCAAGTTTTGACACTTTTCTACTAGAAAGTCATTTAAAAAAAACTAACTAAATAAAGCTACACCTTAGGTTAGTTTGAAATTAATATTTAGCCTGTAAATGTATTATTACAGTAACCTGTTTTTTTGTTTTTTTTTCAGTAAGTATTTGTATTGGCTTCATAAAGCTGTATCTGCATCAGAGCTTGTTTATCAGTGCAAAAATACATCAAATAACTGATACTATACTGGTTCCCAGTGCACAGTTCCCAGCACTGACCATTTGCTTGTTTACAGAGGATTAGGTACAGATTTGATGACTGAGCCCACGCTCAGGTGTCTCTATTAAATAACAAGCTCCAAGCAGCAGCTGGATAGCCTAGCTTACACAACAGACTGGAACTGAGAGCCTTTAAATCCACTACTTTTTTCTTTTTTACACTTTTGTACAGAATAAACAAATATTTTAATGGTGGTAGCTGGAGAAATTTAAAGCTGCAGAGGTGAGATTCAGAGGTGCAAGGTTTGACCGTTAACCATGTGATGATAACTTGTCTGCCATTTTGGATATGTGACCATCACAGTGATAATGTAGGATCAGGTAAAAAAGGCCCCAGTCACACAGGCCTAGGGAGTGGTCTGCAACCATGTTGCAACCACTGGTTGTGAGGGAAAAATGAGTATTCCCCCATTGCTGGAAGTTGACAGCAGTCGCCGGAGACTGACTGCTAAAGCCCCAGTCACGCAGGCCAACTGACCAGTCAGTGACCCCCTGGCAACCACCTGTCGCTAGAGAAATATGTGTATTCACCGACTGCATGGCAAAAACATCCTTGTGATTGCTTTTGTTGCTAGCACATTGCTGGAGTCCTAGCATGAATGGAAGTGACAGACTTGTCTACAGACACTGCCCAGCTACTCTCTGAGCTGTAGTGAAACTATGAAAAGCAAAACACAAACCAGAAATGGAGGCCGCTCGCCTTCAAAGTAAAGGTTGAACCTTGTGAAACATGTTTGGCTGCAGTGCTAAGGCACAACTTTTACTCCGAAGGAGAACCTTCTCCATTTCCGGTTTTGCGTCGCACTTTTTCAGATTTTACCACCTCTCTGCTAGTAGTTAACGAGTATTTGTATACAAACAGGCAACTGCAGCAATCTGCCCGCAACCAAAGCAATCAGTAGGAGGTTTTTGGTGCAGGACTTTTTTTGTTTGGAACCAATTTTACCCAGCGAGCAAGTGCAACCTTCAGCAACCATTACCAACCAGTCCGGGAAAACACACTGCCCTAGCAACCAGTGGTTGCATCGTGGACAACTCTTGTGCATCGTCCACATTAACCCAATTACAGAGCTAACCAGCTGCTGCTTAGCGTAGCCCAGTTTTGTCTTTATGCTAACTATGCTGTTGGTTAGCTTCGCTTATTCTTAATGTTAAATTAACAAGATGCTGCTGGTGGTTGCTTCAGATTTAGCATACTACCATAAGAGTGGTATCAATCTTTTCATCTAGCTGTCAGCATGGTAGAAAAGGTGTGTAGCTCAAAATGTCAAATTAGCTCTTTAACCTGAACCCATTCTTGGATTTTATGTTGTTTGATTGGTGTAAGGCAGTGATTCTTAAAGTGTGTGGCGCGCCCCACAGGTGTGGCGCAAGCAACCTGTGAGAAAAGTCATGTGGAAGTAATGTTTAACATCGGCGGAACAAAGAAATTCACCTCAGTTATGTTAGTACGGCGACTGGCGGCAAATCACAGCACAGCTAGCCCAACAGAAGTTACTGAGGTGGGGCTGAAAATATTTCTTCCTCTGAAGTGGGGAAGGATGGACAAAGTCTGAGAACCACTGGCTTAAGGTAACAACATTACACCAATCTAACAGACAAGTATTACTAAAAACTATTCTCCAGAGGTGTTTGTAGTAGTATATTGTGAGCAAAATTTTGAAAACATTGCTGGGGTTGACCGTAACATAAACTGGAGATCCATGTGCACAACACTTATTTCCCCCACAGTGTACAGATTGACACATCTTGTCCTTATCAAGGCCTTGAAGTATTCCAGTTCAGTTTTCTCTACTCCCTCAGACCTTTGAGAGATGCTTCTTAAGCATCCCATTCATCTGATGGCCAATATGGCGTCGTAGGACTTGCCCGTGCGGCAGACCTGAATGTTGCGGAAGCCGGTCTTGTTGAGCATGTGGGTGTACTCGGACGGCGGGCGCTCCCTGCCCTCCATCTGCACCAACATGTTGAGGGAGAAAAGCTGAGCCATGACGGGCCCTCGTCTGTTCTCAAACAGCATCGCTTCCACCAGCAGGATGCCGCCGCCTGACAGGAGGACAAACAAAGATAATAAATACTGAAAGCTGAACTGAGCTCTGAGGTCAAATACAAACAAAAACAGGTTTAATATCTCATGCCCAACAAGAATGTGATCCCCTTGACACATGTGACTTAGTACTTGGTGAAGTAAACCCAGTGCTGGTCAGCAGTTGAGTGCATTCCAGCAGTAAAGTTGGAAAAGCATTTAAAAACTGGATTTGTTTGGATTCTTAGCAAAGTAGAGCCATTCATGCATCACTAGCAAAAAAGAGCAATATTTGTTTTGTTGTGCTTAAAAACGCCACTGCAGCACACACATGGATAGAGCCTGGTCTGTGCATGGCTTATTTAGCAAGTCACAAATACACAATAGTGGCAGTACAGATTAAACGTTGTACAGCTGTTTACGTTCACTGCCGCCATCTTGGACTGTTAACTCAGGGTTGGTGATTGTTCCAACTTTCCAAGTTGGAAACCCAAGTTGAGGGGGCGTTCCAGATGAAAATTCTGACTAGAAACTAGGAAATTTTGCCTTCCATTCTAACCTGTAATGCACTAATATAGTAATTTATTATTACTCTTTTGATAAATCCCATTAGCTGTTTGAAATTTCAAAATGATGGTTATTTTCAAGATAGAAACCCACTCTGGTAAGAAAATGTAATTTTGACACAAAGTCTACATGACCTGACGTTTCTCAGTGATCGTCATATCAAACCATTCTTGTCTGACCATGTAAAAGTTGACACTAGAAGTTTGAAATTAATCAGAAACGTTGTTGTACCACGTATAAAGCTGCTCCCTTATTTCCCAAGCAGTCGCCACAGCAGCTGGACCTTCATTGGTTTGTGACTGATTTTATACCAGATGCCCCTCCTCATGCAAACCCTTCCTATTATCCAGGGTTGGGAGGCACTAGGAGCACACTTTGTGACCCCCTGATGCCATGATATATGTCCGAAGCTAGCTGTATCCCATACATGAATGTGCTATCAAATATTGCGGTCAAGGGAGTATAAGGGTAATCAATCAACCTTGATACAAGGTTGTATGGCAAAACAGCAATTCAGGACTAATTTCCTTCAAATGCCAATCTGACTGAAAAACCAAAAAAAAGACAATACTTTGAGGTGGTGTGAGGTAGCACCATGCTTCCTGTGACTTGGCACTTTGGTTGCTGATCAAATAGAGCTGGTAAGGTAGGCTGCCACCATTTATGTCTAACACTTAGCACTAAAATTCAGGAAATTTGTGTTTGGAAGATTATTTCTTTGTTGTAACAATGCTTCTTGTCAGTAAATCTTATACCATTGGAAAACCTGTTTATTTCCCTTTAAGTGGTGTCACATTTGTAAGAAAAATGCATCTGAGGGTTGAGCAGCACGGTTCAGTATGTGGGTTGCACCCATGAAAAATTTGCCAGAAAAAAATTGCCAAATCAGCTCTGCCAATGCCAAACAACTTATTCTGGTACTGACTCTTGTTTGGTGTTGTTTATTGGATTGAGTGATTGAAGTTTTAAGAAGCAAGACATATTGACAATTCAGCAATTTATTCATTTGACAAAGAGGGGCCTCAGCAGCATGTGGAAGAACCACACACAGCCACAACAGCCTGGCACCTCCTCCTCATGCTGGGCACCAGCTTGGTCACACACTGCTGTGGGACGGCATCCCATTCTTCAATCAGCATTTGCCACAAGTCAGCCAGTCTGGTTGTGTTGGTCACTCTGGCATGAACAGCACGCCCAAGATGATCCCACAAGTGTTCAATTTGGTTGAGGTCCCAGACTGTGGAGATATGGGATTGCCGCTGGTTGCAGAATCTCATTTCGATATCTCTCTGCACTGAGATTTCCTCCAGTGATGACAAGCCTGACTTTCAGCACCTGTGGTACCAGAAGCTCAAAGCAAGAGTCAATAGCAGAATAAACTGTTTGGCAATGGCAGAGAAGATTTGGCAGGTTTTCTTTACTGACAAAAAGTTACAAGAAAGAAATAATCGACCAAACACAAAAGTCCACAAAAGTTTAGTTTCTGGGAGACTTCAGTCTGAGACTTCAAGAGAAACACAACACTTTTTAGACACAAATAATTATGTTATCTTGTTAAATGAACACTCTCTATTAATGTTACAGACAGGCAGGACTGATAACATTTGCTGCCTAGCTTCAACATTTTATCATCATTTCACTGACTCCAGAGGGACAAGAACAAATTTTGTTGCTTCTATCTACTTTTGAAAGATTACAGTTATCTGCTGCACTGTCAGCAGGGACACTCAACCACTCCTCTTTGCAGGCCTTCTCTAAATCCTGAAGGTTTCTAGGCTGGCGCTTGATTACACAAAGCTACAGCTGTCTGTAGGTTTTCTCTTGGATTCAGGATGAGAAACTGCCGAGGCTGCTCCATGATCTTGATGTGCTTCTTTTTGAGCCACTCCTTTGTTGCTTCGGCCACAAGTTTTGCCAAACTGTGATGCCGGAAGACCTACCTACCCACATGTTTGATGTTAGGGACGGTCTTCCTGGGGTCACAGTCAGAACTGTTTTACCTCCAACCATAGCAAGTGAACTGGTTGCCAAACAGCTCAATTTTGGTCTCATCTACACAGTTTCCCAATCGTTAAGGCATTTCAAACCACAGTGGCTTTCTTGGCCCCAGCTGCTTTGAGGCCATTAACAAGATCTTCCTGCGAGATCTTGCATGAGGCTCCAGACCGAGGGTGGTTGACAGTAATTTTGTCTTTCTTCCATTTGCAAATATACGCACCAGCGGCTGTCACTTTCTCACCGAGCTGCTTGCTGATGCTTCTTGTGAAGGTCTAGCCCTGATGTACTCAGACAGCTCTCCAGTCTGTCCAAAGTTTGAAGCTTGGGTTAAGGGCTTACAAGGAAGCTTGTCTAAGAGAGTTCAGGCTGTGTAGAAGAATAACAGTGATCATACCAAAAATTGGCTTTCAAGCTTGTTAGAATTGTCAGAACTCTGTTTTTGCCTTATATACTGCATTTCTGTGTATTGCTGCTCATGTTTCAATAAATTGCTACACCTGTTTCCCATTTCCTAGCAAAATATTATGAAATGAAGGGTGGCTTGAGACTTTTGCACAGTACTGTTTTGACTGAGATAAAAAAAAAAACACACATTTAATTATAGGGCAGCACGGTGGCGCAGTGGTTAGCGCTGTTGCCTCACAGATAGAATACCATCTGGAAGGCCTGGGTTCGATTCCACCTTGGCCCAGGCCTCTCCCTCTCTCTGTGTGGAGTTTGCATGTTCTCCCCGTGCTTGCGTGGGTTTCCTCCGGGTACTCCGGTTTCCTCCCACATTCCAAAGACATGCACTTACTGGGGTTAGGTTAATTGGCTACTCTAAATTGCCCATAGGTGTGAATGTGAGTGTGAAAGGTTGTTCGTCTCTCTGTGTTGGCCCTGTGACAGGCTGGCGACCTGTTCAGGGTGTACCCTGCCTCTCGCCCTATGACAGCTGGGATAGGCTCCAGCCCCCCCGCGACCCTGACCAGGATAAGCGGAAGCGAATGGATGGATGGATGGATGGACATTTAATTATATGTAAACTCAGCGTGCTTAATGCAGAAAACATGAAAACCTGTGCAGGTTTAAAATGCCTTAAGGCAGTGAAAACAGCAAAATTAAAAAAGCTATTAAGTGTAGGTCTGTGTGAATAAAAAGGTTTTGGGTCTGTTTTTGACTGTATGCACAGATGTAACTGATCTCAGGTCAGCAGGCAGCTTGTTCCACAGAACAGGACCACGGTAACTGAAAGCGCACTTGGATCTAATTCTGGGAACAGGTAAAAGATCTGCACCTGACGACCTGAGAGGCTGTCAGGTACTCACCTGGTGTACAGATGTCATAGATCTTCTTCAGCAGCGTCAGGCACTTCTCTTCAGGCCAGTCATGAATGATTCTGGCGAGAACGTACAAGTCAGCAGCGGGGATTTCACCAGTGAAGAAATCTCCTGCATACAGAGGGTAAAGTATAAATATACACCTGTTTCAGCTTCCTGCTGAGAATACAAAAGCTGTCAGAAACTGAGTGTTTAGAGCAGTCTGAGGCCTGAGCTTTTGACTCTTACAGATTATTTGTACATACAGTATATGAACCTTGGTCTTTGAAACTTAGCCATGTTCAATGTGTGCATCAACCATGGTGACAGTGTATATGACAGAAAAAAGAAAAGCACAACTGATCCGCTATAATTTTATTCCACTTGATATAAAAAAATCCAGGATCTTCTCTTAATGCGTTCATGTATAAAATTGTTATTCAAATACACACAAGATTAATTTCATTTGGCCTATTTTGTTGCATTTCCCCACCAAACACCATATGTATGACTATCATAGACACATCTTTCTTTTTACTGATTAAAGATCTTTCAAATAACAAAAAAAGCTCACCAGCTTGAAATATAATTGCATCGTTCTCCTGAGAGAAATGCTTCTGAGCTGTTTCCACGACCTGCTGGAGATCAAACACTGTGACCGAGGATGCCGGATACGCCTTTGCCACCTCACGGGCCAGAGCACCAGTGCAACCTGGCAGTCATTCAGACAGAACAATCAGCAGCTTTCAGTGGGAAATGATACAGGAAACCATGTTGGTCCCAGTAGGAACGACAACAGAATCAAAAAGTTGACATCAATCATTCAAAGGGCTACGACCGAGCATCCCTGACAGCCTCTTACCTCCCAGATCTACTATGTTCGTAAAGCCAGACAGATTGAATGCTGTCGCAATGTCATGTCCATCCAGAACCCACGAGGAGTTCATGAGACCCATGAATTTCAGCATCTCCTCTTCTGACCTGTGCGGTACAGTTCAGGATCATAATCTTAACTGCTCAAAGGCACACTTGAAGCAACGAGATCAACACCGACCTGTAAATGGCTTGGAAGACCTCCTCTGCTGGAAGGCCGAATGTCTTTTCATTCTGATTCTTCCCCTCCCTGCATGATGGCGGAGAATAAGGAACAACTCTTTGTTCTCATGAAAAAAAATGCAAAGTGAAAGAGAATGACTGCTTTTACTTGTGCGAAACTAGATCGTTCTGTATGTTCTTTCAGCCGGGTGTCTTCCCATGTGAGTGCACAGACCTGACAGCGTCCACCATGTTGTTCCACAGCGGGTAGATGGTTTGTGATTGGTAGATGATCATGTCGTGAAGAGATTTGGCGCTGCCTTTGGCCAGGTAAAGATTCGCCACGTCAGTGCTGCTGTACGAAGCTGTTTGAACAGAATACAAAGAGCAATAAATTAAAGAGCAGCAACTAAATGTGTTTATTACACATAACTATATGTCATTTTATTGCACAATTTTAATTATGTTGTTATTATGATTATGAATTAACACTGATATAGCTTAAGTACAATAGGTTGGGTTTTCCTTACGGAGTATATCCATGATCATATGTAAATATAATGCTTTGGCTTCCCAATACTTTTCACGCCCAGGTGTCTACAGATTTCTGTAGTTTCCTTCTCCCTGTACATCGACAGCTACTCCTGGCTGGCCAGAAATAAACGCACTACACTTTGGAGCCGCCCCTTCTCTCCGTACATCACCTTCTTCTATCTATTCCTCACCTGTTCCATCCGTCTTCTCGACCTCCAGGATCTCGATGCCCACCAGCGCGTCCAGCAGCCTCTCCATCCCGTCCACGCTGGTTCCCAGCTCCTGGGCAACATGCTGGGCACTCAGGGGCTCCTGGGCCTTCAGCAGCAGGTCAAACACTCCAAGCTCACAGGCTGAAAATATCACCTGCGCAGAGGCAGCCAAGTTAACAACTTTCCACTGATAGAAAGATTTTTAGCTAGAAAACTGTCATTCTGGGCAGGTCCGCCAGTTCAGTCCACTCTGAAACATTTCACCAACTACTGGACGGACTGCCTTGAAGTCTGGTGTGGACATTCATGGTCTCCAGAGGGTGGATGCTATAGACTTTTGTCATGAACTTTTTTCCTTCGATTACTGTGTCTAATGGGAATTTTTTGCATGTTTAGTGTTCCATAGTTCTGGACTAAATCAGTTTTTAATTGCAGCAGACCTCAAACACTCATTGCACAGAAGACAATTTTCAGATTGGTCAGATTTCTTTATTATAATCACTGCATGAATTACTCTAATGTCGGTAGGTAACGTTGGGACTCATTTTAACTACTTTATATACTGCTGGGTAGTTTACAGTACATATATAACACATTACAACTGCAGTATTACATAACTATTTCTTTAAAAATACTTGCACGTGGTGGAGGCTAACTGTATTTTGCGGCTGCAGCTCAATAGCCGATGAACACTAAAATACCAACTCTACATTGGGTGCTGCAGACTGACACTTGTGCATCACTAAACTCCCCAAAATAAACCCTGAAATGTTACCTTGGACACTCTGAAGCCGTTAAAATACTCCAGAAGTTTGAATGGGTAATCCAGCTCACTCTGGGACAGATGCTCTGCCATTATTACTGCTCACCTGATGGGGAAACACAGCAACACAACGCCCTCACAGCCGGAGGAAAAACTGATGCTTAATGTGGACAAACATTCTCCTAAGGAGCACAACTTACCCGCTGTTGTCGTCTGGAAAGCAGCCAGGCGGATCCGAATCGGATAAATGGGGGTTTTTTTTAGAGGGTGTAAATGCAGTTAGTTTTAGTTTCAGTCAAAACAGCCAAAATGTCGGCGGTGTGCGGTGGAGCTGCTGCTGGGAAATGGTCGGCGGAGCATCAGCTAAGATGCATCCGTGATCCGTAGTCTTGCTGAAAGCAGTAGGGGAAAGCCGCTCTGGCTTTACACGACAGTGAGCATCGAACACGCGCACACACATACCCACACGTTGTGGTGAAGTTCCAGGACCAACCGCAGCAGCGGAGGGGGGCGCTGCCGAGCTGTTGTTGTGCATCCCGGGAATGAAGACATGCGCCTCTGAAATATCTGTGACTGAGTACTGAAGTGCTCCTGCTCCTTTAGGAAACATTGCACCAATCCCAACATACCCCCTAAAATGTTCCAGAGTTTTTGGCCAACCAAGGACAAGAAAATAAACGAGTAAGCAAACAAAAATATCATGACTGGTCTTCTTGTGCTGCTCTGTTAATTCCCACTTTCTTAATGAATAAAGACAAAAAAGGCACAAATAATTCGTAAAAGATTGTCTTGTATGCAGTTATTCTTTTAGTATGTGAATTATTTTCTTGAGTCTTGAGCCACCCTTCATTTCATTTATACACTGCTCAAATAAATAAATAAAGGAACAATTTTTTAATGAGAGTTCAGCATCAAGTCAGTCAAACTTCTGGAATATTGATCTATTGAGGAACAGAGGGAGTTGTTAATCAGTTTCAGCTGTTTTGGTGTTAATTTCATTAACAGCAAAACAGGAGCAACAATGAGACAACCCCTAAAACAGGAATGGTTTCGCAGGTGGAGGCCATTCACATTTTTCCCCTCCTTTTCTGTTTTTTCACTAGTTTTGCTTTGGCCAGGGTCACATCAATATGTGCCATTTCCATTGGCAGGTCCACCACTGGTGTCCTGTGCTTTTCTCAGATGAGAGCAGGTTCACCCTGAGCACATGTGTCAGAGGTGAAAGGGTCTGGAGAAGCTGTGGAGAATTTTATGCTGCCTGTAACATCGTTCAGCACGACCGGTTTGGGGGTGGGTCAGTGATGGTCTGGGGAGGCATATCCAGAAATCCTTGGACCCACTGTCAGACCCTACGCTGGTGCAGTGGGTCCTGGGTTCCTCCTGGTGCACAACAATGCCCGGCCTCATGTGGCGAGAGTATGCAGGCAGTTCCTGGAGGATGAAGGAACTAATACCACTGACTGGCCTCCACACTCACCTGATCTAAATCCAATAGAAAACCTCTGGGACATTATGTTTCAGTCCATCTGACGCCACCAGGTCAGACATCAGACTGTCCAGAAGCTCAGTGATGACCTGACCCAGATTTTGGAGGAGATCCCCCAGGACACCATCCGTCGTGTCATTAGGAGCATGCCCTGACACTGCCAGGCACGCATACAAGCACATGGGGCCTTACGAACTACCGAGTACCATTTTGAGTTGCTGCAATAAAATTTTGGTAAAATGGACTAGCCTGCTGCATCATTTTTTTAACTTGAATTCAGCCCCTCTGTAGGTTGATAATTTTAATTTCCATCAAACAATGCAGCGTCCTTTCATTCCTGACACATTACCCAGTCCGTATCAGCATAGATATCTTGCATTATTTTTTTCCCCATTAAGATCTGATGTGTTTTAAAATGTTCCTTCTAAGCAGTGAATTTTACTTTTATGGAGCCAGACTTTCTTGTAATTTTTTAAAAGCAGTTTGGAGCAATAGTTCTCCAGGATTACTGAAGGCTTTTCAAAGGTTCTCTTTGGACATTGTCTGCTTTTTCACCCATTTTCAGCCTAGTCCTTCAGCTTCTTAACAATGATATATGAATCATTCAAGCATAAAAAGGCCCCTAAGTCAAGGGATAAAACAGTATGCTTGTCAAACTGTGATTCCCAAAGAGCTATCAACTGAAAACTTGGCAAGTCTCAGCATGGTGTGCAGTGTGTCTTTTTAAAAAAATCCGGAAACTGGACAGGTGAGAGAAAAAAGAAACAAGTGCCAGGCCTAAAAAATCTGAAAGTCCTTAATAGGAAAATATCCAAAGACCTGACAGAGCACCTGAGAGATGCATCTGAACCATCAGTTCAGTCCGCTGTTCACTGAAGCCTCATAAGAAATCGTCTCTGTGGAAGGGCTGGCTGTCAGGAAGCTATTCTTAAGGAAGGCAAACGGGAAGAAAGGGCTAAAGTAAGCCAAATGACACAAAAACTGGACTTAAAATCTTAACAACGAAAGCAGCCAACATCCACAGAAGAGCTCTGAATGTCCTTCAAGAAGCCCGGAGAACTATTCCTGAAGACTGCTTAAAGAAATGACAACAAAGCTGCCTCAGAGAGCTCAGACTGTGTTAAAGGGGGTCACACCAAATATTGACTTTCAAGCTCATTAATATTGTACAAACTCTGTGCCTGATATTCTGTATGTTTACTTACACATTTAAATAAATTGATGCACTTATTTCCCATTTTCCAAGCACAGTATAAAGAGGTGTTTCAAGACTTTTACACAGTACTGTAAATGTTTGCAAACTTGCTGCACAAGACTGTAAATCCAATATGTTTATGTATATGTAAATTTCCAGTATGTGCAGAAGGCGCAGAGATGGGAGGCTGAACTTGTCAATCTTAGCAAAGATTTGCATGTTGCAAACTTCAGCACTAAGGTACCAGTGACCTGCCATTAAAATTAGCCACAGTATCCAAGTATTAGTATCTCATATCATGTTTCAGTTTTATGCAAACTTTGCTGTATGTGGTACTTCTTTTTTGCGTCATATTTGAATAGTTTTTTTCCCCCAAAAACTTAGGACATATTATGTATGGGTTGTCTTAAAATAAAGCAAACCAAACCTGTCCTAATTAGGCCCATCTGACCCAGCATCTGGTGTTTTGTTTGTGCAGCTATTTGTCATGAGATACTGAGCCTGCTGTACTTTGCTCCTGTTGTTTTAAGAATGCACATGTGGGAACACTTGTCATTCACTAACCTGCAACACAAACATCTTTGTGCTTACCCAGAAGCTACTCCACACTTTGTCAAAATGTAACATTTTTACTTGTAAACGATCTTCTCATAATTCATCTGTTGAGTTTGAGTCCCACCCAGCATTACCTTACCCCCTACATCACTGTCTTAAGTAAACAGGACTGATGGAAAGACAGTGATAAAACACTTTAATCATCTGTTTTCTTGCTAGTGATCCAATCATGCATGTCAAATAAATTCCAGACATCTTGTTATTAACCAAATTGATTTATTATGCATGAACAAATCCCTTCCTGCTTCTGTCACACAGGCACGCGCACAGACACACACGCGCACACACTCACACACTTAAATACATGATGTGGTGGGAATTCAGCATAGCTCACTTTGTTGTTGCACATGCTTTAATAAAATGATAGATATATTTACAGGATAAGCAATGTCTCCGAAAAAATTTTGCAATAACAGCTCCCGGTCCCACCCTGCGACGCTCACCCCCCCCCTCCATTTGGAAATTCACCCACATTTAAAAGAAGTTCAGAATTCGAAAAAAAAGAAAAAAAAAAAAAAAAAAAGAAAGAAAGAAAAACAAACAATGGAGGGGGGGGGAGTGGCCAATACGACATAGCATTATACGCATGTGGAGTTCATCAACTACATAAATATGGCAGTAACACTGAGTACTTCATACGGACTATTTACAAAGTTTGTGAAGTGGGGAAATATTACAGTCTGTGCATGGACAACTGATACAACGTATGCCTTCTTAAAAGTCTGGGGGTCCGAGTCTACGAAAAAACCGACACCTCCGTCCCTCCGCTTGCCTCCTCTGTTAGACCGGTCAGGACTGACACAACAAACAAAATAAGGCACAATTAATACTTGGACCATTTTCAGGGGAATCTACAGACTTGCAGCTGGCTTGTGAGGCATGTAAACAATTGAGTTGATTGATTAGGACTGCCCTATCACCTTCCCTTTGTATTCCCGATCAGTGAGTCAGTCCATCTGATGTGATTCAAAACAGGTTTTATATGGCAAGGACCTCTGACACCCCCCCACCCCCTCCCATCCAAAATTAAGAAAAAAAAAAAAAAAAAAAAAAAAAAAAAGGGGGGGGGGGGGGGACACAACAAAAGCAAAAAAGCCGGAAAAAAAAAAACTTGCCTCCCACCCTCCCCTCCCCCTATGCTACTCAAATACAATCACATGGTGACAAACAAAGAAAACTAGTAGTGCATACACTACAAACACAACAGGAAAATGCGATGCCCTGCCACTTGCCTTTGGTTAGGCCACAGCACTGCCCTCTGAACAAGGGGAGAGAATGACTTGAACAAAACACAGAAATGACTGATTGATAAGCTGTCCGAAGCTGAAGCAGTTTCAGTTGCGATGTGACTAAACCAAAGATAAAAAGAGAGAGAGAAATCCGTTTCCCCTTCCCAGTCCACTGATCATCTCAGACCAATGTGTTTCTCTGACTACCTCGGACCAGCCTCCACCCAACGGTCTGCAGCGACCACGACGACCACACTTTCCCCCCCTGGACAAATGATTAAAATATTTTAGGGTTTTGTTTCAGATACATCTAATGGCACGAGACCTCTCACTGCCCCCAGACGTGTTTGCTGTCATTGAAAAAAACTCCTCAAAGGTTTTACGATTGCTTTCCGTTGGTGGTGATCTCTGCGGGATGGAGAGGGAAGGAGGTCCGCGTGTTGACATTTGAATTCTGCCCTTCCAGAGCAGCCACGTCACCGGACAGATTCAAGAGGGAAGAGTTTGGGCAGTGGGGCACGTGAAAGGTGTGGCGGGTAGGCCAGCAGGGCAGGAGATGATGGAGGAAGAGGAGGAAGTGGTCTGGGGGGCTGGGGCGGCCTGTCACAGCTGTTTGGGGCTCCTGGCTTTGGTCGGAGTGATGGAACCTCTCAGTCGTGTTTAAGGTGGTCCTTGATGTCCTCCTCGTCCGTGTACTCTGACGGCTCGTCACCCGGCTTCAGCAACCTTCCAACGTAGTCGTACTTTTCTGGAAGGAAGTGCAGAACAAATTTAAAGCTCAGAAATTTAACAGCCTGAATAATTAGTTGACTGACAGAAGGGTAATCTGCATGTAACTGAAGAAGAAGAAGAAGAAGAAACAGCCTTTATTGTCCCACAGAGGGGAAATTTGGGTGTAACAGCAGCCGCAGTTATTATAAATATAAATAAAGATATAATAATTCACACTATTAAGAAAAGAATATATATAAAATCAACAAACAATATTAACCTTAATACTACTAATAATAACACTATATACAATGTACATGATGTGCCTGTGTGTTGAACCTTAACAGGCCGGACTATTTACAGTATATTATATATTATCCTACATGGACAACTGGACAACAGAAGCATTGATTTGGTGGGTTTACCAAGTAAAATGTCAAATATTTGTTGAGTCCAAGAAACATTCAAAGTCTGTTGGATCTTACCAGTAATCCTAAAACAAAACTATGGAAAACCAAAATTGCAGAAAATCTTCTCTTTTGTCAGGCTAAGAATGTTTGATCAGATATCTGCATATCCAAAAAATTCTTAAATTCTACTGACCAACCACAACTGAGCAGGTGCTGCTGGGAGGCAGAAATCCAGTTCACTTTAGACTGGAGATTTGGAGAAGTGGGATGGCATGTCTGAGAAGGATTTGGCTTTGACTAGCTTTATTAATTTTTTCCACATTTATAAATTACTGCAGGTCGGAATCAGAAATCTTGCCCTGAATGTCCACTAGCTAGCTACCCTGGAAGTATTTATTTATTTTTATATATATAACTTGTTTGTTCATAAATTTATCAACTCATCATTTTAGCTCCCAAACCTTTCCCTTGCTAATTAAATGACTACATTTGCCCTGGATGTCAAGGCACAAAACAGGACTGCTACAGCGGTGAGCGTTAATGACATGCTGTCAGTCATTTTCCACCATCTTATATGATTCAATCAGCTGGAGTTTGGGATTGGCCAGCTTCCAAAGCTGCTCAGTCCTGCTTTAAAGTGCCTGGCATTACTTAGAAGAGTTTCAGACCAAAATTAGACACTAATACAGCAGATCTGAGGTCAATCACACAAGGAAAGTCTTAGGATGACAAACTGTAACAGGACCTAACACTGTGTTGCATGTACAACGAGCACAGAATAATTTTTGGATTATGAAGGCCTTTGTTTCCTTCGAGTTTCAGTGCTTCCCGTTATCTGCTTTTCAGCACATGTGGTGGCAGGAAATTTCTACAGTTTGGCTTCAACTCCGAGTTCAACTCCGGGCATCGGCAACAATCTTTTAGAGCTGAAATGATTTGAAGTCTTTGGATAATCGATGAATTACTTTAAACAGTTCATGATCTGTTTTTTGTGGGTCGATAAAACAGTTTGAATCCGACCAGAAAAAGAAATAAAATTTGGAAACCAAGCCAGAGATTCCACATGACAAAGCATCACTAACATTTCTTTTGATTTCCATGTATGTGACATTATCAGAAAAATGTGCACAGACATTTGCCCGATTCTTGTCAGCTGTTATTTTGCTCCTAAGTGTGAGGTTTTTTTTCTTGCCACTATGGTGCCATTCTTGTAATTAATAATTTCTTCCCATTCAACAGCTGTCTATAAAATGTGAGAGAACAGCAAGAAGGTGCTTGTTATAATATCATTGTTTCATTTGAATAAGCAGCCCCAACACCCACCAGTCTTTAAACTCACAATCAGACATGCCAAAGAAATGGATCAAATCATGTCTGAGAAGCTCAGACCAGTTTTTGCCTGAAGAGAATGATGATAGTATAATTTTGCTGCTCCAACTCTTTATTTTGCCCCCCAATTTAATATTCTGCAACCAAACAGTCCATTATAATTAAAAACAACACTACTGATCACTTTGCTTCTACTTTTTGCATAAAGGAACACAATAAAATAGTCCTGAAACAACTGGTCAGTTTACTACGTTTGCTCTTCTATATATTATATACAGTACTTAATTCAGTGCTCAGAGTAAATAAAATACTTCATGGCATCACTGTAGGTTCTTGGCTGACAGAGCGGGCATTTTTAACTTATTTCTTTTGGCATAAATAAATAAACAGCCACTTCATTAGCAGATTAGTCAGTTATGAAAAGAGTTGTTAGCTGCAGCCAAAGTTGGGCTACTTAAAAAAAAAAAAATCTGCAAGAGGCAAACTGAGGCTGACGACCTATTTGGTCATCTGTACTGATTCATCTGTAAAACAATCTGGCTGAAATGGAGCCACTAATGAGGTATTTAGCGAGGATCAATTTCAGAGTCTACTTAATGAATTATTTTTTTTTTTTTTAAAACAGTGAGTACGTTCATATCAAAATGTCAATAAATGATCTACAGACCTGGGGGCCCAGTGGAGAAAAAAAAATGCTGTGTTAGACACTAAAGTAAACAGTGAACCAATAAAAACAGAAACTTGAAACTCAGTGCTGTCTAGCTCTTGTGGTTCGGATCCTCAGTTTGATAGTGCCAAATACGATGGGTGCTGTTGTGAAATCTGAGCTAAATTGATGGGAGCATTTTCTCCTCATAAGCATACCCATAAACTGCATCTCCCACTCTCTAACGCTCTCCATCTGTACAGCGTTGAGATCTGACAAGTCATCGTACTCGTCCCTCAGGGCATCTTTCTCCAGGCAGAAGGTGGCCAGGCCTCTCGAAGCATCTCGGCCTGCGAAAATGCCGTAAGGACCATCTGAGAAACAAACAACAGTGAGAATGAGTAAGAGTTGAGGCATAAGGCAAAGTACTTTCCTCTCTCTTTCAGTTTGAGCTCCACTGTGTGTGCAGTATAAAAGGTGTCACAGGGTTTTACTGAGAATGAAGAAAAGTCTACAGATAAAATTGCACTAAAAGCAACAAGTTAATGTTTTGGTGATTAACTCAAACTGGCAACTTGTGATTAAAGCAGCTGCTTCATATTAAAAGCCTGCCAGAGCTGCTGATAACCACGAATGTGTTCACAAAGGGCATCAGGCTGCTAAATATATATGTATGTACATGTGTGTGTGTATATATAAAATCCCCTTGTTTTCTGAAAACAGCTAGTTGATGCTGAATGAGCAGTAATTAAAGTCTGCAGATAGTATGATCCCGATACTGTAATCTGAATCTGTCAATTAATCAGACACTCAAACAGAATATTAATCATTTCAATGGGCCCTTTTCAAGTAAAACTGACAAACATACATCAGTTCAAGCCCCTCAAAGGGGATGATTTCCTGCAATGCTGAAGTTAGACTCTAAAATAAAATGTATTAATTATATTGGTAAAAATGACATACAAAGTGTATCTATAGAGTTGCAGCAAATAGCCTGGTAGGCAGCAGTCAGAAACAGCACTGTAAATATTACTAATTTTTGTTTTGTAAAAATGCCATTGAAATGATGAGCCCAGGTTGTGAGATATGACAATGTGTTACTCTAATCATGAACTGTAACAGAAATGATATAGCTTAAATAAAAAAAATAAAAAAAAAACTATCAAAATTGAGGCCTTTAGTCAATCAAATACTGGGCTCATATCCAGTACTGCCCTGCCTTTGTTGCAGCCCTGCCATGTAACTTATCAAAAAGATGATTTTTTTTTAAAAAATAAGGATGTGTGACAAGTGACTTCTGCTTAACTGACCAACATCTGAGTTTATTACCCCTTGAAAGGCACAGTCTCATAAACCTCTCAAGGAGCCCCCATTAGTTTTTCTGCATGTTTTAAATCTTTCATCATCTTCCAAGAAAAGCATCATCTGACTTGCATGTGAAAACTTTGCGGGGCCTCGGGTTTTGTTCTAATAACTGTGCAACCCGATTATCAATCAACAATCGTCTCTCCGGCACTGGTGAAGAGTTCATGAAGCAGAGCACCTAATCAGCTCGAAAATATGGAAGTGCTCTTTACCTTTCACAACCAAACAATCATTCCAGATGAAACTCCAACCCCCACTTAACACCAAATGTGGGATGCACTGCAGTGGTACACCATACAGACACTCCTGATTAGCTATCTACTATCTGAATCATCTTGTTTTTTATGCGATGAATCCTTACCTGACATGCAACAAAAAGCAAGCACTTGATGAGCCACATTAGTGCTTGAATAAAGCCAGAAAGAAACAGCTGTGAGTGACAGCTACAACTGCAGAGCTGAAAATGACTTATAGTTTCTGATTTAAAGTGTGGGCCTATTTAAATTACTAAAAATTAATGACAAATGCATTAGACCAGATCAGAAAGGTAGTAGGAGCAGGAGGAAGAAACATAATGTCAAGTTTCCCCATTTTTTTGCTTTTCTATCAACTGTCTTTCCAGCACTAATGTGTGACTAATACACACTACAGTTTATAACAGGGTCCTGCCAACTCCAGTGAGGCTCTGGGAGTGTGTCATAACTTGGTGAGGTGGACAGATTCAGGCCTGCTTGGCTCGGTCCTCTCCGTGTGAAGTAGCAGACTGACACATGAGACTGTTGTTTGAATAATTATAGTTTATTGCAGAGTTGACGGCTGACTCAGCCCAGTCAGAGAAAATGCCGAGTAGCAGGCTAGTCGTCTGGTGGCCTCACGCTTGCTTTGTGACAGTAAAGACGTGTCACATTTTCTTTTCGCGTTCTCTCATACTCCCTTCCTCATAACTTCATTTAATTTCAAGCAGTGGCGCCAAAACTTGCTTTTCCATTCACAACTACACACGACACTACGAGTGCGATAATACTGAAGTCATTTAAGGTGAAAATCTTCGTGCAAAGTTTCCCAGAACTGATGCATGTTGAGTCCCATCACTGTAAACAAGCGACGGATCCAGACCAGACGGTCACACAGTGTGCACGTCCACAAGCTAACAGGCTAGCGTTAGCAGGCCAGCTTGTTAAAATACAGCAATCCTCTCCCAGTTGAATAACTTAAAGCAAGAAGTGTCATAGGTTTAACTTTACATAAATATATATATAAAACCCAAAAGGTGTGGAAACTTCAGTCGCAGTCGCAACCCCAAACAATAGTCATGCTAGTAGCTAATTAGCAGCTAGCACCCCATTCAAACACATAGACAAAGCAAAAGAGCTAAGCTAACCTTAACGGTTTGCGCCCAAATTTTGGTTCGGGACAACTCACCGCAACCGGGGACACCTCAGCTAAGTCACCCGTTCCTCGGATGCTCGTTTTCCCACTGTCCACTCACCTTTGCCATAAAACTTTTTGCCGCTGGTCACGTCGAAAACTTTCATGTTTACGGCCATCAGGATGCGGGGGTTCTGAAGACCGTCGTATTCCCGCAGCTGCTCCAGAGTGAAGTCCCGTCTCCTCATCTTGGGAAGCGCCGAGGCCTGGGCCGCGTTCGAGTATAGCCGTTTGCCCCACCGTCGGTAGACCGCCAGACAGACCACAACTACCAGAACTAAAATACTAATATCCAGCAACATCCCGCCGATGCCAAGCCCGTCCGACTCCTCCGCTGCTCCCTGCCCACCGCTTGTGTCAACTGGTCCGCTCGAACTGTCTCCATCGTCCGCCATACTGCACGGTTAGCGCCTACCCGCCCCTGGCCAATGCCGCGTTCACGTCCTGTTGGGAACCACTAGTTGAGCGAGGGTTCAGCGTTGCTACTGCTGCTGCTACGGAAAAACCAAAGCGACTGCTCCACAGGAGCCCCCAAATCTCCACTCTCCTTGTGTCAGCGGAATTAGTTTAAACTGATAGAAAATGTGTTTTGAAATATTACACTATTATATTAATATAACTGCTTTTGGAGCCCATGTATAAAAAAAAGAAAAAAAGTTTAAGCCCTTTATGTCATTAGTCTCTACGCTCCTCTTACCCCCTCTCTCTAAAATCTACTTCTGCCTCTCCCCCAGGCTGGGTCTCCTGGAGGTCCCTTTCTGTTCCTCCACACCTTTACCTGTTTGTGGTTCCCTCTAATCTCACTGACATGCCATTTATCTTAAAGCTCCTTGAGGTGACTGTTGTTAACTGGCTGTATATCAGTAAAACTGAATTTTCTTATGCTCACAGGATACAACTTCTTAAATTTACTCCTGTGGCATATAGGTCAGTGTTAATTGGCTTAACAAACACAAAAACATTCCTCTGAAAATGGTCAGGTACAGACTGAGAGTGAGTGAAAAAGCAGCAAAAGTCAAACTTTGAATGACCTTCAGAAAGTCTGGAGAACTATTGCTTAGGGCTATTTAATAAAAAAAAATAAAAAAAATACAAGAAAGTCTGGCTCCTTTGAAGCAAAATATATGTTGGCTTAAGACTTTTGCATAGTATTTCAAATGGATGGAAAAATACCCGGGGAGTTAAGGTGGTGACTGGCACATAACACATACAAATGAACATAAAAAAAATTATGATTCAATTTAAAATCAGACTGCTTCAAGGTACTCTGTGTATCATTTTCATTTTAAGTAGTTGTGTTATAATGCTAGTCACTGATTTGGCTTCTAGTACAAGCTGCGCCTTTACTTAACTGGGATTTTAAGAAAACAAACCGGATATAAAAGATTTTACGTGCAGATTTTGTACTTCAGAAAGTGTTTCAGACAGAAACACTAAATGATCCACTTATTTAGCAGGAAATTTACAATGTACACCTAAAGACAGCAAATCATACACCTAAAGGAATAACTAGAATAATCTATTTTTCCCTAAACCTCTTTAAATATTTACTCAGGGGTTAGGGAGATTACTCTTCTTGCACATTTGCTAATAGTGTGAAACTGCATGGCAAATCATTTCTAACAATAATTCTTCATTATTGGACTTTTGGCCATTTTATCACTGGATGTCTTTAGATTCCGGTTTTTGTTTAGCTGTTATCTTTATGCTTCATCAGACCTCATGTAAAAATTTTCTAATCTTAATTGCTTCTTTAGACTTAAAGGTGTGGCTGGTGATTTGACAAAAACCTGCTTATCAGGCTAGGTGACTTATACTTTGTCAGTGCCAAGAGTGGGACAGATCACACAAACACAATTTCATACAATCAGTTATTTTATGTTTTTTTGCATTTTACAATTCATTAACATGCACTGTTTTTTTCCTAAAACACACAACACCACACTACCAATAGAACAAATCAATTCTCAGAAAAAATAAGAGAAAAAAAATCAAATTTATAATAGAATGGCAAAATTATTTTTTATAGTATTTACATTTTTTTTCTTTAAATCCAACTCTAAAACACATTTTAAGTTCATTGGTGAAATAAAGGAAAGTTAATGATTAAAGTGCTCTAGAGCACCAAGCCTCAAACAAAATATGAAGTAAACTTCAAGCTAAAATATATCATAGTTTTATGATGCTAGCTCACACCCATTATTCCAGCAGAAACTTTTTTTGTTTTTTTTTTTGTAATTTTACATATTACTCAATTGCAAAAAGCCATTAAGAACTGCAATGCTTACCTAAGACTATCCCATCCATCAAATACATGAAAAAAATAAGAACAAAAATAAATTATACTTCTTCTGGTTGTAAAATGGGGCTTTAAGTGTCCCAGATGGATTTGAGGTTATTTTTGCAGGTTGTAATTAAAAAAAAAAAAAAAAATTGTAGTTTAGCTGCGATGTCTGTCACAGAGAGAAAAAAAAACAGGAAAACATCTGTTATGGAGCAGCAGCTTTGGTTTGAGCTCTTCACTAATTTTAAGTGCCCCTATTATGGTTTTTTTTTTGTTTGTCCTCCATCCTTTAATCTGTTACTGTCCGCACTCCTGCTGAAATACTTGAAATACCTCATTTACAGTCTCATTTTTATGATTTATCTACAATATCTGTAACAATGTCCACCTTGCAGCTGTAGCCAGCTGTATTGTAGTCCACCACTTTCCCCCCATTAATCTGACAGTATCTGAACATGTTAGCTTCATGTCTGAAAGAGCACCTTTTCACTTTTGAAATCTTACAGGTTTAACGTGGCCACTGGTCACTTTAACGGACAGGCACGCACAGGTTATGACTGTGCGCGACTTTAGTGCATATTTGCGAGTAACTCAGCTCACAGTGAATGCCCTAAATGGCAATATCTCAGCCACTCCTCCCTTTATAAACTGCAATAACGGTATGAAACATTTTCTGTTGCTATCAGCACCTGTGTGAGAGGGCTCCAGCTCTCTAAGCAGCACAAACACAGAGAGACTGTGCTTTTATTGCCAATGAAGGAGAGCTAAACATTCAAAAGTGTGGTTAAACTGCACTAAACATCTCCCGAGAAAAGCAACAGTTCTCTTTAGAGGGTTAACTGTGGCTCTTTCGTTACTGTTGTGGGTGTGTATGAAAGAAGCCGTGAGGAAGAGAATTTAAAGGGGACTAATGTGTGAATGACTAACAGGCCGATGAATGTTACCATGTGTGATAAGGGCTCAAGTTTATTGCGCAGACAGTATAAAAGATGGACACAGCCACTGTGATGTCACCATCTTGTCAGCTGTTGAGGATACCATCATAATCCTCCTTTATGAAACAGTATGACCAAAATTTACAAAGAGTCGTTTTACACATTTGCCTAGAAGGCAAAAGATCTCTGGTTCAATCCCAAAAGGAGACAGTAATCCCTTTGGGGTTGCATCAGGAAGAGCATCTGGCGTAAAAATTTACCAAATCCAACATGCAGCTGTGGCGACCCCTTGTGAATAAGGTAGTGGTCAAAAGGAGCATTATTATTTAATATTGTATTCAATACGTCCCCAAACAAGCGACTGAGCCTCTAAACTCATCAGGAAAGTCCCAGGAAGTTGATTCTGTTCACTCACCCAAGTGATTTCCTCAGTCTTGGATGAGTAATGAAATGCTTCGTCAGATGAACAGAATCAACTTTCTGGGACTTCCTTACCTGGACGGCTGAGCATGCACCAAGACATCAGGAAATTGTTTTCACAGCAAAGTCCGAGGGCCATTTTCCCATAGACTTCTATAGGACCGCAAGTTTATTCTGCAACCACAGCCACTGCCCCCAGGTGGCTATTAAAGACAAATGTAGGGTTAAGGCACTTCCACACTGGCTTCATTTTTTAAGACCTAAAAGCTACATCCTTCTCTTATACTGTCTATGGTTTACTTTTAGCCCGGTGGCGGGCTACTGTGCTGATGTTAAAATCACGTCTGTTTCTCTCTTACTCTCCATGATCACATATAATGCATTCTAATGGAGCCACATTCCCAGAGACTGTGCTTTTCCAGAGAGGGGTTTTGGCGAGACAGGAACTAAAACGGAGCGTGACAGACAGATGGACACTGTGAGAAAAGCATGATTCTTTCTTAACATGTAAACCTATTCTAGCAGACCCCCAAAATAAAATTATAATAAGGGCACTTTAAGACTCATCTTGATTGTCATGTTATAAACAGAAGTTGTTTACATCCTCAGGAAAAAAAAAAGAAAAAAAAACCCTGCAAGTGTTGTAAATTTTGAACACATCTTAATCCCTGTTACGGCTGGGACATTGGGATGTAACAATCCCAAATAATCAATTAGGAAGACTTTAAAAAGCAGAACGTGGAAAAAACTCCTGATATTCTGCTGTATCGGATTAGCCACACACTGTGTGCAGCATTTCTTATCTTGGCAAACTAGAATCACAGTTCGACAGCCCTTTAAAGACCAGAGCGGTTTACATAGTGTAGCAATCAATGTATTTATCGAAGAGTTTGGCATCTGGGAAGGCAAAATGCAGGGAATGCATTTATTTTTGTAAACGTCATGAGCTGTCAGGTGAACACATTCAAGCTCGCTGCCTATGCTTGCTTTTAAATGAAATGCACTGATAAAAACAATCAAATTAGGTCAACTACACTCAGTCGCTCTTCACACCCAAGCAGTTTGCCTCTGAAAAGAATGTGCGCTGAGCTGAGAGCTGCAGCCGCCTCACTCGACTTCTTTTCAAACCCACGCTTACAGGAGGGAGCTTCATTTATTTGGTGCACCGCTTTCCTTCTTCCCGGCTCTGGCTTCTGTCTTCTTGCCCTGTGCAGATGTTGTCGCTCCTGCTTTCTGGGTTTTGTCTTTGGGTGTGGTCTGTGCAGCAGCTGAGGCTGTGGCAGACTCGGCTGAAGCGTTGGAGGATTTGGAGGCCTGTGTGGGCTTTGAGGTAGTGTTGGAAGGATGTCGCCGACGCCTCCCTTCATCCCCAGCTGAGGACGAGGGACGTCTCCTCCTGCTGCCCTCCTCTCCTATCGGGGGCTGCAGAAAGAAAAGCCAAAGGAAAACAAACCAATAACTACATGTTAGCCTGATTCTACACCTGAGAGAAAAATATATCACTAATGAGAGCCGTTTACTTTTTCCTGAGGACATAAGGCCTGTTGATATAGTTCTAATACATGATTTTGAGCAGGTCCAGACTAAGTCTGTTAACATTTCAGTATGAAATAATTATGTTAAAATCATTTGATATGCTGGAAATACTAGCTTTTCATGTTTGTTAATAATTCATTTAAGGCCATGAAGGCTAGCAGGTAACCTCCAGCACTCTAGTCTGGTGATAACATGCAGCAGCCTTTCAAACATGTAACTGCAGCCTGCAGACACTCACCACCACCCTGAAGTCCTCCAGGTTCTTAAACTGGGACAGGTGTCCTTGCAGCTTTGGGTCGATGGGCTGGTTCTTTATCTTTGAATATTTTAAGAAGGCCCAGAACTTCTCCAGTCCATACAGCTGACCTGGAAAGGGAAATGCAGGGAAGAGCAGTTCATTTGGTGTTAAATTATACGTGCAATGTAAATACCTGAACAGAGATTTTTTTTTTCCTAGTCAACTTGCATAAAAAGAAGATTATAGAAGGAGCTATTTTACTGTAACCTACAGTGTGAAAACTAATTTTAAATGCACTGGGAACATAACAAGTGCACGAAGTCCTGATAAACCTGGAAAAACAAACAAAAAGATTCTTTTGTAAATATGTGATAGAGCAGTCACAGGAAAATGGACGGGGAGAAGAAACAGTCAAATCCTGCAGTCCAGCTTAAAGATGAAATATGAGTTAACCCCCCCTGCCATGTGGCTCCACTAGATATTTGATGGATGACCACATTTAGTTGATAGATTTTCATGAATCCTGTTTGCATTATGCAGACATGTCTGCCTGCTCAGTGTTTGCTTTCCCAAGTACAGACGTTTCTCTCTTTAAATGTTTTGGAAACATGCTGCAGGTAAATTCATTTGTAATCACATGAAGACAAATTCCCAGACTTTACAAAAATCTGTGAGGCCTTTGAGTTAACCTGAGGGCAAATCGTGGATACTTCCTGGAATCAGAATCTAAACTAGCCAATTTAAACAACTGGATTTGAATCATTTTGATCTCAAGTGGGTCTATTGAACTTTAGCAGTTTTTAATTAGTCTGCTAAATATTGGCATTTTTTTAAAAATCTGCATTTATGAAACATAAAATAAATATTATACAAAAACTATTAGAGTTCATTTTCAAAGAGGGAATACAGGCCATGTGTACTCTAGCAGAATGTTTTCAAAGTAAAACATGTTAGTGCATTCATGCTGATGACTGATCAGTCTCTGCTCTGAGGCCATTCGAATAACAAACATTTAACTTAGCACCAAAATAACTCAACTGGAAACAAATGTTTAAAGCCTTCACTGCCAGTCCTCTGTTCTGCTTCGCTGAGTCACAGTGTTGAAATAGGCTGAGAAATCTACATTAATCCCTCTCCTCTTTTTACACACTTCCACATTCAGCTGACAGGGCCAAGTGTGCAAAGCTGTGAATGAGGTTGTGTCAGGTTACAAGTCAAATGTTGGTCTCCTTTAGCATTTTTACACAATGGATTACATTTAATTATATGTAAATACTGAACATTTTGATACAATGTTTATAATTTCAGTGTTTTCAAATTTAAAACAACTGATACAAAACAAAACCTACTGATGACTGCACACAACTATAACTTTGCTATACTGCATTATCCTACTTTCATTTACAGTCATGTAGGCTTTACAGTAGGTGTTGTACTCGTTTACAAAGATGTTAATAAAATCAAAATATCCAGTGCACTTGGAACCACAGCTGAGTAGGTACTAAAAATAAAATAAAGTACCTGGTACCAATTACTAGCACATCATGGAAAACCCTAAAAACCGAGCCAAGTCGAGCTGAGCTGAGCAGGTACTAGTGGAAAAGCAGCATAAGTTACAGACCGCTTATGGTTCAGGTACTTCTTCTGTTATTTTGTGGGAAGTTTCTTTAAATTATGATAACAATAAAGAGGGTAAAATATGTGATTCATTCAGAAGAACTTTCTACGTTAGTGAAAGTAGCAGCTGAAGTTTGGGACTGCCTGTTTACCTTTTGATCTTAATTACCTTTCTCAAAGTCTCTGAGGGTCTCTTCTTGAAAGTCTTTGAACAGATCTAATCTGAATCTCTTCTCCAAACCGTAGCTGTAGTATCTGAACAGACACTCCAGTCCGTACCTGCAGGAGGACAACAAACACTTCCTTTCATACAAGTAACAAACCAACAAACATCACTGATTATTGACCTTTAGTGTATGTACGTAATGATGCAGCTGCTTCGCTGCCAGCTCTGCATTTTGAACCAGCGATTTTCCCACAGTGTATCTCAACATATCACAACATTGGATCCCTTATCTTGTGGATTATTTACAGCTCTAATGGAGCTGCCAGAGGAACCAGACAGACAAGTCGACTGGTTTCTGGTTAAGGTGAGCTCCAGTAGACGATGGGGCTGATACACCCTTACACTACAGGAACACATTTCAACATGCAGGGCTGAGCCACCCACTTATTTGAACAAGAATGTAGGTTTGGCTGTGTGTGAAGGAGCCTCTGGCAGATACACAACAATGTTAGAGAGAGGCAGTGTTCCCATTTAACCTTATGCTATCAAACACTGCTGCAACCTGCAGGCACACTGAGGGATTATGAGCAATTCAATTACTGAATAACAGCAAAGATTTTTCTTCTTTGGGTTCTTGATCTGATTTTGTATTCTGGATCACACAATCCAAAACCACACACACACAATCTGGATCACACTCTTGGCTCTCTGAACTCATTTCTTACTCATCCAGAAAAAGAAAGAGAAAGAAATAAAGCCAAACAACAGCCTGAACCCCAAATATATCCAGTCTACCATGATCTCAATTAGGTAAAAAGCAGCAAAGTATCCCATTTAATAAGTCTGAAATGATGAATCAGCGAGTGAGTTGTTAATGTTATCCAGAATCTCTATCAACACTACACGAGACAAACACAAAAACCCTGCAGGGGTTTTTAGGGTGTGGCTGCTGTTGTGGAGAAGTGGCCTCATTTACAAACGACAATTCTTTTACATTTTATCCCCAAGCCACAGACACAGAACTCAGCATTTAAATGTCCTCCTGACCTGTAATTTTCTTTTGCATCTTCCAGCGAGTACTGTTTGAACTCCTCATACATCTTCCTGTTGAAGTTGTCTCTGAGGAAGAAGGACCAGAACCTGAACAGAGTGTTCATCTCCTGAGACTGGCCGATCCCCAACCGTTTTCGCTCTGGAGAAAAAAAAAAAGAAATGAAATGAAATAAATAAATAAAATAAATCAAGAACAGCATTGTGACTTTCATTCACAGAAGGCGGCCAGTGTTTTTTTGTTTTCAGTACTTCTTTCTCAAAGCTTTCAGTATGCGACGTGCGTCTATTAGAGCTAGGGTTGTGCGATATTGACAAAAAAATTATAGCAAAGGCGAGGTACACCATGGGCAAACCACCATGGCCAACACACACTCACGCACACATTCACACCTACGGGTAATTTAGAAGGACTGATCAACCTAACATGCATGTCTTTGGACTGTAGGAGGAAACCGGAGTACCGGGAAAAAACCCACACAAGCACGGGGAGAACATGTAGAACCTGGATCGTCTTGTTGAGGCAGTGCTAACCACTACACCTCCATGCCACCAAAGGATATTAATAATTGCTGCAAACCGCCATCTTTTGAGCAATGTCAGTCTTTTCAAATCCAAACCACCTCCTCACCTAGGAATTAAATCTAAGGTGGTAGACTGCAAGGCTGGCAAAGTCTGAATTTCTTCCCCTGGCGCAGTGTGTTCACTCATTTCCAGCTTTAGGTGTGTTGTTTTGGCAGCGATGCTAGCACACACTCAGTGCGCAAGCGCAGCAGCCTATACTAAAGCACGAAGTAGTGAACGCGTGAAGTCGAGGCGTTTTGATGTGTTTTTTTACCCCCAGTCAGTAGCATACTCGATAACGTCAGCTAGCACATCATTAACACGGCAATTAAGATATAATCGCAGACAATACCTATCACACACCCCTAATTAGAGCACAGCAGTGCTTAGAAGCATTTATCTAGATAGTATTTATCTGTGTGTGTGTGTGTTTTTTTTTAAAGTCTCTGTACCGTTAAGGCACCGTCGGCGGTACTTGTGGTAGCCCTGTTGAGTGAAGCCATTGTCCCTCAGCAGCTCATGGGATGGATGCCAAAATTTGGGCAAAGACTGAGGGGTGCAGCCATAACTTCCTGATAGCGGAGCTCCTTCTGATGGGGAGGCATTGGAGCTGCTGTGGAAGGACACAGGAAAAAAAAAAAGGATGTTTGAGAGGCAAGTAGGAAACATTTAGTTTCCAGTTTATTAGATAAAATTTAATAGAAAAAAAACTATGGTAACAAAACAAAATAACAGATTTTTATGTTTATTTTTTTATGTGTGAGGTGATAATTAGCTAAAAAAGGAAGGAAAAACATAAATGAAAATATAAAACAAATATAGAAGTCAGGATAACATTACAGCCCCGTTTCATAACAGAAAGACCTTCAGCAGACCTCTTATTACTTTCTTGAAAAACTATTTTGCCCTAAACTTTTATCCAAATACTTTTAGTCACTCCTGGGTTAGTAAATATATGACAGATATTCCAGCAAAAATATGTTTTCAACATTAACAATAATCATTAAATTAAAACAATTATGTTAAGCATGCTGTAAGAGATTCATATTCTGTGATTATCTTTAAAATTTATACAAATACTATACTATTTGGTAATCACATCCTAGAACAGACTGAACATTTCCATGGTAAACAAATCAGAGAAAGTACATACTGCACTCTTGTACAAGAGTGTGTACCACATAATGCCTTTCTGTTTCAATAATCTATAACAATAAGCCAGACATAATGCATACTTACAAGGTTTTCACACCATAATGCACCCATACTATATAATCTGCTGACAGCAATGCATTATGTATAACACCTCTATAATCATAAGACAACCCTGTACAAAACATAAGGCAACCATGTTGTTTACATGTGAACAATATTGCTGAGCAGTAGGTATGGCTTAAATATTGCTCAATGATGAATCATAGTCTGGGCCGTATATGGCCATGAGTCATCCCTGACCAACATGTTAGACAATGCTCAGCCAATCAAAAGCTGGGATCGCAGGTTAATCAATAAGGCTGCAGCCTAGAACTGATGTTACTATAAACAGACTGACTCTTTACTTAGAAATGTGGGATTCCCCAGTTTCTCACTATTAGCTACTGCCGGCTGTTCAGTGACCTAGGTCAGTTGCCAGATATGGGAAATTGCCACTTTCTCCATTTCAGTCAATAATAGTCAAGTAGGTATAGCCAATCACACAGCGCAATAAGATCACATGATCAGGCTAAGCCAATCAGGCATGAGAACGAGGCTGCATATCATTAGCATATATTATCATAGCATTAGCAGCTTGAAATCCTCCACATGTTGTTTAGTCTCCACTTCAGCTAGATACAGCCAAAGTGTACAAAGAGTACTAAACATTCAGGAATGTGTGTGTTGCACATCTTTGAAGAGTAAAGAACACATACCAAATTTCATGGCTCAACTCTGGTTTTGGAGTCTACAGACTGGAAAGGTAAAACCTCACGGACAGACAGACGGACGGATGGTATGACAACAATATCCTCCCACACATTATGAAGCAGGAGAATAAAAAACTGGAACATTCCTTACCAAAAGCAGAATCCTTTAAATAACTTTATGTGTCAAGTGCAGCTATGCGAATTCAATTTAGCACCAACTTCTTTTCATTAAAAAAAAAAAAAAAAAAAGCCAACCAGGATTTTATGTCAAGCAGAACACCACCAAAGTGATAATGCAAGGAGAATGACTGGCAGGTAAAAGGATAAATACTCTACTTTTACTTGCCACATGTTTGATGAAAACATCACCTGTGAGACTGCATCAATGCAGCCACAAACAAACAGTGCATCAATGACACAGTAGCTCATTTGGCTTAAGAACAATCACAGTTCACAGGCTACTGTCCACAAAACAACAAATGCGACCTTGATGTGGAGCACAGTTTGGGTGAAAACCAATAAGTTCACTGGTCCTTAAGCCAGATGAGCTCAAAACAAATTATACTCGAAATAAAAAGTCAGACCTGATGGAAGCAGAGCGTGGTCGATGTTCACGGGAGTCCATCACCCAGCCAATGTGAGCCTCCTGGGGAGGGTTTGTACTGTGGCTCGTCTTCTTCTTCCTTGGCGTCTGGAACAGACACCAGTACAGGACATGGTTTAAATGAGGCACAGGGTGTCAGTGCTACCCCCCCTCCAATTCCTTATACATACAGACACAGAAAGCTTACCTGTCCATCAATAGTGCCGCTCTCCTTCATGACGGGGTAGAAGCGTGGCGCCTTGTTGGGGTCCTGGCGTCCAGGAGTACGAGGCGTTCTGGGGGTTCGGGGTTGGTGAGCTCTGGGCGACTGGGGAACAGTTGTAGGCAGAGAACGAGCCAACTCTGTTCCACTATCCGCTGAAAATCCCATTATTCACCAATAAAAAATGTATTAATTTATATTTACTGTATCTTATCCTCTCATTATTTCACAAATTTCTGATTTCAATGCACATGTGACAGTGAGGTCATGATGAAGTAAGGTTAAGGCACTTCCACACTGGCTTCATTTTTAAGACCTAAAAGCTACATCCTTCTCTTATACTGTCTGTGGTTTACTTTTAGCCCGGTGGCGGGCTACTGTGCTGATGTTAAAATCACGTCTGTTTCTCTCTTACTCTCCATGATCACATATAATGCATTCTAATGGAGCCACATTCCCAGAGACTGTGCTTTTCCAGAGAGGGGTTTTAGCGAGACAGGAACTAAAACGGAGCGTGACAGACAGATGGACACTATGAGAAAAGCATGATTCTTTCTTAACATGTAAACCTATTCTAGCAGACCCCCAAAATAAAATTATAATTAATTAAAAATAAATAAATAAATAAAAAAATCACATCATAAACCAGCGAGCCAGTGTCAGAAGGGCGTGGTTTTAAACTGTAGAAAGTAGCACACGGGTTGATCAGCTCATATGAAACTGGCTTCACAACAGCTCTATAAACCCACCTGGCATGGGCAGAGATGGGACTTCCTGGTTTGGGTTAACGGGCACTTTGGGGGTGAGAGTGTCAAATTCATCTTTACTGATGACGTTCAGCTTCTTGAAGTTCTCCACTTCCTGCTGGGGAGGGGAAACGTGCCAACAGTCAGAAAGAGTCAGACAAACAGCAAAGAGAACGTTTTACTCGTCAGTAAAATCACTTTAATATGTGACTTGTTTTGAAAATTTAGTCCAAGGCTTTATCATCTTTTATCTGAGTAGAAAAACACCAATAAATGATGCGCTTTGAAACCAACACAGATAAAAGAAATTTAAAAAAAGGGAAATTGTTATACTGCTGAAAGCCTGTAGATTACATTATGTAGTAATTCACTGCAGATATAAAAATCATTTAGCTGATACAACACTTCCACTCAGGACAATCTTCTGACCTCTCAGCTGTGTTTCATGCTCTTTAAACTGATAACTGAGGTGGTAAAAAACACATGAAACACCAGCGGCTGCAGCCAGGGAGGCCTGTGTGACACACAGCAGATGTGTAGCGGACTTTGTACTTTACACGTCAGCATCAGAGAAGACAGAGAGGGGAAAGAAATGCAGGTGGCCTTGGTATGTGTGTGTTCAGGCAGAACATTTCCCACATGGTGAATTTACTGACCAACCCTTGAGGCCGTGAATGAGCAGATTACGCTGAAAACCATTTTTCCATTTAGCAGTTTGGGTTAACATTTTTATAGTTTATTCTGTTTCTGTGAGAGGCTTCTTTTGTCATTTTGGTCATTATACCAATATGCTTTCATTTCTGAACTGATTTTATTGACTGGTGCAGGATAAATGTGCATTAAAGGAGTCTCACTGAGTGCAACAGTGATTTTTTTTTGGTCTTTCTGAGTTTTAGACAGCTCTGATGTTGGCAGCGATAAGGTGGCAGTACGTGACAGTTCCTGATGTTCAACATGCTGCTGTAACCTTTTGGTCAACTAACAACACCTACTCTCTTCTTTCAGTTCCCCTTTGCAGACCTCTGACCCAACACTTCCCCTCCACCATCCATGGAGCAACAGCACATCATGCCCTGCTTTAAGTGCTGCAGTGTTGCTGCGCTGCAGCTCATCCACCACTAAAAAAAACTGCAAGAGCTAATGCTACAGCAGAGAGGCTGTTCTCCACTGATGGAGATGTTGACACCAATCTTTCTTAGAAGTTGATAAACTGGTTAGCTGAATAGAGAAATGTCTCAAGTCTTTGTTAATTTATTGATCATTCTGAGGGTTTAGCACTTCTCCAATTTATTTGGATTGGGATAGTTGCCTAGACAAAAGAAACCTTTAAAATCATCCCCTTAGGCTCTAGGGAATTTCTCTTCTCTCTTAATAAGCAATCAAGAAATGTATCAGTTCATTAAAATGTCATTAACAAGCCTATTTCTTGCAAATTACTTACTAAATTACTTTGAATAGCAAGCTTTCTATATGGATTTAAACAACAATGACACTTGTGAGTATAGCAAAGTCTTAATTATTTTTCCACATTAAACATCTTCAAATGTTTAAAGTTAAATCCCTCCCAGACTGTTTCTGCTTTTGCAACTATGAGAACATCCTTCATATGCTAGTAAAAAAAATAAGCAGACATTTATTTTGACATAAATGTTCTGGATGAATATTTCAACAAATCTGGTAACACTGGTGTTCTTCTAGTTGGACATAGTGAATATTTTAATCTCCAAACTTCAGTCAGTGCAATTAACAGGGAATCGCTGCCATCAGATGGTTGATTTCATTAAAAATATGTAAAAAAAATAATATAAAAAATGTCTGCGCAAACATGAATCAATTGCACAAGTCTGTTTTTTCGCCTTCCGCTACACACTGTCTGAACTACTGCTCCATATCATTTAACTAAAGGTTACATCACCTCTGCTGATGAAGGAGATCAAAGTGTTTCAAACTTATGATGCAGTTTATGGTGACCTGCCATTGTGGTTTGGCCATGAAAGATCTATCAGTACAATGCTGTGTAGTGTTGTAAAACCTGACAACACACTGAAGCTACAATTTTGTTTTAATGTCAGGGTTGCATAATGCTGTGTAACCTATAGTCAGTGTTTGTACATGCACTATGTCCACAGATGAGGCAGCTTTGAAAAAAGGAGGTCACTGAGCTTTAGAAGCAGCTGTGACACACTTGTAGTCTGGAGGCTTGTATAGTGGGCAGTAAATGGTACATTTATTTTGGCCCTCCTCTGCACAGTGTGAGGCTTAACAGCTCTGTCACAATGTCTTCATGTCCAAGTGGCATGAGTGCCAGCAGCTTGGGCTTTTAGGAACCTACAGCTGAAAGAAAGGGCTACCCCCTGAAAGTCAACCCTTCAGAGGATCATTCAAAGATTCCCCATTCTACTAAGATGTGTCCTGTAAACTGCATGCCAGCAACAGTGATGAGATACGAGCCCTAACTGAGGATTTATGCTTCAGTGGGAAATCTATGATGTAACTACGTAATAACCGCAAACTCCTGTGAAACCCTACATGTAACCTACAACATAACATGCTGAAATCTAGTACATTTAATAGTGATTTTCAGACCAGTGATCCAATCACAATTTTTACTGATCTGTGCATTTAAATGAATAATATGTTTCATGTGTATTGCGCTAAATTTTAAGTGAAGATGTAACATTCTGTTAATAACGCTAGGATTGGGACACAACTCATAAATTCTAAGGATAGGCAAATTTGAGTTAAAAGCAGGACCTGTGGAAAGACATGAAACTTAATTCCCCGTGGATAAATTCCTAAAATCAGATTTGAAGGAAACTAAAAAAAAAAAAAATCTGCACATTTTCAGCTACATATACTTAAGTCTAGAGGGATTTTCTGAGTCAGCACATTGGACCAATGCACTGACTCTGGTGGTGTTTACAAAATGTGTGTTTACCAAGTGCAATCTCCAGGGTTACAAAATGAGGACAGTGCAGAAGTGCTAAAAACAGTTGAGGTTTGGTCTAAAAGTGGGTCAGTCTCCATGGACTCCCATGTAAAAATGCCCAACTTCCCAAACTGACAGAAGTAATAAACATGATTATACTCTGCTTATTTAAAAAAAAAAACATTTTTTTTGGTCTCTTTTTGGTTTCTTGCTTTAACAACGACCCACCTGTTTTAAACAAACTATTAAGGTTGGAAGTTAAGGGCAGCACTGACAGGCGAAGGATGCTGACACAGGTGTTTGTTGTGTTGGAGCATTTTAGAGTATTTTTTTTGCAACTAACAATTAATATGGCCCATCCAAGAAGTCTGTGCTCCAGGTTTGGTGAGTTTATAGCTTCTACTTTACATGCATAGTGTAGCCTGATCTGTGGCTGCCTTCTCAAAGATCCTTCTATTCTACAAAGTGAGATGAGTGCACTCAGATGGCTAGCCTCAATAATGAATAATACATAATACATTTGTAGAAATTTCCTCTCAAGCCATCAAACACAGTGACAGCGATGGTGACTAAATAACTGATAACTGGATGGGATGGTGATGGCTAGATGCACACCAGGTTTTCTTACCTTCACTTTTGCAATAATGTAAGTAGCAGTTTAATTTTCAGGTGTGGTAACAACCTTTAAGACCTTGTGGTTAAAGTATGCACAATGCAATAGTACACTACGCAAAACCAAGAATGAGTTCCTTTATGCAACAGCAAATGTAAAAAATACATTCAGTTATCTAATTTCTTAACATGAGTAACTTAAATAAGGTCAAAATGAGCTTAGCACAAACATAAGATAGATAATAAAGTGTTTGCCAATAACTGCAAAGATGATTATTCCATCGATTATTGAATAATCGGATAAGATATACTTTGTCTTATTAATGAGCAATAATAAATATTCAAAAGAGAGACCAAAAAAAAAAAAAAAACCACAGGTCTTTTACAATGAACTGCTCATTGGTTTCCATTTTCCAACAGCTGAAATTCTCAGGCCAGCGAGCACAACACACACAAAAACACACACGGGTGTAGAGAGCAGTGGAGGCGTGGAAAAATGTGTCAGCAATGACACAGTCTGTGTCAAAAGGTTGTTTTTCCAAATGAGGAAATCCGTCGCAGCAACAGAGAACTTTAATGCTGCTAATGTGGGTGAAACGCTCACACTTACCTGGTGACACCTGAGTGCTGCAGAGTTTAAATGAAGCATTGAAGCAACAAATTTGTGTCGAGTATTTTTTATAGTCAAATTATTTGAGTTACTCAAAGAATCATTGCAGCCCTAATAGTTACTGGCTTGAGGTCCTTTCTTAAGTTTTTCTATACATCAGTAATATTTGTCTTACCTTGCTGCACTCATTCTGCTCCTCTGTCTTCCACAGGTCCTGTTCGTAGTAGTACAGCCCGTCGTTGATGGCTTTGGCCAGGTCGGCAGTAATCTTGGCTCGGGACTCGTGGTTACCTGTCCGATCGCCACCGGGGTGCTTACGGAGGTAGGGGGGAGTCTGGGTGACGATGAGGATCTTGTTGACATCGTTGTCGTCCAGCTCGTAGTCTGAGTCGTCCTCATCTGACCAGTCTGTGAACTTGTTCTTCCTGGCTGCCATCTGCTCCATTTCCTCGTCGAACATGAAGTCCAGCTCCTCCTGGTCGGGCTCGGCCCGTGGAGGAGAGTGCTGGCTGGGAGGAGGCGTTTTGCTGTCCCCCTGGACAACACAGTGAATATACAGCAATTAACAAAGGAACAGACTGGATCTACAAAAAAAAGAGGTGGTATTATAATAATAATAATAATAAAATGTGTTGAAGCCATCCAGTTATGTCAGCCAAACACATTATACTGATCCCTACGTCTTACACACATTTGCATCCATTAAGTTATATTAAATAACAGAAATACATCTCTTACAAATGCAATACAGTTCATCAGCACCTCCAACTGCAGACTCCAAAACAGCCATAAGACTTATTAGTATCGCTCTAAAGGATAAAATCAAAATTATAAGTCCTTTGTGAAGGACTTAGTTATAACGCGGTATAACTGATACATGGTCACACTGTCAATATGTGAAGTAGGAAAACAGACATGAAAACGCAGCACATGGAAGAAGGGGCAGAGGACAAGCTTGGTTGGGTGAGTGCTGGAGGAAGTACTCAACTGCAGTGGGAAGACAGTAAGGTTGGAGTGATGATGGGGGAGAAGAGCCGACAACACACACTTCATGGCTGACATACTGCCAGCCAAAAGATGGAGGAGACAGGTAGAAGGTGTTGACAAGTAAACAGAGAGGAAAGAATAAGAGGGAAATGATGATAGAATAACAAATGAGTGATGACAGAAGGGCTGAAAGATGGAAAAATTATGTGACAACTGATTTAATGAAACCTGGTGAAGGAGTGAAGCCCTTTTAGTTTTGATTGTTATGGTCATAGTTTCTACTAGTTACAATAATCTGAGTAAATTCTCAATTCACAGCAATGAGTCAGAAAACTGAGACCCGAGTTGGAATAAAGCCCAATTACCCTTTAAAAGAGGAGCGTCAGAGAGACGGAAAGCTCAAAAATAGTATTTAGTGCCTCACTGGCTGCACTAAAGGTTAACTTCTGTGGCTAAAATGAAAGCAACCCCAGGGCTTGAGGAGTTTCCTGGGAATTTTTCACCTTTTTGCACTCACTACCTTTGCTTTGGCAGAGGGCTGCCGATGACGTTTCTCCACCTGGATCCAGGCGTCAGGGTCGGGCTTGGGGGCAGGGGCATCTTTGGAGTCATCTGCGGCTGGTAGTGACTCCTGGCTGGAGGCGCCGGGGTCAGCGGAGTCCTGAGGCTGCACGGGCTCAGGAGGAGTCTCCTTCACAGGCGGTGAAGCTGAAAACCCAGACGCATCACACAGACAACCTTCCAGCTCAGCTTTAAAAATAACACTGTCATACTGTCAGCACTCATGTACACAGAGTGAAAAAGCCAAAAATCTCAACATGGCACAAATTATCCATTAGAAGGCAATGCTTTTTTTAAACTTTCATAATTTATAGCTTGCTTGTGTTTTCGGCAGCCAGTGCTCACAAATATATACAGATTCATTTAATTAAACGTCAGGTTTGGAGAGCCTTTGGTGGAGATCGCTTCAAGCTGCGATTAATCCACATTTGCTGCTCAACTGAGTATTTGGGGCAGTAGGCTGGTGTAATCGGAGTCAAAATAAACTGTGTGTGCGTTCATAGTTCACCCAGTGTCAAAGGGTTGCTTAGTGGTTCATTTCAGATATAATTTAATCTTAGTATAGTGAGGGAGCACAGTGGCCTAAAGGACTAACACACTGTATATTAGGTTTGGGATACACACTATGGCTCTATATCATGAGATCTGCTGAGAAATAGACAACAAAAAACAGAATACCACCAGGTTTATTCTTTGTTTAAGGAGAGCTGGATACTGACCGGAGTTTGTGGTACTGAGGGTCTGTCGAGGGACAAATTCAGGACAGTTGATGAGCTGGGAGAAGTCGGTGCGAGGGGAACCGACGATGGGAGGGGTGGGAATCGGCCAGCGTTCAGGGTCTGTTTTACAGCGAATCTTGTCGTCCACCAGCTCCACTTCTGTGCTGTTCTTCAGAGCCTGTACAGAAGGATTTATTAAGCAAGGAAAAATAAATTCCAAGCCCAAGATAGGAGTCAGAGCCAAATGTTTATACTGAAGTCAAGGCATGAAATTTTGAGTTAAATTATGAGAACTTTTAGAGCAACTTGCAGACTATGCTCTATCTCTATATAAATAGTTTATTTTCATTAATTAACAGAATACAGTGAATGAACACTAGAGAAATCATATTAAAATCAGTATTTGGTGTAACCACCCTGATTCTTCTAGGTACACTTGCGCAGTTTTTGAAGGAATTCTTCTGTTAGGTTCTTCCAAACATCTTGGAAAACTAACCACAGATTTTCTGTGGATGCAGGCTTCCTCAAATCCTTCTGTCTCTACGTGTCACCCCAGACAGCGCTGTGGGGGCCACACCATCACTTCCAGGACCTCTTGTTCTTCTTTACGCTGAAGATAGTTCTTAATGACATTGAGTGTGCGTTTTGGGTCGTTGTACTGCTGTGGAATAAATTTGGGACCAACCATATGCCGCCGTGATGGTATTTCATGATGGATAAGTATCTGCCTGTATTTCTCAGCACTGAGCACACCATTAATCCTGACCAAAGCTCCAACTCCATTTGCAGAAATGCAGCCCCAAACTTGCAAGAACCTCCACTATGCTTCACTGTTGCCTGCAGAAGGCCCTTTGGAGAACAAACTGCCTTCTGTTACAGCCAAATATTTCAAATTTTGACTCATCAGTCTAGAGCACCTGCTGACATTTTTCTGCACCCCAGTTCTTATGTTTTCCCACATAGTTAAGTCACTGGTCATGAAAAGTAAGACTCCATAATTTATCACAGTCCCTCACAGCTACTGTCTCCACAAATGTTAAACTTGAACTTATTTTTGACCTGCCTTGATCAGTAGAATGCAGATTTACAAAGTGAGAACATGCAGCATTTACACTGATGATGTAATATTACCTCCATGATGAGGCTGACATCAGTGGTGAGGGCCTGCACTCTGTGGAAGCTGGCGATGAGGGAGATGGGGAGGAAACCCTGCGCGTCCATTTTTCTCCTCAGGAAGAAGTCTCGCTCCAGATTGTGGAGGCTAAAGTAGTACTCACTGAAGGAGGACAGCATAATACATTTAATCACCAGCACAAACAAAGCAAAGATTTTTCTGAGTCCATTACTGTAAAGATACACATAGCCCGTTTTGGAGTATTCTAGTGAAGTTTAAAAGTTTGTGCCTCTGTGGGTCTACTGATTTCAGGAATCAGGAACTATCCTGCTCTGACTCTGACAGTAATTGATACTGTGTTACAGAAACATTTTGATCTAGTATTGAGGTAGAAACACACGGGTATGTCACCAATATATAGAAGTATAAGAGAAATTATGTTAAGTCGTCATAATTTTGTCAAAATGCTTTTATAATCCTTAACGAATAATGCACAGGCTGACTTCAGCACCCTATCTAGACTGGAAGAGCTCCCTGTTGACTGCTTGTCACACTACTTGAAATCACCATGGCACACTTTAACACACACACACACACACACACACACACACACACACACACACACACACACACACACACACACACACACACACACGATATGTCAAACTCAGCCTGCGGGCGGTGAGTAGCTGGACCAACGTCGGCTGAGTGAGCAGCCTGAATAACGCTGAGCGAGACGAGAAAGGAGAAGACAAGAGTGGGCCTCACTCCTTCTTCCTCCCCCCCTCACCCATCATCACTCTCTCACTACCCCCTGAAACAGTTTTTTTTTTTCCCCTTCACATTTCCCTGGTCAGGACTGGGTATAATTCATCTCCTGTCCCCTCCAAAGCACTCAGACTATATTTAGGATTTCACCTCACCCTCCAGTCTGAACGGCAATGAGGCCAAAACTGTCAGGCAGACAAGAAGCGGACACTGCCCCCTGCAGGCCACGGTGAACCTAGATGACTGCCTATCAGTTGTTTAATGAGACATCCTCACACCTCAGTTTCTACATCATCGCGTTCAGAAATAATTTTCCATCACACTGGTATGAAAAAGTCACTAAAAAGTTAGCTCTTTCCACCTTCCTACATCATAAATAAGTGGGGAAATTTGGAATGTTTTCTTTTGGCAGTTTGTATCTTTTTATATGTTTCACTGGAACAGCACCAGACAATAGTTCCAGCGTCATCTCCGCAGCCAGTCATCACTTCCATCCTATCATCCACAGTTGTTTCTCTTTACTGGCTTTGCTGTTTCTCTTTAACCCCACTGTCATATTGTTTTCTTCTGTTTAGGTGCCTGTACTAGTTTTCTTTTGGTTTTTCTGGGTGTAAATTCTATTTCACTAACCACATCTTACAGTTCTGTTACAAACACTGACTATTTCTGCCAATTTTTTTTTGTCCAGTTTCTAATCTCAAGTCATATGGCTTTGAGTTTTCTGTCCTGATGCTTTGGCGTCTTCTATGGTCTACTCCTCTGTGTATTTCTCTTATAACCGACCCATTTTATTTGTACTTGCTCCAAATTTTAGACACAGCTAACTGGGAACAACCAACATCTTTTGCCACACCATGCTGGATTTCCTTCTTAAAGGAGCCTAATCCTATTATCTATTATTTCAACTGGCAGCTCTCTGGTTGGGGTCATACTTCCTGTCAATCAGCCAGGTGCAACAGCCTGTTAAAATCTGCAGACTCGTAACTGCAGAGTATTTTGCACATTTAGACTAGATCTGGTATTTGTTTTAGAAATGCAAATTACAAGATGACCTGATTTGTTCCTCCCTCTACTTTATCAGGAAAAAAAAATTGCCATTAATTAAAATAAAATACTGTAATTTGAGGTATGTTTCATGAAGCTGGAATTTTGAGCTATTAAACAAAATAGTTTTGCAAAATCAGTAATAAGCGTCTCTTGTTTCAAGTTAATAAATACTTACATTTGCCGTTTGATGTATTCCTTAAGAAGCTTTTCATCCACTGTGTACATCTGGAGTTTGTTGCCATCATTGTAGTAGTAAACCATGTTGGTGCCATAGTCTGTGGGGACCTGAGCAGAGCCATCAGATGACTGAGTCTCTCCGAAGTTAAGAGAGTATTCATATCGACCTAAACATCACAAGAAAAATAGGAGAAAGAAATTGAGACACATTAAGGAGACAGAGTAATTCAAAAAGCTTTTTTTTTTTTTTTTTTTTGGTGTGGCAAATCATGTGTGGCAGTAAATGTAAAACAAAATTTCACACCTCGCCCACGACCTCTCCCACGTCCGCGCCCCTTCCCTCTGCCGCGTATTCCCCCACGGACACTCCCACCATCACTTCGGATGCTTGCAGCATCATCGCCAAAGTCCCGTGGCTCTCTTCGCCAACCTATGAGCAAGAAAACAAGCTCAGAGTCAAAGACGGCAACTTTTTCCATGTACTGTGAGGTCTCTCGAGGGTAATGAAACTTCAGAAAGTCTCAAGATTTATATTAAAGACTCCTAAACTACTAAGAAGTTGAGATGAACAAGTAACTCAATGTAAGTAAACTTTTTGTATTCAAATAAGTCAATATAAAGGACTGTAATCAATGATAACTGCCTAAATCCAGTAATGCTGCAATATCAAAGCTCATCTTGGAGGGAGGGAAAGACACGAGTAAACATGATCACATAAATCATAAATGAACCATAAGAACAGTCCGATCATCTAGTTTTTGTAGATGATCAGAGGAGGGCTACTTCCAGCACAGATGGATCTGATGATTTATTTCAAATAATACAAATGTCCACCAATATAAAGTCAGCTTAAAAACCTTTATGACAAGAAGCAGCAGTCTTTCCTTACAGTAGAAATCTGAGACCATTAAATATTTCTCCTTTTTTTGGAAGAAAAATTACACACATTTGTTTTTGTTGGCAATTCTTATGAGAATTCATATCAGACAAGCTTTGACTCATCCATCCGATGCATGGCGTTAGCCAAATTAAATCAGTCACGCTTTCATTGTGCCATGCAGTAGGAAAAAAGGCATATAGACACTAAAGACAGATAGCAGGCTACTGAGCAAACGTGAAAATGTACCAGAAGGAATAAAAAGCAAAGCCAAACCAGCAAGAGAAGATACAAGAAAAAGACAGAAAGCATGAACTGTAAACACTGAGCTGCTGGCCACTTACTCCTGCTGCTATCATGCGCCCTGTTATTATGGACCGTTTGATTAGGCGACATGGGGTCAGATGAGTCATCGTTGGGCTCTGTGTCCGAGCGTGCTGAGCCCCTGCCGGGTGCCTTGGCATCATCATCCCGGGACACTTCCTCCAGCGGCAGAGAAACCCACTTACGTTTGTTACCTAACGATGATTGCACACCAAAAACAAAGCTTCAAGAGTTTTGGTCCAAAAGGAAAATAAATAAATAAATAAATAAAACTGCAGTGTAAACCTTTCATTAAGTTTTTAACATTTATTTTGACATAAAATTCCAAAATGACTACTAAATTAATAATTTTCCAGGGTTGTTTAGCGAATAAAAGGATTTAAAAGTCTTTATTCTCAGGTAACCTAATGTCAGGAGTTTTTGGACTAATGCCCTGTATTTAGGTTTTGCAGTCACATGGCTGCTAACCATGTGGCATTAATCCCGCCACCATTTCGGATGTGTGACACTGTAGCGTCAATGAATAATGTCCCAGTCACACAGGTCTAGAGACCAGTTGGTGACCATCTGGCAACCACCAGTTGCAAAGAAAAAAAATGTGGATTACCCGGCTGGCTGGTTGGCAAAAGGTCACTGCAAATGGATGATAGTCGCTGTGAAATCAATTATTAAAGCTCGAATCACACAGCCCCCCCCCCCCCCCCCCCCCCAAAACTTTGGTGCTGGATTTAGCAAGCTTTCACATCTCTTTAGGACATATTTGTTAACTGACAATTACGTCTACATAGTGTTGCAAAGGTCTTCTTAACGCTGTGAGATTTTGGTTTTTGTACCATTGTTTAACTTTTACTTTGTCTACTATGACTGTTTAATACTTTATTGATTTAGACCTAGAATCAAATTTTATATTGTTTAGGTCAAAACATATTTTAACCCCCCCACTCCCCCCCCAAATTTCATTTTGGAACAAAACTCTTAACTTCTAGTTTAGACATCCAGAAGTTGGTGAAGGTGCGTATCTCTGAATAGCCTCCACAAACATGGTGCCTGTGATGTCTACAATGTGCGAGTGTATCACGGGAAGAGCAACACATTAGATAATCACAGCAGAGCATGCACCAGTCTGCACCCACCAGCAATTACCAAGTTAATACAGTTATAGACATGCTAAAACAAATAAATAAAAAAACAAATCATCACAGTCGAGTGAAAAACATGCATCTCCAAATTTGGTTAGAGAGGATTCAGAGGCGCAAGACACATCTGTATGGAAAACCACATTCTGGAGATGAATAACTTCACAAGAAAATGATGAAATGTGCATGAATCAAATTTAATCAGGACTGCAGCCACTGTTATCAGCCTTATCCAAACTACTTAAGGGAGAGGAGAGAAAAATGAAAAGAAAGAATTGCCCTCCCGTACCTCCTCGCTTCCTCAGATTGGCACTCTTGGTGTCCTGTCCCACTTTCAACTCTTCATCTTTGGTCAGCTCTCCCATCGACTCCACTTGAGCCTCCTGGTTTTCTTTGCTCTCACCTCCATCATGGCTGCTCTCTGATTTTCTCTCTGGTCGCTCTCTTTTCTTCTCCTTATCTTTGCGTGAAGATGGAGGTTTCTTTCCATCATTGTTGAGCACATTTTGTTGCTGCTAGAAAAATGGAGAAACACTAGCTGTTACTCACGATGCAATTAGAGCTAAATCTCAGGGCAGCTGACATAAACAGATGCCTCATTTCCAACACAATGATGATCTTTTTTTTTTTATTTAAATATTCTTTGCAATGAAAAACACAGTCATGTGTTAATAAAACTTTATATTTAAGGATTTTAAAGTCTTTCAAGATATTTTTTGCTTTTCTGAAATCATCAGATCTTGAACTACACTGAATGGTGTGAACCAAATCACAGATTAAGTGCTGAAGAATGAACCCCTCACAGCAGCAAACATCGAGGAAAAGTTCAAATCTGAGGAGTTTATCAATGTAAAAAAAAATTTCTTTAACACAAAATATGTTTTTTACCCAATGTACTCATTTTTTCCCCCTCTAATGGCCCAAACATAAGCTTTCAAGTTGATTTTAAGACCAGCCTGACCCTCACAATGTTAAATAGCAAAGTTATATTTTCAGGAGCAGCTGAGGTGGGTTTAAAACTTCTTATACTCAGTTTAAAACCTGTTTCCACCTCATACCGTCTTCATCAGGGTGTGAATACAAAAACATATTTTCAATCACACTCCTGACCATGTGAAGTCAAAACGAGAATACGTTTATGTTTCATGACTCAGCCCATTTAGAAAACCCCACCAAACATCATACGCTGCACCAACCAATTGTAGAGTGAAACCTGCAGAACGCTTTTAGTGCTCCATCTAGTGAGCAGAAATTGAGGAAAAAAAAAAATCTTGCTGTGATACAACCAGTAGAAACACCAGAAAACAAGCCCTCATTGCTTGTAAGAAGATACATTCACTCATATTATATATACCTCTTTAGCCAGCTCTCCAGGTGTAGGCCAGTTTGTGATATCACTGAAGTCACCTGACTGTGAAAGAGGGAGAAAAATATAACAGTCACCTTTGAAAAGATGATACCTAATGATACCTTTTCATTTGCTTTAACATGGTGTGTTCAGGGCAGGTGACACTGAAGCACCCAGCAGAAAGGAAAAGGAGGTCAGTGCTCCGCTGTGTGTGGGGAAACTGCAAACAACAGCGATAAACACAGCGAGCCCCTTTCCACTGCTGTGAAGTTTGTAAATTTGGACAAACCGATATGGGATCAAGGTTAGGGAGACAAAGGGCACACACTCAGAAACGCAGCGTACGGTAGGCAGAAAAAAATAAATAACTGCAATGCTGATATTTTAATGACATCCATTCTAAGATACGAGGTGTATCACAATGGAGTAATGGAAGACAACAGGCATCATCCTGAAGGGATTCAGGCTTTTAAACAACGCCAGCTAATGCATGTGTACTGACCGAAAAGGTTCTGTCCCTGTTCGCCCCCCCAAAAAAATTTTGTGAAAAATGATACAACAAAAAGAATAGCAGTCATTAGAGACCAGATCACAAACATTAAAAAACACTATTCATAAACTTTTGTTGTCCAAATGACCTTGGGCAAAGCGGTCATTTGGGCTGATTACTAGATTCAGCTATTCTGAATACTAATAAAACGGGTTCAGGCAATTTGTTTTATAATGAACTGACCAGCTTCAATTTTGGACAATTAATCAGACAAAAGCAGAAATTTTTCATGTTAATAATCGTCAGTTTATTCCGTAATTTCTGTAAAAAAAAACAACTTAATTTTAAGAAATCTAGAATTTAAATCTAATAATTCTAAGTTGTTACATTTTTCAAAACACAGGCAAAGACCTCAGGCTTTATGAGTCACTGTTTTTTTTAACATCAGTTTGTTTTGTGTGTGACTATCAGAAGATACTCAGTGACTATGTGATAATAATAATAAGTCACCTGGACTTACCTGTATACTGTACTGTATACTGTAACTGCCACTATGACCCCTAATGAGTCTGCAGTTTGCATTATGGCTCATCAGGTTACATAAAAGTCCACAGTATGTGGCAAAAGCAAGACTATGTAAGTTAGTATATCACACTGTAAGCACATAGGAATTAAAAATAAAAGTGAACGCTGTACCATTCCTCAGTGGAATTAAAGATCCATTGAAAGGGTGTAATACTCGACGCTTTCGCTGCTTAACAATTCAGTAAACACGATCATTTTATGTAGAATGATATTTTCAGATAATCCAGTTCCCTTCCAAATGTAAACTTCAAGTAACTGCAGCGGAAAAACAGGCTGGAAAAGCAAACAAACTCCACAGGTCAGCAGCTAAATCCAGCTAACATTTGGCTATCAGCAGATGGTTATTTCCCATTCTACATGTCAGTACCTGGCAAAATTCACACTGGTGAAAAGTTAACATGGTTGTTCGTGCTGGTTTATTTGCCAGTGAGAAAAGGGTGGTGCTCCAACACAAACACAACGCCTAACTGAATCTGACTACAAGTGAAAATATCAATCTTTACACTAGCTGAGACATTAAACAACACACAAAAGTGGCAACGTGATGACTGCTTTGTGTTGCTGTGGAAATAAATAGTAAGCTCTATACATTAATGAGGCTCTTCCAGTGTTGGACAGCTGGTGTCCGTTGTTCTTGTGACATTTTCAAAGTTTACAACAGAAACTTTGGACATTTAAGAAAGAAAAGTAAAAAGGATTACCTTGCTGGATTTTCTCGTTCTGGGCTTGGTGGCGCGGACGACTTTCGGAGCATTTTGCTGATCTGCAGATACACAATCAATAATCGATAGTGATGTCATTATATTTTTCAGACAGGACAAGACCAAATCTAAAGGGTTTCAGTCGTTTTCAACAGTCAGAATTGAACAAGAGCTGTGAGCAAGTTCCCAAATTGAGAAAGGTTGCTCAACACTGCAGTTAAAAAGTCGAGTCATCCGCTCCCACATGCTCTGCTCTGCTGTGTTTGGGCACCATCGGATATTTCTGTCAGTACAGAAAGAATAAATGCGCTCCCCCCGGGGACTGAGCAACAGAACTTGTTGAGGGTGTTTTGTGCACAGGCAGCAGCGGTATGTGGCTGCGTCTCTGCAGGCTGCTGCAGGCTGGGAGTGGCCCACTGCAGCCTGACAGTCCCTATCGCTCGGCAGAGGATGGTCAGATTGATAAGAGAAGCAGGGACGAGGCTTCCATATGAATGGGTGTATGCCTGAATGAGCTTTCAGACATCCACCCACAAGACTGGTTGTACAGTGACGCTGTAAAATGATGCCTGTGGTCTTGCCAGAGTTGTGTGCTTCAAATATAGCTCCCTCCTGGTCGCTCTGTGCTCTGACACACATTCACAACTCAAATTTAGCTGAATAGTCTGAATTCAAGAGAGCTTTATTTGAGAGCCAAATGTCACACGTACAATAAAACAGATGTGATCACTCAGTGATCAATCAGCCTTATCAGTGTGAACTGTTGAAACTGAAATAATCAACTGATTACTGAGCTGCCTGAATATATAGACAAAGTTAATCCATTCAGCTGTGATATGATTATTAAAAGGAGTGCTAGAAAACAGATTAAAGACAGATACCTCTTTATTTTACTCTTCGTCACTGGTCACGAACCCTACTTCCTACATAAACCATAATGCTTGATAGCTTCTTTTAACTAAATCTTTCCTACCTGATAGACCTCCACACATTTTAAGCTGTACCCCCCAATTTTCAATGCAGGCTTTCAGCTACAAACTTGAGGTCTCCAGGCTAAACTATTACTTACACTAAAAGTAATCAGCTGAACTTCATACTATGTACTATCAGTGACTTACCGCTTCTTTATTATTATCAACTACATGTTTTTGAGCTGTAGCTTTAAATTTACAGAGCTTAAACTCTTCTCAGTCTTGTACTTTGTGTGTACGTTTTCCTTCTTTCCCTTCTTCTTCTTCCTGCCGTATCTGCTTTGTTCTGTGCATTGGTTATGGTTGTCACATTACATGAGTAAATTAAATGAAAAGTAGAAAATATATTTTAAAAATGATCAGCAATCAGGAAGAAAATTACATCACTATAAAGTGAATATGTTGTGGTTTGGGGAGTAATACTGACACTGGAGAGAATTTATTTAAAGAATCAGGCATTTTTGCTTTAAATTAATTGACAAATTAAATGCAGCTCCATTTGCAAACTCCACTTTTTTCTCCATTTAGAAATTAAAAAAAAAATACAGGAACTATAACAGTGTTTGCCAGACTAAGCTCCAGTAACTTTTAAGTCCAACTTTCTGTGTTTTTCATTTACTGAAACCAATGATTTACTGCTACATCTCATTCATAACTGCTCGATTTTTTTAAAGTAAATATAATCATTAATTTACAACCCTAACCCGCTTTATCTTATCCACCTGTTCAGCCACTTTATTCTCATACTTATGCTTTCACCAGTGACAGTGAAGAGCTGGCTGGCCGGTGGGAGGAACTGCAGGCAGCCAGGCCATTGGACATGCAAAACGTGCCTGTACGGCAGCAGGAACAGTTAGCAAGGTGTCTTAGCACTGGCTCATTTATTTATTTATTTGACCGTGTCAAGCCTGCAGCACAAACTTGGGGCTGATTTCTTCTCACACTGAGCTTTTAGTGTGCCTTTACTTCACAGACACTAGCTCTGAGCCTCGATGAAGAGGGGGTGGAAAGCAGCACGAGAGTTAGCTGGTGGTGGCTAAAGAAGTAGCAGTTGTCAGCAATCAACACGTGGTGCTACGGAGCAATCCGAGCAGAGGGGGATGGGGCAGTATGCCCCCCATCAACGTCTCTCGACCGCGCTGACATTTAAGTTATGCACGCCAATCAACCCCAAATAAGCCTAAATGAGGTATGACAGGCCCGTGCAGCAACGATTAATACTGATTTCTCTGCAGTGAAGCTGCAAAAATGCTGCAAAAAACGTGTCCACTAGCTGCGGCTGCAGAGGGAGCTGTGTGCCCAGCTGTTACCATATTGTCAATTCTAATATGCTTTAATCTGTGGAAATTTATAAATCCATCTCACCTTTATCTTGGGAACTGTAGTTGGTATTGTTGACCGGCACTCTGCCCGTGGTCCTCTTAGTCCACGGGTTGACTTTCGGCGGAGGAGCTTCAACAACTTTCCTCTTAACCGTCTCAACAGCCGAGTCAGCGTTACTACTTTGGTCGTTTTCTTTATAGTTTTCTTTGCTTTCCTTTTCTACGTCCGGTGGGCTCTTGGTCGCCCCGGGGTTGTGGCTGTCCGATAGTTGTTTTTCCAAGACTTTCTGTCCCTGATCTTGTCCTTTGTCCAGGTGAGCGCCCTGGGACGTGTTTTGGTTCTTCTCCGCCACTCCGCTCGAGCTGGCGACTGTCAAACCCGAGTCAACCTGAGCACACTCAACCTCCGTGGACATCCTGCTAGTTTCCTAACAGCGCACAGTGTTAAATCCAGTGTGAACTGCTAGTCCTTGCTTTCGTATCCCCGAGAAAAGTCGTGAAAAGCTCAAGGGGTGACCACATCCACAACTTGAGGTAAACAACTTTTGGGCTGGACCTCGCTAGCCAGCTAGCCAAGTAGCTCCTGGAGCTAAGTCCTAGCTAGCTAGCGACCATGCAGAAGTCACGGAGCTCGAGCTAAACGTTGTTGTTTTTCACTCTGGTTGGCTGTTTCGTATCAACAAATAATTACCTCCGAGTCTGCAGTTTGCCACCATGTAAACGACTCACACTATACTGTTTCTCCAACAAGTTTCTGTAACTTTTCTTTTTGTACAAAAACTACTACAGCGACCTCCCCTGTGGTTTCAACTCCACGCTACCAGCCAGGAGCTCGTGCAGCTACGCTGTAAACAGTGACTCTGCTGCCGCCGGCGGCCATGCGGTGCTACTGCAGGACAGTTTTCTCTTTCATTATGACATTTTAAAAAAAGGATAAATGTGAAATATTGTTGATTGGATCTAATCAACTTATCAAGGACGACTATGTCAGAAAAAAGCAGTAATTTATTTATTTATTTATTTTTTATTTATTAGACACTTGTCCAAATAATCACACGGAAGAAAATGTAAAAATTAATCCAGGTATTATAGTTTTAAATATACTATTATAATTTTTCCTTTTTGACTTTTCTCTTATTTTCTTACATTTTAAGTGTTCTCCCACTATACTGTTGTAAACTTCCATAAACTTCAAAGCACGTTTTATTGAATCTCTTCATTTTGAATGAATTATTTCTCTTGAATTATCTTTTTACAACTCAGTGGCTTTTATTAATAGGATTTTTCATGTAGCTTGGTGGGCATTAACCTCCCAATCCATATTCCAACTTGGATGAAATGTGCTTCATAAATAAATCCACGTTTTTCAATGAAATCCAGCCTCTTAATTTATTTTACGTGCAATTTTGCTTTCTCCTTTTTCACATCTGTGGGAGTTTTTACAATCACTTCACAATATATTTTGGCTTTATTCACCATTCCTCTGCACTACAACTTATTTCAAGCAAATTCATTTATTTAACTGGAGTAATACACAGAGAAAACGGCTGCACAGAGTTAAAGTTAAATTGCAGCTCCTGGTTAGTTCACAAACTGACGCATACATATGTATATACTAGCCACTTCATTAAATACATTGGGTTGGACCCCCTTTTGCTCCCAGAGCTACCTTACCATAATTCTTTGTGGCACAGATTCCATATTGACAGGACAGCGTCACACAGCTGCTGCAGATTTGTCAGCTGCACATCCATGGTGTCCTGTTCCACCACATGTTAAAGGTGCTCTATTGGATTGAGATGTGGTGACTGTGGAGGCCATTTGAGTACAGTGAACTCACTGCCACGTTAAAAAAGTGAACAGTTTGAGATGAATTAATTTTTGTGACATGGGACATTTTCCTGCTGGATGCAGGATGCATACACTGGTCATGAAGGAATGGACAGCAACAATACTCGGCCTGTGGAGTTAAAGCGATGTTCAATTGGTACTAAAGGGCCCAAAGTGGGTCAAGAAAATATCTCCCACACCATTACACCACCATCAGCCTGAACCACTGATGCAAGGCAGGATGGACCCACACTTTTATGTTGTTAATGCCAAATTCTGACCGTGCCATCGTCACAACAGAAAGTGAGACACATCAGACCGGGTAACTCTTCTAATCTACTGTCCACATTTGGTGAGTCTGTATGAACTGTAGCCTCAGTTTCCTTTTCTTAGCTGACAGGTGTGGCACCCTGTGTGGCCTTCTGCTGCTGTAGCCCATCTGCTTCGAGGTTTGATGTGTTGTGCGTTCAGAGATGCTCTTTTGCATACCCTGGTTGTAACAAGTGGTTATTTGAGTTACTGTTGCCTTCCTATCAGCTCTTCCTAGCAGCCCAGCCATTCTCCTCTGACCTCTGCCATCAACAAGACGTTTTCACCGATCTGCTGCTCACTGGATATTTTCTCCTTTTGGACCATTCTCTGTAAAAGCTAGAAAGCTAAGATTTTGGTGCTGCTGAGGCATTACTGAAGCCCAGGTTGCTTTGACAGCAGCCTTCAGCTCATTTGTATTTTTGGGTTGGGCATTTCTCATCTTCCTCTTGACAATGCCTGGCAGACTGTATTGGAACAGTAATAACATCATCAGCAAGCCATTTGGTAGTAGTTTTGGCACTGTGGGCATGTGCAAAGTCCTGCTGGAGAAGGAAATCGACATCTCTGTGAAGCTTGTCAGCAGAAGCACGGAGGGCACTAAAATCTCCTTTTTTCACATTTACTGATTTTTGCATCCTCTTTTCCTCATCCCCTCTGTCCTCATGAAAGAGGAAAAAGGGTCTGCAGGAGGAGCTTAAACCCAGGATGCACAGGTGCACCCTCCTCAGAAGAGTTTCTACATTCAGTGTATAAAAGAGGCATGGCACACAGCTGCAACACACACATACGGGTGAGAGGAGGACTCTTTAAACAAATTATCCATTTATATTTGTCTGTTGTTTCAGTTATCAAGGATGATCAAACTGTCTGCCCTTTACTGTTTCTGTGTCATTAAAAAAAAAAAGGCATCATGTCTTCACAAATCCCACCATACAAAGTTGCCCTGAATATATAACATGAACTCTGTTATATCTGAGGTCATAAAATGCAGCTGTAGTTGGGCTAATAAAACTATTTAGGATGCAGCTGAGTCAAAGATCAAATCAAATTTCCTTGAAATCACTTTAAAATGAAGCAGCAAAGCATTTTGTCAAAGGGCTGCTGGCTCCACTCCTCTCTCCTTGTGTCTCCTCCTCATTTCCTCCACTTGCATCTTTGGTGGGAGGGACTAAGAGGTGAGGAAAGGAGTGTAGGAGAGGAGTCCAGGATGTACAGTCTGAGAAAGGAGCTAAGACAGCCAGCTTTTAAATGCTCCAGGAAGACTGGCCTGCTGCTCTAAGTTGCACTGACCAACTCCACCTCTTAAGGACCTGCAAGCCAACAGAGAAGGCTTTTTTTTTCTTTGTCATTTTTCTCATTTGTGTCTCCCCAGCCCTTTGTCCTCCCTCCTTGCCATAGAATGACAGCAGAGTCATGTTTGTAGTCCTGTGCAGACACGTGTAGACTTATAGGTTAGAAGGCAACAAAGATTATGACTATTTATAATTCCAGTGAACAAAACTATGAGTTCAGGGATTCCAAACTCTCTGTTGAGTCTTTATTCAACACCAAAGCTGTCCACCAGGTGGAGTTACAAAACACAAGCACAACAATCTTCTTCCTATCTATTTTTGACATTTGTGCATCCTAACCAAAATATTTCTCTCATCTTTAAGGCTAATTTTTATCAGTCACGCAGTAAACGTGCTGTCATGGGCTCTTTGACCCAGAACTATTGAGGCAGATGACGACCCAGAGGAAGTATGCTTCTGTCAGAGGCTTCTCTTTATGGTTGGCCAAATGCATGCTCACAGTGGGATTAAAAAAAATGTGTTGCTGGCATCAATTTCATAATGCCCATACATATATAAATGATATCACTGCCATATAGAGAAGAGGCATTCACACAGACCTGAGTGACCATTTAAACTCACATCAATATCAAACGATGATCGAATAATTTGAAGCTGTAGTTATTTTGATCTTTGAGCTTTAGAGAAAGTGATTTGAACATGTATGCAGCAAGCAGAACAGCTTTAAAAGGCACGTTACATTCAAACATTTAAATTTAATGAAGCTAAAAGAAAGGAGTAACTGAAGGCTATGTGTGAGTAACATCCTCTAGGGTTAGGATTAGCGTTTTGGTTAAGTTACATGCACCTGAGGAGGGGAGAGTGGGAGATGGAGGTAAACTAGTTTTTGATGTTTACACGATAAGTTCACTGACCATTTTATACAGAGCCCAGCTAAGCTTTCCAAGAGGACCACGTGACTTCATGCGCAGCTGAGGAACTTTACTTGGGAAACAGGAACTCAGATCCCCACCTGCAGGATTCTCAAGATCCAAATGCCCCCTCAAAAACGGCCTCAAAAACGGCTGAACATTGATGATCAGTTAACTATTACTTTTGCTCACCTGGCACCTTTGATTACCTTTAGACTTGGCTCAATGCTTGCAGGCATTTTGAATTAGGGCTGTGATATTTACCTGCAAGTCTTAACAGAAAATCAATCACAGCTCTTGTTTTTACACAGGCTGCAGTTTATTTTATGTGTGGAGTCGCACATGGTGAACTAGTCTGAAATTTTATTTGAAAAGAATGCAGTGAAATGTATGAATTTTTTTAGCTGAGAGCGACAGGCAGTCGCAGAAGCAGAAAATGAGCCGATTTTGCGGTGCTGCTTTCCAACTGCACGCAGCCTAAATCATATATTCTTATGATCCAAAATCCTATGCAGGCTGTATAGAGTTATTTTGACTGAAATAATACCAGATTAAAAGTTCTTCTTCTTCTTCCCTGAAAGCATAGCCTGAATAAATGTTCCAGGTTATAGCAGACTAAAATCTAAACTATTTGAGACCAGAAGTGTTGGCACAAAGATAAAATACACAGACTACCACTATTTACAGTAGACATGGTACAAATATGTTTTCAAATGAAAGAATATGCATACATTAAGTCAAAATAAAAGTCGTCCTGCTGGTGTTGAAGCGTTATTGGCGCTGTATAGTCTTTTCAGTGAGTACTGATTAACCTTATCTGATTAACCTTTGCAGTCATTAGTGAAGTCAGAGTGGCCCAGGCAGAGTGATACTTTGTAGAAGATCAATAGGTCACTGCAAATGGAAATATCTGTGTTTTCTGGGTAGTCTTTAGTCCAGCTGATAGTCTGAACTGCTACCATGGTGCCTTAAAAAGAAAAAAAACAAACTGTGAAGTGTAAAGAAGCAAAATGATGAGGTTTAAAATGTGTACATAAACTTGTGTGAGAGAACTTTCAGTGTACAAGACATCTTGTAGCCAAGAGAAAACTTGAAATGTCCTTATTTAATGAGGGAAAATGAAAAGATGGGGTTTTTTTTCTGCTAAGGAGATCATGTTTTTGGTAGTACTTGCATGTCATTCTGACTGTAAACACGATGGCTCAAAAAGTTTTGAATGAATTCTGATAAAACTTTGTAGGGGTGCAGAGTGGGTTCATGTTAACAATCCATTAAACTTACATCCACCGAGGTCTCCAAGGTCAACTCAGTGATTTATTGGTCAAAAACTGACAAAAAGCCTTATAGCTTATAAACGATGATTCTTACAACTGTGGTGTGTATTGTCAACATATAGAAAGTACCATATAAAGATTTAAAACATCATGTCACATTTGACCTCTGACCTCTCCTTCAAGGTCAAAGGTCTGCAACCATCTCAAAGTGTTTAAAAGAACAAAGAAAAGAAAATGAATATGTACAAAATACAAAACTATTCCCTTAAAAGTAAATTCTGCCCAGAGGGTGAGCTGCCTCGGTCGAGGTTTGTGCTCTCCCAATAATTCTTGTTTATTTGTTTATTTTAAGAAACCAACATATAGTTATATTATAGGTCTTAATATACTGTATGTCTGAATGGGATTTCAACACAAAACTGAACAGGAATTGCAGTGATGAATAGTCTGATAGTTTCCAGTACAATTTTTCTGTAAAGTTTAAAGTAAAGTAGAAAAACAAAGCTCATGTTCCGCTAACAAAATGTGATCTTGGTCTTTAGTGTACAAACATAACTAATGTGTATATTTTCTGGCAGTAGTCTTATTTAAAATTCATACATCCACCCATTTTCTTAAGTGTACAAAGGGCCGTAGGGGAGAGCCATGTTTTGTAACCCACAACTGTTGTGTCAGTGAACAAAGCCACTGTGCTAACCGCTGCACCACTGTGCAGCCCTAATTTAGAACATTTATGAAAGTGAGAGCATAAATATTTTTCAAATACAACAGCTGTAAAAATGGTAAAACTCAAGGCAAAAAGAACATCTATGTATATATCTGGATTCATAGCGGGAAACTTTGTGGAAATTGAATTGTTATTTGTTAAATGTTTTAAATATTTGTTATTATTCAACATGTTAGCTGTAACTCAAATCAATAGAAAAAAATAGATGAATTCTATTAAAAATCAAATGATGGCTATATTTTGTACAAGTAACACTGTGAGGAATCTTGGGATCATTTTTGACCAGAATATGTCCATCCATCCATTCATTTTCTTCCTCTTATCCCCAGCCACCTCCTCCAGCTTGTCCGGGTGGACCCCAAGGCGTTCTCTCCAACGTGTCCTAAGTCTGCCCTGGAGCCTCTTCTCATTAGGACATGCTTGGAACACCTCACCCAAGAGGCACCCAGGACGCATCCTGGTCAGATGCCCGAACGACCTCAACTGGCTCCTTTCGATGTGGAGGAACAGCAGATCTACTCTGAGCCCCTCCTGAATGGCTGCACTCCTCACCCTCATCCTCTCCTTCAGTGCACATATTATATAAATTTGTAGCACTGCTATTTGTGCATTTGTGTAATATCTCTAAAATTAGAAACATCCTGTCTCAGAGTGATGTTAAAAGCTAATTCATGCATTTATTATTTATATATTCAGCTTTCACACCCCTCTTCAGTGGAACCAGCTCCCAGTTTAGATTCAGGAGACAGACACCCTCTCTATTCTAAGATTAGGCTTAAAACTTTGGATCAGGTGACCCTGAACCATCCCTTAGTTACACTGCCTAGGCTGCTGGGGGACTCCCACGAAGCACTATTTCTGCTTCACTCACCTCTTTTCTGTGTTTATACCCCACTCTGCATTTAATCATTAGTTATTAATCTCCGTCTTTTGTCCTGTCTCTCTCCCCTCAACCCTCAACCTTCAGATGACTGCCCTTACCTGAGCCTGGCTCTGCCAGAGGTTTCTTCCTGTTAAAAGGGAGTTTTTCCTTCCCACTGTCGCCAAGTGTTTGCTTATCAATAATCATCTGATCGTTGAGGTTTCTTTCTGATATTGTATGGTCTTTACCTTGCAATGTAAAATGCTATGAGGCAACTGTTGTTGTGATTTTCTGCTATATAAATAAAAGTGAATTAAATGTTGGATAAGTGGACGAGAATATATGGATGAATGGCTAAATGTTATTTAATGTACTAATCATTACCTAAATGTTATTTAATATTAAATCATTTTTATCACGAGTAGGTGTGATGACGTCATTATCGGGGTCAGGAGTGGTTGACCTCAGGTGTGCGTTTTTTTTTTTTTTTCTTTTCTGGGTCATTTTTTTCCAGGGTTCTTCCTGCTGAAGGTAAACAAATGGACGCAGCAGCGATTTGCAGTAAAAACATGAAAAATGTGACGGAGCGGCGCGGAATAAAGCGACTAAAATGCCCGGACAGAAGAGAAGATATAACGTACGCTTCCCTCCAGTGAGTAGGAATTTCAATGTGGAAAATTAAAGCTATGAAACAGTCACACAAAACGAGCTAACAGGTAAATCATTCGTGTGACAAACGCTGCATTCAAGGACTGTTGGAAATTATGTTTGTTAGAAGCTATCAAACTACGAGATCTGTTCAAAATGATTTAACTCTACTCTTGTGTTTTTTTTATGTATGTAGGCCTACTTTGAAATATAAGCAGTTGTTACTGATATACATGTCTAACTTTGGTTCTCACAAATGAACCACTAATAAAAACAACTGCAGTTACTATTAACAGTTATTTCGTCAGTAGCATTCAGTTCACTGATTGCTACTCAATGCACCGTAACTTCGTGTGTTTGTAATGGCCGTGAACAGTTGTAAACTCTCTGATACTGTTGCCAGAGGCGCATCAAAAAAATCATGCAGAAGAACACGGAGGTGGGACGGATGGCGATGGCGGTTCCTGTGATCATTTGTATCCTTCGTGAGTTAAAACTCAGCGCTGCGGAAGCGGCACCATCCGTCAGCTTCTCCTGAGCCACTTGGAAGCATGCTGGGAATTGTAGTCTCTGATGTATTCATGTACCAAGCGCTTAGCAAAATGCCCGAAGTGTCCTAAGGCTTCACTGCTGAACCAAGCAGTTCAGTTTAAAAACAGAAACGGTTGTAGTTTTGATGATTGCTTCTTCTCTTTCTTTATATTTTACTAGGTCTTTGTCTCAAATCTTGTTAACGAAACACAGAACAAACGACATCTTTAGCAACAATCGTTTGAGGTATTGGACAGTGAGTAGACTAAATTAAAGTGGCTTTATGAATATTTTATATTAAATCTCAAGTATCATTGTTTCTCCTGTAGAGTATTTTGATGGAATGATACTGAAATTTGGTCTCTTAAGGTTCAACACACTTGCTTTTAATTTAACACACACAATGGCTTCACAATAAATTGTTCAGTATATTGATGCATCCCTCCAGACTGTTTTCTGCTGTGACTGTGGAGATGATTAATATAAAGCCAGTGTTAAGAAGAAACAGTGTCATGTCAAAGTGGACATGTAAATATGTGCTGAAGGTGTTGTAGAGCTGTGAAATCCCATACTGCATCGATCAGCTCGGGCGCTGGAGATATTCCTGAAGTCTCTGCTGACCAAAACCTGCGTGATAACGGAGTCAAAGCTCAGCACTGTTGTGTCTGTGGCTCACATGTAAGTAAGGCTGTGCTATTTGAGCTCAAGAACATAAAACTGTCAATTAATCAGGACTGATCCATCCGTGATGCTAAAATAATGGTGTACGTTATGTACTACTTTAGATATAGGGTAGCTTTTACATTCATGTACCTCATAGCATCACTAAATACCTACAGCGCTGAGGGAAGGACACATGATATTGTGAACTCCACTAAAGATTTGACAGTCCACTGAGTGACATGAAGTTAGAGTTTTCTTACTATGGCAGCTGTATTTTCATAATTGCTTTGTATTTCACTTCAGGGAGGAACAACAATTTAATAACTGTCTGATCCATTCACTAAATTGTTGCTCCCCCCGAAGTGAAATACACAAAAGTCATTTTTCTGTCCTGTCTTTGTGTTGGGGATAATTTCTTAATTAATGAAGTTACTGCTGTTGTGCCACGCATGTAAATGCATGCAACACTCTCACTTTGGAAATGCTCATAGATGGATCCTGCAGCTGTCTGATACAGGAGGTTTGTGTAAATCTAGAAGAAAGACTTCCAGAAACAGCTGGAAGCAATAAACTAAAATCAGCTCTTATAGTCTGAGTCTGGCTCCCCTAATCTGTTGCAGGCTCTGTCTTCACCTCCTAATGTAGAACTTTAGGAGCACAGAGAATGAGGGAGACATTTCAAATAGCTCTATGTGTGCCTTTGACCACTAAAGGCACCCAAACTGTGTCTTTTGTAAAGATATAGAAGAGATATGTGCAGTTAGAATTCTGTGTGTATCTAACCATATAATAGTGTTTCATTATGTTTTTTATCCAGGTACGCTTTTACTGCATTGACGGTGTGTTAGGAATCATCGTCATGCTGAAAAATGAAATGTTGCCAAATGTTGTAGCTTTGGTATTGTATGGTGGATCAAAATTTGATGGTAGTTTTCTGTGTTCATAATTCCAAGATCCCCAACACAATGCAGCCCCAAACCATGACAGAGCCTTTTTTAAAAACCTTTATTTTACCAGGTAAAATGTTTGAGAACCACTTCTCATTTTCAATCATGACCTGACCGAGAGGCCCCAAGACAAATAGGTCCACAACACGTAGATACACATAAACATAAAAATATAAACATACTAAGGATAAAATAAAAAAATCACAGATTAACATGGAGCAAGCCTGTAAATCATGAGAACTGAATAAGAAGCAGGAGTGCGAAGAATAGGTGAGTTAGCATTAAAGTTAGAGAGGGGAAAGTAGTGTGTGTGTGATTGTATAATGTATGAATATTTGTATTCTTAAGTGTGTATGAATTATAGGGGAAAGTGTGTGTGTGTGTGCGTGCGGACGAGTATGTACATTAGTGTGATCTGGGGTGATCAGCAAGACCAAGAGTCAACTATAATCTGTTCAATTTTAAGCATGAAAGTACTGTGAGGTGCTAAAGTTGCAAGTTTGAGGGTTCTTTGTAAAGTGTTCCAGTCATTTGCTGCTGCAAAGTGAAAGGAATTGCAGCCAAAAACAGTAGATGTATTGGGAGCTTGATGTATTCACTTGAGCTTGTACGATATTTATTATGGGCTACATGAAGCAGAGACGACAGATAAGGTGGTGTCTGCCCAGGATTGTCTTATAGACGAAGTGAAACCAGTGACGGAGCCGCCGGATATGAAGCAAGGGCCAGCCCACCAGTTTAGAGGTCACAGTGATGAGTGGAAAGGTGCATTAGTGGCGAAGCAGGTGGCTGAGTGATGAAGGTGATGTTGCCATAGTCCAGAATTGGGAGCATCGTCATACAATTCACTGTTGTATGTCTCCAGAAATCTTCCATACATACCGACAGTGATTTGAACCAAAAATTTTAACTTTGTATTCATCACTCCAGCAGACCTGATGGCACTGATTTTTCAGTCCGCTCTTGTGTAATTTGGCGTACCTCAGCCTTTTCTCCTCGTTTCCCTTTGTTAAGCATGGCCTGAGGCCATTTCTGATGAGGCTTTAGTGAACAGTAGATGGACCAACTGTAGGACCAGATGCATCTCTCAGGTCCTGGGTCAGGTCTTTACTGAAATTATTTTCCCTATTTCTGAGGGACATAACTTTCAGTTGCTGTTCATCAGCTGTAGATTTTAGGCCTGCCACTACTTCTTTTGTCCTCCACCTGTCCAGTTTCCTCAAATTTTTCAAGGGCACACTGCACACCTTGTAAATGTATGCCAAGTTTGCAGTTAATAGTTGCACCTTGTTGGTGCAAAAATACTGTTTTCTGTGTTAGCCTTGCAGTAGACTGGCAACCTGTCCAGGGTGTACCCTGCCTCTTGCGCTATGGCAGCTGGGATAGGCTCCAGCCCAACCACCACCCTGAATTGGATAAGTGGGAAAAAAAAATGGATGGATAGCCTGTAAAGTTCTCTTATTTCCTTTCTCTTAAGTTATCTTTGAGAACTTTTTGGAGATTCAAATTAAAAAAAGGGAACAAATTGTGCTTTTGCCACAGGCTGCTAGTAACAAAGTGTCTTAAGATACAATTTAAAATTTGTCCTTTTGTAAGTTGTCTATTATGTGTATACACAACACTGGTTCATGCCTTGAGTTAGGGGCCTTGTTATGGCTCAGGTCAGGTACAAGGACTGGACTGAAAATGAGTGAAAAAGCAGCCAAAGAAAAACTATGAAAGATCTTCAGAAAAAGTAAAGCTAATTAATCAGCATACCGTCAGGCTGTCCTTTATTTTTCTTTAGCATTTGGTACCCAGTTCACATGTACAGTATATGAGTGAAGAGTATGAAGAGTGGACATATAACTTATTAATTTTTTTGCTTTTATAGGAAGCAATGCATAGAGTCTGAAAAGCTCTTCCACTTTCTCAAAGACTTGGTGGCACAACCCACACCTACAGCAGCCCAGAAGGACAACAGAGGCATGAGTATGTGGCCTTTATACAGGTAGAGAATGCACCTTTAATGTCAGTGTAACTATTTCCTTCTCAAACAAAGCTGAAAGTACTCCCACTATTATAAAAGTCCCATTATAATTGACCTGTTCTTTGTTTCAAGGCGCCAACAGCATGAAGTTTCTGTTAAAAAAACAACTGAAGCAGGAGCAATGGCGCCGCAAGCTAGCCTCGACTCATTCGATGACTCAAGCGCCAGCGTAAGTATTGTTTCTAAAAACAGTATTACTCCCACTCACATTCAGTAACTCACAGGCAAAAGAAACCAATCAGCTCTCAGAGTGTGTGCGCGAGACACTTGGTACAAGCTACAATAGCGACTCCGTGAGGCCGTAATGATAACTGCACTCCAGAAAACAAAATTGTGGCGTGGATCAGAAATTGAAGAGAACTTTTTAGCTCAGCGGTGTTTGTCGTGGTTGTGGTGATCTGTGGCATAAAGAGTGAAGAAAGGGAAAACACACTTATGCAGTACTCAGAAGTACTTATGACTAACTTCACATTTTGAGGATTAAATAATATTCCTTCTTGTTTCAGTTAGTCATTTCCTCTCCTTCTTCCAGGAGTCGGAGCTCTACATCTGCTTATGACTGTGCCTGTACACCCAGCAGAATCTGCTGTGAACACACAGCCGCGCCTCATTTCAGTGTTACTTCTGGGGTTTTTTGTTTTGGGGGGGGGGGAGCTAGGTCAAGACCAGCTTTTGGAGATAATTTATTTTCTTGAGAGGAAAGGATCTTTGTTTGGAGCAGATTCATTTTAGGATCACTTAAATCCTTTGAAGTTTGTACTGTGTTTCTGTTGATTATGAAATTGTGTTTGTATAACACACTTAACAGCACATGCTTGGATAATGATGTTATTTAAATCACAATATTCAGTTTGAGATCATTCTGGAAGACGTTTAGTGTGCTACTTTTCTTTTTACCATATTTTGAAGATGCATATTTGATACAAATTAGACGCTCTCACAGTGGAGTACTTTATTCTTTGTAAGCTTTTTTCTGTTTTCCAGTAAGAGTCATGGGATGTGCAGCGATCTTTAAAACCAAACTAAGTGCTTATTTTAATAAATAGTGGCCTTTGTGCTTTCTATTTTTAAAGCACTTGTAAATTAAAGTTTTAAAGACATTTGCATATGAAATGAAAAGAAGCAATTTGTGTAAATAATTTGAATCTTTGGGTAGTCTGAATGTAACAAAGTTAAATAAAAACAAGTCACAAGCATACAGGGATTGGTTTATTCCAATAAACTAACCTTTTTACATTGGGATGGGGGTGAAATGAGGAATAAATAGATGCACTCTCTTCTCAAAGCTGTTTTTACTGGAGATTTTACAGTTTGAAGCCAAATACAGCAAAACATCTCTTTAGTTGCTACACTAGCGACCTGCATACAGAGGTGAAACTGTTTCCATGTCCCGGCACCGGCAACATTGGCGTTAACTTTCTTCCTGGAGGTCCAAGCTGACAGATGCTGCGCTCGTAACCAGAATGAGGTCAAGTCTCAGAGCAAGTCGAAGTACGGTACTGCTTGGCTGCAGGTGACAAGACTTCACAAGTAAAGTTCAAATCCAGCAGTCATTCCTCCAGATGGAAGTTTGGAATGGAAACATGCATCTTGACTGAAAGCATCTTCACTACAGTTACACTCAAAATGAGCAATACGAGTAAAAAATAAACATTCATTTTAAACACTTTTTTTTTTCCCAAATAAAAGAAAACCAACATTTCTGTTTAAATCCTGCAATAATTACATATTTATCAAAGTGGAGGCCAATTTGCAGTAGTGGTTTTATAGATCCTTCTTTGCTTTATTCAATCCATAATTCAACCAAAAATTCCCCAAGGCACAGTCCATTTACACTCCTTAGAACAATGGACCCAAATACTGAAGAGGGGCAAACAAACCCCAAACTGTGATTTAAATATGCTCAGAAATTAAAACATTTACACATAGAAAGGTGACAGGTCGGCCTCACTTATGTCGTCTCTTTTGTTGAGTCGCGTTCCGAGTTTACAGTTGGATGTGCCAGAGATCGAAGGACAAAAGATTAAAAATCCAAAAACAGGAAAAAAACAAACAAAAATGCAGCACTACAGTACACTCTTTTCAGAAGAGCCGCGCTCCGTAGCCAAATGTCTGTTTAATAGATTCAAAGTAGTATCTCTTCCAGCCCTCTTTCGTCTGCTCTTCCTGGCTGTTCGGGACGCCTCGATACTCCACCTTCAGCTCCGTCTCACTGTTCCGGTCCAAGAATGTCATTGTGATGGTTGCGTAGTGCTCTGTGGCACAAGAGAAAAATCCCAGTTCACCACTTGTGTCTGACACCCCCCCCCCAATACTTTTAACTACATCTGCTGCCCTAAGACAGCTGGGATGGGCTCCGGCTCTGCGTTTACACTGCACGAATTCACCAGTCGTGTTTTGTATGTGTGAATTTACTGATTTGCATTTAAAAAGGTCTAATTTGTCGTATGACAGTCATGCCCACTTTTTTCTACATACTGAAAAACTGAAAGAAACATACCACAGGGCCAGTTGTTATACCTCCACTTCATAACTATTTTCTCATCTGGAACCTGGAGATCAGCGGATTTATTGTTAGAATTTACTCGGGTCATATGATGTTGGTGTGGTACAGTAAAGCAAAATAGAGTTTAATACATACAAATGCTTTTCATACTGTTTCAACGTCAGACTCACCAGCTCTGTGAATTCACCGAGAATATTTCCGTCTAGCAGGCGAAACTTTCCGCCCCTCTCTCCGTCTACTGTGGCTGCGCCACGTGTGAACGCCTGAACCATCTACATGTTGAAAAGAAGCCCCCCGCCAAGAAAAAAAGCAAAAGAAAATATTACTGCAAGACTAAACGAAACAGAAGCAGCGAGCAGGTTGAAAACAAATGAAACAGTTGAGGCTCACCTCTTTGTTGACAAAGACCCTGTAGAGATCAGCTGGCGAGGTGAGAAACGTTTCTCTCAAAGTGAATTTACAGGTGGGGATCTTGACGCCCGTGTTGATGGGAGCCGCCGTGCTGGCAGAGGAGGAAATCTGTTCCACACAGGCACACGAGTCCGGTGAGCACTGACCAGTTTATGTGCCACAGCTAACACTGCTATTCATGCCAGAGTAAATAATGTGGGGGGCAAAGGGACTGTGCACCTACCTCAGTTTTATCCACCTTGGCTTTGGACTGTGATGTAGACTGTGGCTTTGCCACACCGTTGGCTGTAGGCAGGATCATCCCCTGTGTGAACTCTGCAATTTAAAAAAAAAAAAAAAAAATCATCACATCTGATTTAAAAAAAAAAAAATTGAATATAACTTCATGCAAACATTTATGATTGCAAAATGTCAACAGAAAAGATGATTTAAATAAAACTCCGAGGCCCACTGAACGTTTCTGACCCTTTAAATGACATAAATTTGTTCATACCAACATTTACAACCTCTTCTCTGTGCGACAGGTTTAGCTCACCTGTTTTCAAGAAGCCAACGTAGCTTTGCAGCGCGTCGCGGAAGATCTCCACTCCTTTTGTTTTCATCAGGTTTAACAGCGGCGTGTCGGGTTCATCTTTGTTCAACGATACAGAAATCTGGACACGACACAGGACAGAGGTCACTCAACTGCTCCTTCACCTTTCAGTCAGTCAGAATCAGCGTGCACACACGCTCTATGCTGAAACTTACATCGAGATCCTCCATGTCATTTTCATCAGACAGGTTTGGGACCTCAATTGTTCCTTTATACTTGACTCCTGCTTTTGACTTTCCTGTTAAAGCAAAGAGAAGAAATGTGTCAGCAAAGATTCTAAACCTTTTTAAACCTGCTTTTTGTTTAAGTATTGATAACAAAGATGCAACATTATTGCTCTGCTTCTCTTCTCTACAAGCCACTGAAGCTTTTTTCTATTAGATAGAAAGATTTAGGTGTTAAAGTCAAAATGTTTGCCAACAGGTTGGCAGAATGCTGATTAAGTCTCAGTGCCTGCTAAATTACAGATTGAAAGCAGTAACAGTAACTGCCACTGTTAGCAGACAAATGACCAGTTTCAGGGATATAATTTAAACCAAACTACCGCCTTCAACAAAACGAGCAGTAACATCAGTTTTTCTACTTACCAGTCCAAGTTGCTTTCAGGTTCCACTCATAAAAGAAAATAAGTTTGCCTTTGCGGTTGTTAATCGAGGCCTCTCCTTCCACCTTGCTGACTTCTGTCACTTCACAGTTTCCCTCTTCGTTCTCCACACTCAATCCAAGGAGCAAAGATTTTAATTTATCCGACGACCAGTTTGTTGCATCTCTTTCCGTCCTGCAAAGTTCAGCAGAGATCAGAGAGCAGATCCAAACAGGGAAAAAACAAACGGAAAAAAAACCCCAACAACAACAAAGATTATGCACTTTCAAAAGCACAAGCCTAATTGTCTCTGTTTTTTAAAATTGGATTCAGAATTTGGGGAGTTACATTAGAAACACTCATGACAAGATTATCTGACCAAAATATTCATTTTAAAAGTGCCAGTTACACTCAAATGGTAAATTTGTTTTGTGAATGCCAAACATGGGATGCACTGATATGCCAGCAAACATCTGTATGGTTTGACACTGGCCGTTTGGCAATTTAGAAGATATTACAGGCCAATGTTTACCTGCTGTGACATATCAATTATGATTTAACTAGAAGCAGCAGCTACTTTCCGCTGCTCTCCCAGTCACAAGGTAGCTCCACATGTTTAATTGGGCAGAGTTTTTCCAGCAGATGCCCTTCCTCATTTCATATGTTTCCTCCCAGGATTAAACTGGGAATCTTTACTAGCATGTAAATCACTGCACTATGTAGCCATAGAGTGATGAAGAGGAGAAAGACTGTAAAACATTTTAAAATGAAGGTTTCTTTATTTCCACAGCACAAAAACGGAACAGCCCATCAACGATCAGCCAAATGTGTAATGTGTTAAGCAGACTAGTAACTCCTTAGAAGTTCACAATCAGATCATCCAGTCAGAGGTGACCTCAGCCATCATCTAATCCTCAGCTACCTAAAAATGTAGTTTAGGAGGTCATAACAGCTGGAAGCTGGGCACAGCTGGGCTCAAATGACAAGTCTGAGGAACCACTTGACTGATGATAGCGCCCCTTACTAGTACTCAGTAGGGCTGCCACAGAGAAAAGCTTGTAAACAACTGCTCCCAGATCATTATAGACTATGAATGTGAATTCATTCCTATTATTTTCCGCAGGACAGCTATAAAAAGTGCAGTCACGTTGTAACTGGACTACCACACGTGTTCTGCTGTAACCGTTGAAACATCGGTAAGGGAAAACTTGTCGACTGTATTGGAGACTATAAATGTTGTTATTACACCTAAACGTTGCGATAGAGACAGCTGATCACAGTGTATTTAAACATTAACAGCCTCTACACATGCATTTGACTTGAAGCTTCAGGAGCTAGCTATAAGCGAGGCTAACTTAAGAACGACAGCAATGCTAGCTCACCAAATTATATCAAACTTTAATATTACTCACCACGCTACACTTACACACGGCTACAGACAATATAGATACATAACCCCACTTGATCCAAGTCCAAACATAACAACTGCTGCTGTCATGCTAACATGACACACGAGCTCGGTGTGTCATGTTAGCATGAGGCTAGCGGCTAGCAATCAGTGTCCTTTCATCCCATCTTACCAGTGCCAGTTGTTGACATTAGTCGCATCGGCTCTCTCCTCTACGATCCAACGAGGATCTCCTTCTCCCCACTTCGCCATTGCGCTGGATAAATAATGAGCACAGTTTAAAAGTATAGCGTTATAAGCAGAGAGCAGGTGTGTGCCGGCGCCTCTCCGGTGATGCGCACGCTGTTTCTAGAAACCTCTAGCAGCTGCTGCGGGGCTCTAGCGGTGCTCCTGCGTTTATTCGCCGAGCACAGAAAATGCTGGAAACGGAACGTTGTGGAAAGAGGTAAAGAAAGAAGTCCCCCTTGCCGGATGTCTGAAGAATAGTTCCGCGTTTAGAAGTAAGATTTCCGATGTTGGGCCAAAAAGTTATTCATGATGTTTCTATGTGTTTTTATTTTTTACTTTTATGTGTAATGTCTTTGCTTATATTGGTAAAAATAAAAAAAAGGGATTGTCTTCAACAGGATTTATGAAGGGCTTATATATAAAATAAAGAAATGACATGTTTTGCAAGTATCTTTATGACTCTGCGTTATTGTATCCACAATATAATCAACCCAGTCTTTTTTGACCACTTCAAATATCTTTATTGAAATGTAATGTTATATTTGTTGCAATTTCTGCTGCCCTCACTGCCAGATCTCTCTGAAAAAACAAAACATTTTTAATGTCAATGACAGTTTTTACTCTGATAATAAATAAAGAACATATAAAATCCACTTTGCCAAAAGGTAGCTTTTATCTTGTGACAGGAATGCTGCTTCTCGCTCAAAATACTTCATATCATTAATGAGCAATATGTTTGACATTTGTTTCACAAATTTTAGTCCATTTAAACAACAGTTTAAATACAACCAATCACTTTTTTGGAAATCACTTTTTGGCAGACAATCACTTTTTGGCACAATACCAAAAGTACAAAAAAAAATAAATATATAGATCATGATGGGTGTTTTTTAATGGCTTTGAGTATTTGCAACACATTAAACCATTGCTGGGGATCGATAACGTGACTCTTACTGGATTTGAGATCCCCTGTTCCCCTAAATTAGCATTATTAGGCCACATGTCTGACATTTCTCTTGCCAAAAGAAACACGGTGAGGTTTATCAAATTGGCCATGATTGCAGGAAATAAATGCATTGCCTTGCTATGGAAAAAGTCAGATACCCCCACTATATCCATGTGGCTTAGAAAACTTTCCTTATCTATGGCATCAGAGAAAATCATGTTCAATCTCAAAAGAAAACCACACCTCTTTGATAAATGCTGGTCTGGCTTTAGGAGCTATATGGGTAATACCTCACAGTCTGTAATGGGCTGACAACAAGACATGTTTGATATCAGTAAAAACTCTTATATGTAGAGATGTAATGGTTAATTTTTATAACACTAGATTATGTACATCTTCTGCCTTTCTTCTCAACTGTAAATTTCACCTTTTTGTTTTTATTTCTTCACCCGTGACACCATCACCTCTACTATGGTTCCTGTCTGGGTTTGGGAGGGACTGGTTGCAAGGGATTCTTTTTAATGTAACTCCTTTTCTCTCTGTTGTTCCTTTTGTTGTTATTTGGTTTGTTAGCTAGTTACTTTGTTTGGTCTGTCTTTGATTCTCTCTAACTATTATTACTATTAATATAGTAATACTATTATTATAGCGATAGTATTACTATTATTATCTCTTCTGTGAATTGCCACCTTATTGTGGTGGAGGGGTTTGTGTGTCCCAGTGATCCCAGGAGCTATGTTGTCCAGGGTCTTGTCCCCCTGGTAGGGTCTCTCATGGTAAATTGGTCCTGGGTGAGGGGCCAGACAAGGAGTGATTGCAAAAGCTCTTTGGAAGAGTCATCAAGGGAACTGTTTACCCTTCCCGGGATAGGGTTACCAGGGCCCCACCCTGGAGTCAGGCCTGTGGAGCGAGCTTGAGGGAGAGCGTCTGGTGGCCTAGCATTAGTCCGTGGTGTCTGGCCGGGCACAGCCCAAAGAGGAGACATGGGCCCACCCTAGTGTAGGCCCACCACCCGCAGGAACCGTTGCAGGCGTCGAGTGCATTGTGTGTCGGCGGTGGCCGAGGGCGGAGACCCTGGCGGACCAATCCCAGGCTATCGAGACTGGCTATTGGGACATGGAATGTCACCTCTCTGGTGGGGAAGGAGCCTGAGCTAGTGCATGAGACTGAGAGATACCGACTAGATATAGTTGGGCTCACCTCAATGCATGGCCTGGGCACTGGACAAAAAAAGACTGGAAAAACACTGCCTGTTCTGATGAGGCTACATGTGTTTTGGGTGTCCTGTGGGGGATGCTATGGGAGTGTGGGGTGTCTGGCCCCTGTACAACCGCCAGTGGGTTGTGAGTTAAAAAGAACTGGCTGGTACATGCTTACCAGCCACTTCATTAGGTATAGCTGTTCAGCTGCTCATTGACCTGGCTATCTAATCAACCAATCACATGGCAGCAACCCAATGCATTTAGGCATGTAGACATGGTCTGAGAATTTCATAAATTGCTAATCTGCTGGGATTTTTCCATACACCCCTCTCTACAGTTTACAGAAAATGGTCTGAAATAGAGAAAATCTCCATTGAGCAGCAATTTTCTGGGCAAAAGTGCCTTGTTGATGCCAGAGGTCTGAAGAGAAGGGCCAGATTTCTTTGAGCTGAAGGAAGGCATCAGTAACTCAAATAACCACTCGTTATGCAGGTATGCAGAAGAGCATGTCTAAATGCACATCGAACCTTGAAACAGATGGGCTACAGCAGAAGACCGCACTGGGTGCCACTTGTTAGCTAGTAACAGAAAACTGAGGCTACAATTCACACACTCACCAAAACTGGACAAAAAAATTTTGGAAAAACACTGACTGGTCTGATGAGTCTCAATTTCTGCTGAGACAGTCATAAAAAACATGAAAGCATGAATTCATCCTGCCTTGTGTCGATGGTTCAGACTGCTGCTGGTGGTGTAATGGTGTGGGGAATAACTTTTTGGCACACTCTGGGCCCCTTAGTACAGACTAAGCATAATTTAAAAGCCACAGCCCACCTGAGTGTTGTTGCAGACCATGTCCATCCTTCATGCCCACTTCTGATAGCTCCTTCCAGCAGGATAATAAATCATGCCACAAAGCTAACCTGAAACAGTTTTTTTTTTTGTTTTTAAACATAATAATGAGTTCACTGTACTCAAATGGCCTCCACGGCACCTTTGGGATGTGATGGGACAGGCGATACACATCGGGATGTGCAAACAATAAATCCGCAGCAACTGTGTGATGCTATCGTCAACATGGACCAAAATCTCTGAGGAATGTTTCCAGCACCTTGTTGAACCTGTGCCATGAAGAATGAAGACAATTCTGAAGGCAAAAGGGGGCCTAACTTGGTACAAGCAAAGTGTACCTAATACAGTGGCCGGTCAGTATATAAACTGTCTTATCAAAAACAGCTCTACCTTTAGGTTTTGTGTCAAGTCTAATAATTGTTCCTAAGAGGATGCAGATTAGGAGCCAAATTTCAGCGATTGTTTTCAGGCTCGAGCATTTTAAAGTGTACCTAGGTACCGGTATCAGAGAGGTAGATAAGCTAACCATGACTGAAAACAAAAACCTCCAGAGGCAGAGGAAATAAGCATCATTAGCAATGAGAATTACTGGTAGTTATGCCAATCAGATTTAAAGAGTCTTAAAAAAAAACACTAATGAAAAGCCTCTAAAGGTGGCTGCTACAGATGTCAGTGACCAGTTCAGCTGAAGAAATTTGAGAAGATATAAATAAAGTGCAGTATTATTCAACCTGCAATTTATTAGCTTTAAAAACAATCAAGGAGCAAAATACTCAATTTTAAAAGACTGTTCACATGTGATCTGTATTTAAACTCTACTTTATTCTCCTTTTCTGCAGTTAATATAGATTTGTAATCAGATCTCTGATTTCTTTAGTAGATGGGGAAGATACAGAACTCACTGTTCCTTGAGTGAGAATATTTCCACAGGGTATCAATGCAATTTATTACCAAAGACCTTTCTTTAAGTGTTTGTCTGTATAAACAAGGTAGAAAAAGGTGGAAATAAGAAAATGACACACCAAGTTAAGTCAGACCAAACTATAAAGGGTTAAATCAATTCTATGATCTACTGAAACTCGCTGACTTTGTTACCCTACCAGAAAGATTTTTTTCAGCATTTTAAGAAAATATGAGTATAAGCAAAAGCTACTCCCTTTTCTCTCCCTCCCCACCAAAAAGAAAAAGCCTGAACAGATTTTGTTTGTTTGACTTGGTGAAAACAGTCTGCGGCATACAGTAACTCAACAAGTATGTATGTGTCTTTTTTGCTGTGTATTACACCATTTGATCTGAGACTTTACTGCATTCAAACACCGTATACAGTGTCAAATTTGACTTGGAATGGACCAATGACATCAAAATACAGCAGAATAACTGTTAACGGGTGGAGCAAAATGATTTTATATGAGGTTCTTTGTAATTGTGGTCTCAACACACATAACATGCAGAAACCATACTCATACTGTCACTGGGTAAGATCCACACACAATTACCCAAGATGTGGTCTGGTAGTTCTGACCACAACTACCAGAGACTCAGTCTGTGTAGGGCAGTCTTTTTATACACAGTCATATTACTGACCTGCTGCCAACAAACCTAATTATTATTAGAGTGCTCTTCCACCAGGTGTCTTTTAATAGCCACGTTCCCACTGTTTTTAAGTGACATCAAATTGAAAAAGAAGAATTATTTTATTATAAAATAAAATAAAGTACTGTGCAAAAGTCTTAAGTCATCCCTCTTTTTTTTTTTTTTAATATTTTGCTTAAAGAGACAGACTTTCAGTTTTCAAAGTGGTCTTGTGCAACATCTCTCCAGACTTTCTGAAGCGGCTTTGTTTTTCACTCATTTTCACTCCAGGTCTTGTACCTGACCATTTTTGGAGGATTTCTCTTTGTTTGTTAAGCCACTTCACACTGACCTGCAGATCATTCAAGCATAAAAAAGGCACCTAATGCAAGGGACGAACCAGTGTTTTGTCTACATATAACCAATTTTACATTGTATCCTTAAGCACAAAATACCAAAGATAACAGACTCAACAGTTTCTCTTTACTATTTTCAATTAAATACACATCTTCCTATTTTTTTTTTTTAAATTAGGAAGTGGTGCTTTGATTATTTTTTACATTTTTTGTTTCAGTGTAGGACTGTGGTATTACTAGAGTTTGAATCCTTCACCACAGTGTAGGTTCTGATAATTCATTAAAAATATTACTTCTGTGAAAACACAATGGTAATATCAGCAAAATGTATTAAACAGTTTCCTCAGTAACTATATACAGTACTACTAATACTGTTACTGATGCAAAGAAGCATTTTACTGTTATAGCTGGTATATACAGTTAAGCAAGTTTAGATCAGTGATTGCCAAACTGTGGGCCAGGCACTGTTAAAGGGGTATTGCAAAGTTAAAGGTTATGAGGTTATTAATAAGGTACAAACGTGAAAAAAAAGTATGTCTTGTTGAACAACATTGTATTCTTTTGCAGGGATTGCTTTCTAATGTATGTTTCCTCGATAAAATATATGTTACCTCTTTAAGTATTAAATAGTTTAAAGGACACAGCTTAATATCATGGATTTTTTTTTTAACTGTTGAGTTGTGCACAATAAGAGCCCGAAGGTTTGCAAGCAACCAGTCTTTAACGTCCATCCATTCGTTTTCTTCTGCTTTCAGTAAAACTAGTAGTTGTTTCGATCAGATAAAGGCAGGGGAATCAAAAGTAAAATAATTCACTGTAAATAAAAAGCATAACACGGAAATGTTAAAATCACCTCACAATTTTAAGAAAAGTACGTAGTTAATTCGTGTATCTTAGTTACTTTCCATCACTTGGTGTAATTTCCTCACCACAAATTGTTTTTCCCTCGTTAAAGGTCCGGTGATAAACTCAGCGCAAATACACAAAGAGCAACCAGAACAACATCTGATCTTTTACTTCTTGTTCTTGAAGGCAGCAGCGGGCTTTCGCCTGTTTGTCAAAGCATTAGTAGGAGAGAAAAGCAGGGAGAAATCATTAGAGAGGAATCCCAGGCATATGGCTGGCTTTTGTCGGCTCCCCTCCCCCTCCTGCCGTCCGCTCCGCAGCAGCAGCAGCAGCAGCAGGAGGACAGAGGTACTTCAGTTTTTGAAGCCGTGGCATGAATGATCTCATCTGAACCTGATCTCCGCTTTCTCTGCTGTCGATCCTATGACCGAGACGGGAATTAAATTAACACAAACACGAGGTGAGTACGGCTACTCAACCACTCGACGATAGCCTTTTTTAACTAGCCACCCGGGTGATGGTGTGTTGTTTTTTTGGGGGGGGTAAACTTAACAGCCCCACCGCGGGGAAAACTCTTGTTTTTGACTAGAAAGGAGGAAGGACCGCGGACTGTGGGTGGGTGGGCGCTTTTAGCTAATTAGCTTTAGGTTCGCTAGCATTCGTTTTCTATAAGAGGAAGTTGCCAAACGAAAGCCGGGCGTTCTGTACCTCCATGAAGGAATGTTTTTTTTTTCTGTTCACGGAACGGTTTATGCTAGCTAGCGACAGCCCAGAAGTGTACATTCCGTCCGTAACATAGCCGGCCGGCTAACTGTTAGCTACTAGCGCAAAATGGCCTCATTGTCGCTCGGTAGCTCTGATGCTGAAAAGACAAAAGCATGCGGCAGTCATGGCCAGACGCTCTCCGCCGCTCTTTATAGCTACTCCAGCGACTTTAATTTGGCGACTGGTAATGGTAGTGGTATGTAGTTGAGAGGGAAGTGTGAGAAATGTAAGCAGTCCTTTTAAAAATGTGTTTATTCATTTAGTACGGCAGGCTGTGAAAGTGGTGGGGGATGGGCCATGCTAGGAGCCTTTGACGTAAAACGGGGCTGCATTTTGTTTGGCTTCTGCTTCCTAGCATGGTACACGAGAAAAATACTCAGCAAATGCTTTTAAACTGCTTTAAATTCAGATCAGTGCCACTGTCTGATGTATATAAAACTGTATTATCAGTATCCGAATAAAGTACTAATTTACACGAGTTGTTTTTTCCCCTCCTCCCCATTCATTTCCTGATATATTAGAAGTTTTTGAACACCACATATGTCAGCATTTAAAAAAAAAAATCGTGTTAAAAAATGTTCGACTAAGTTTAAGGCTCTGAAATGCATTAGTACTAATGCGTAGGTGTGAATGAGAATTATTTGAGTTTGAGTATGATCTGAATATCAGTCATTTAAAAGAAGCATCTGTAGCAGATCAAATCGGTTTTAAAATCAATACAGTATCATTAATAAACGCTATGCGAGGAGCACTGTCATTGATGGGTGCATACAATGAAACAAAAATGCAAGTAAATCATTAATTTCACAGATTTTTGCTGTCTTTCAGCCCGATATTGTCGGGAGATTGGTTGTTATTAAGTGCTCGTAAAAAGCAATCTAATAGTGGTTAAAGAAATGTAGGACATTGAGTGTTTGGGATCGTAGGTGTTTTTATATCTCCCACAGTGGAAAAACAGCGCACACTGTGTATACTGTCTGCTACAGGTGACTGATCAGACTGGTCCAAACAGCTCATTTTGAGTCATATTTTATGTTCAACCCTTGTAAGTATGGCTGTTATGCTTCAGGTTTATTGTTTTTAGAGTTCAGTTCATTTCAGAGTATAATCCTTAAGCTTTAACTCCCCCAAAATGCTGAACTATAGGGTGTTCAAAAACATTCATCAGTATACATGTTAAAAAAGTTGTCATATCCAAAACTGTTTTCTCTTCTGTGTGCAGTGTACCTTCTCTCAGGTTGTAGTTCTTCCTCTTTATATTTAATGTTTTTTTCTTTATATATATTTATATATATATATATATATATACATATTTTTTTCTTTAAGGAGGTAGTTCTCTCTAGTGTCTCTTGTTTAACAGGGGCCAGCACATTTGCACTACACATGAAGACAGCATATGTCCATAATCGTTTTCTCACCCTTTGTATTTTAGATCTCCGGGTATCTTCATAAATGACCTTTTCCCCCCCTTATTCTGTCCATTGTCCAGAAATGTTATTCTATGATTACGAGGACTCAAAGACCTCCAGGCTCCAGAGCCTATAATTGTACATAAGAGCCACTTCTTTTTTTTTTTTTTTCTTTTTTTGGCATAGATTGTGACCTTTTAAAATGTGGTGATCTGATTGATCAGGGGAAGACAGTCGTTTTTATTTTTCATTATGTTGGAATTTTGTGTTTTAGAAAAAAAAATCAATATTTTAGTTAATTAAATGTTAATTAAATGTTATCACAAGATGTTTTTTTTTTTTTTTTTTTTTTTATCCTACTTTTTGGCAGTAAGCACAACACCCCTGAGTGTTAATGTTAAAATATGTAATGTGCACAGATTATTGGCCTGGCATCCTAAAATGAAGATTTAAAGAAAACTAAATTTAGCTTTGATGTGGAGATGAATTGTGACAGTAACAGCAGTGTCTTGGGCATTTTAGTTTTTTTTTTTTTTTTTTTTTTTTTTTTTTTTTAGTTTCTAGTTCCTGAAAAAGAGGAAGTTTCTGTAAAGTGATCAACCCTTTGCTGTGTGATTTCTGTCCTTTGAACCCTGACGTAAATATGAATCAGTGTTGTTTTCATTGTACTGATTTTACATTTTTGTGTGTGTGTGTGTGTGTGTTTTTTTAATGTATATCACAAATAGAAATTTGAAGCAAATGGAATCATTGACCCAAATGCCCTGCCCACAGGTTTAACACAGAGGAGACACAGCCGGACACTGCGCATACTGTTTTTCTGTCTGATGGAAAATTAAATGCCACAGGCCGCTGTTTGGAGCTCAGTCTCCTATTCACTTGCATCCCATTTATTTTTGGGAGTCAGAGGGCCTTTAATATTGGCAGGAGTGTTGTTTTATTCCTGTAAGACATGTGTGTATTGAAGTGGTGTTTAATAAGGAAGTTGACTGTGCTTTTCTTCCCCTCCTCAGTGAAGAGAAAGTGAAAATCTTGTTCTGCTAGTTTTTGAAGCGTCGCGTGTGTAGACCTGGAAACCTGATATCCCTTGTAAATATTAGTGGCTCATGGTGGTACATTGTACTGTGAATTATAAATGCTGTTATTTTTCATATCCTTGTCACTTTTTACATCTTAAAAAAAAAAAAAAACACCTTATTGATTAGGATATCTTTGATTTTCTTGATCACAGGTGGCAGTGGGGAAAGAAAATAAATGCACTAATTAACTTGAGTGCTGTTTTTGTTTTCTGACAGAGGTCTCTGTAGTCTGTGCTTACTTTGATGCAGTGTTCGCATTTAGTCGGTAACCATGCTATTTTCGGTGGCTCAGTGGTCTGTTAAAAGTGTGGTTGTTCCGCCCAGCAGGAGTCTTGCCTCAGACTGGCCTAAAATGGGCAGAAATGGTGCTGAACAAAAGCTGCTTGTCGCTCGTACAAAAGTACTTGAAGCGTTGCAGCCGGGACCAAGCTGCATTGCTATTGCCTGTGCCTCTCAACAGGAAAGGTATAGCAAACTTTAAGAAAAAAACTACAACAATTAACTGTTTACTGTAGAGTAAGCCTGTAGTTTATTTGTAAAGTCACAGCTGCTGTTCAGCAGATTGTAGCCCTAGCTCCCTCATGTCCACACAAATATTACACCACATAGCCTCATGACATCACACACTTACATAATTAATTACATGGCACTTAATCTTTTAACTATTTTAGCTAGTGAAATTGACAGCTGTACAAATTCTGTGTTTGTCTGTGTGATACATTTCTTGATATTTAGACAAGTGTTACCATTGTGTGTCTCACTCTGTGTTTTTTGTCTCCTCACCATCACAAAAGAGAGAAAACATGTTCCCGAAGGGCACCAAGCGCAAGTTCTCAGACTCTGGGGAGGAGGCCGTCTCCAGTGGCGACCAGGGCCCTGCAGCTTCCTCTGCGGCAGCTCGGACGCTGTCTTCCTCTTACAGTCTGCAGCGCCAGTCGCTGCTTGACATGTCGCTCATCAAGCTGCAACTTTGTCACATGCTGGTAGAGCCAAACCTGTGCCGTTCGGTGCTGATTGCTAACACGGTGCGGCAGATCCAGGAGGAAATGACCCAGGACGGGACCTGGCAGATAATGACACAGGCCCTCGCAGCCGCTCAGTGTCCCACTGACCGCCTGGTGGCCACTGAAGTGTTGTGCCGACAGACTGATGCAGCAGCTCAGGCAGGGCAAAGCCCAAAGCCTTACTCAGTGGTTGGTGTGGAGGAAGGCTACCACTCAGAAGAGGTGGTCATGGAGGGAGATGTGGAGGCAGATGTCACCATGTCTACTTTGTCACCCGTCTCCCCTCAGTTGTCCTCGGCTTCTTACCTTGCAGGTCCCTTTGGCATGGGGCCCTGCTGGGAGGAGGAAGAGGAAGATGGTGAGTGTGAGGAGGAAGAAGAGGAGGACAGCGAGGAGTGTGTGTCAGAGGGAGAGGAGGGAGATGGGGACCACCTAAGTGCAGACTCCAGGACAGGGGAGCAGGTTTTTGGCACTTTTGAGATTAAGCACCCAGCGCCGCCCCCTGACCCTGCGCTTGAGGAACTGTTTTCAGATGTGGACCCATCCTACTATGACCTTGATACAGTGCTGACAGGCATGCAGAGCACCCCGAAAATGGGGCCTTACGACCTGCTAGATTGCCTGTCCTCTCATGGGCCAACGGCCCTGAGCTCCAGCTCGAGCTGCAGGTCAGACCTGAACGAACTGGACCACATTATGGAAATCATAGTGGGATCCTGAAACTCAGAACATTCCTCTGGTCTGTACTGATCCCACAGACTCTTTCCAGACTATGCACAGTACACGTGTGTGTTCTGTATGTGGTATTGTTACACATAGAGATTGTTGAAGGTTTTGGATCAAGATGGGAAATTAACAGCAAGCCAAGTAGATTTTGGGATTGGGTATTAGAGGTATAGTTAGTCTCCTGTAACAGCCTCTTGGGCAAGTTCACATCTGCTGTTGGGACCTTCATTTTTTTGTTTTTAAAAAAAAAAAAAAAAAAAAAAAAAAAAAAAAAGGAAAGAGGAAAAAAAAAAGCATTTGGCAGTTACAACTGTGATGGTAAAATTAACAAATTTGGGGATTTAAAAGCTGTGCTGGTGAGTGGGCAAAGCAGTTAGTTTCCCACTTTGGTTATGAAGTCCAAAAACTCGACAAAATCTGTGAGAAGGCAAAGATAATTACCTATAACTACCATGATGCATTCTTATTTAGGTGTTTATGTCTGTCATTCACTCTGTCATACTAGCTCTTTCTGGCTGTATTTTTTGCCATTTCATCAGTTCTATTTATTGTTACATGGACTGAGGAACAATTCATCACACTACATGCATCAGAAACCAGAACAAATTGTAAATCCAAATCTATAAATCAATGCATATTTTCCTAGAGATTTGAGCAATTATGAATGGAATTTATGTATATGTACGTATGTGTATATAGAAATATATTTTTTGCATTATACAGCTGGGGGGATTTTGCAGGCCTCATTTGATGATATTATTTTTCCCTCCCAAACAGTTTTTAAGATTTTAATAGCCAGTCTCAAGACGGTGTCTTCCCATGGTTTGGTATAGTCGACTGTAACAAGTGTCAGGACTGGCATCGTCTCTCTTTATAGGCGCTGTTCTTTCATTTCCTTAAAAGCTTTATGCAGGGCAGGAAAATTACTGCCGGTCACCAAACAAGGAGCAAGAGTTGTCAATTTCTGGTAAGTTTACAGTAGCCAGTAGACAAATGAAGTAATTTTCCTGCTCTGCTGTCATTATGGATCCGATAACAGTAATAAGCAGCTTTTTCCTCAAGCATTTGGAGAAACCCCGGGGGTGATAACTGCATCAAGAAGCCATATTTCTTTCTCTCATTTGTTATTGCAAGTGAAGAATTCTGTGTGTTTAACCCATCTAATTTATTGTTTTATTTATTGTATTTATTTTATCAAGGTACAGACATGCCATGTTGACTTATCAATTCAACCATGAGGCCCGATGAAATTGTATTTATCCAAATTTTGCCCTTCATTTTCAATGCAGTACCTATTTATTCCTAATTTTTCTTTTTAATGACTATTAGTAATAATAACAACCGGGTTACTATTCAAATTACTATGCAGCTCTGTCATGTGTTTCAAAATGACTGTATACAAATCAAATGTCCTTTAATTCCTTTATGCAAACAGTTGCCTTTCTCCTAAATATGTGGAAAATCAAATGCATTCTTCAAAATTGTTCCTTATCATGATGAAGAGATTAACTCAGGCAAATAAAATGTATTGACTAAAATACAGTATTACGACACGCTTAATACCTTACCACAACACTCCTGAAGGATGTCACTCTGGTCTGAATGGGAGCTAGAACTTCAAAGACTAATTATCGTTGTAAAATGTATGCATTTTTTTTATATTAAGACAAAAACATTGTAGCATCTTTGTAAATATTTTTTATAATAAAAGGTGCAACTATTAATTGTGTGGCTGTTGTCTTTATTTTAGCAGTTTGCTACAGGGACTCTTCCTGTTTTACTCTTTTGTTTTTCTGCTTTTAGACTGATTTAAAAGAGGACTTATGCCATTTTAGTAGTGGATGCTCATTAAGTTTTGAATAATGGCAGCATATGTAAATGTGTAATCCTTGTGAGTCAAAAGCTCAATGCAAAATACTCAATGCATAATGTCATTGAGACTGGATATTTTTAACATGGTCTAAAGCTCTGTCAGAGCACAGAAGCCCCGCCCACCTTCACTCCACAAATGCACTCACTGGCCACTTCATTACATACACCTTACTAGCACTAGACTGTACCCCCTTTTGCCTTCAGAGCTGCCTTAATTCTTCATGGCACAGATTCAACAAGGTGCTGGAAACACTCCTGAGATTTTATTCCATAGTGACGCGATGGCGTCAAACCCTTGGTGCAGATTTGTCAGCTGCACATTCATGACGTGAGCCTCCTGCTCTACCACATCCCAAAAGGTGCTCGATCGGATTCAGATCTGGTGATTGGAGATAGAGTACAGTAAACTCATTCCTATGTTCAAGAAGCCAGTTTGAGATGATTTGCGCTTTAAGTTGTGGTGTTTTATAATGCTGAAAGCAATTGTAGATGAGTACACTGTGGTCAGTAACAAGGCAGGCAGGCTGTGGTGTTTAAATAATGCTCAGCTGGTACTAAGGTGCCCAAAGTGTGCCAAGCAAACATCCCCCACACTATTATACCACCACCAGCCTTTGCCAATATATTGTCCAATTTGGGTGAGTCTTAGCTGACAGGAGTGGCACCCAGTGGTCTTCTGCTGTTGTAGCCCACCTGCTTTAAGGTTTGACGTGTTTTTTAGAGATGCTCTTCTGCATACCCTGGTTGTAGCAAGTGGTTATTTGAGTTACTAGTGCCTTCCTGTCAGACTGAAGCAGTCTGGCCATTCTCCTCTGACCTCTGGCATCAGTTGCCCACTTTCTTTTTCAGATGATTTTTTTGTAAATCCTGGCGATACACCATATTGCCAAAAGTATTCACTCACCCATCCAAATCATTTAATTCAGGTGTTCCAGTCACTTCCATGGCCACAGGTGTATAAAACAAGCACCTAGGCATGCAGACTGCTCCTACAAACATTTGTGAAAGAATGGGTCGCTCTCAGGAGCTCAGTGAATTCAGTGTGGTACTGTGATAGGATACAACCTGTGCAACAAGTCCAGTTGTGAAATTTCCTCACTACTAAATGTTCCACAGTCAACTTTTAGTGGTAATATAACAAAGTGGAAGTGATTGGGAATGACAGTAAATCAGTCATGAAGTGGTAGGCCACAGAAAATCACAGTGGGAGGGGTCAGTGGAATATGAGGTCACCAACTTTCTCCAGAGTTAATTGCTACAGACCTCCAAACTTCATGTGGCCTTCAGAGCAGCTCAAGAACAGTGAGTAGAGAGCTTCATGAATGGGTTTCCATGGCCGAGCAGCTGCATCCAAGCCCTTCATCACCAAGCTCAATGCAATGTGTCGGATGCAGTGGTGTAAAGCACATCGCCACTGGACTCTAGAGCAGTGGAGACGTGTTCTCTGGAGTGACGAATCACACTTCTCCATCTGGTAATCCGATAAACAAGTTTGGTGTGGAAGAACTTGACTGGCCTCCACAGAGTCCTGATCTCAACCTGATAGACCACCTTTGGGATGAATTAGAGCGGAGACTGTGAGTCAGGCCTTCTTGTCCAACATCAGTGTCTGACCTCACAAATGTGCTTCTGGAAGAATGGTCAAAAATTCCCATAAACACTCCTAAACCTTGTGGAAAGCCTTCCCAGAAGAGTTGAAGCTGTTATAGCTGCAAAGGGTGGACTGACATCACATTAAACCCTATGGATTAAGAATGGGATGTCACTCAAGTTCATATGCGTGTGAGGGCAGACAAGCAAATATTTTTGGCAATATAGCGTATTAGTGGAGACTGGAAACAGGAATATTGCTTCTTAGCCACACAATAAGAATACTACACTGGGATATGTTTTCAATATTTCTTCCAATAGAATATATCTGCACAAACAGAAACTAGAAGGGCACTCAGTAGAGCGTATACCTCACCCACCCCAATTTTTCTATGTGCCAATATCACACCACTATAGATACCACCCAATGCTGTCATACTCCATCATAAATCACTAGATCAAAAGGAGCAGAAATGTATTTTTAATGGCTTTTAAAAGCTGTAAAATATGATTTTATATTTTTATTTTCAAAATTAGATCCACATGAACAGCTAATGGCATATAGAGTCTGGATATATTTTATTTAGTTTATGTACCCTAATAGCATCCTGTAAAAAAATTCAATGAAAAAAGAAAAACATTTGCTGAGATATGAATTGTATATGTGTATCAGTGCTTAATTTTCTGAACACTCTCCAAAAACCAAACAAAAATGGAACACTGCAGACTTCATGTTAGGATGACTGAGTGTATTTTAACATCTCGTTAGGTAACATTTTGTGGTACACCCAGATTATTACATATTTTTCAATAGCACTGCAAGTGATTGCGGGGTTTTCAGTTCAGTGTGTAGATGTCAGCTCAAATTCAGATTTTTAAAAAATGCTAAAACTGAATTAGATGTTTTGCAGCTGCAGTCTGGCACCAGTAAGACCTTCGATCTCACGTGCTGTCACATGATGATACTGGACGGTGAGCTCCTGCGTTAGCTACGAGTATGTGGAGAGTTGCAGTGGTTTCAACATAACAGCGCCATTGTGTGTTTGAAACACAACTAGGAGAAAACCTGCTCAGACTCAAGCCACACTTAGTCCATTTTCTACAAATTGAGATTTTTCATATTCATGAACATGCAATAATTTGAAGGGAATTTTATTCAAGTTTCATCTGATGCTGACAAAAGGTATTTCTTCATAAAATTCCAGCTTATTTTGCAAGTTGGCCTGTTGCCTAGAATTGGTTAGCTTATAGTTAAAGATTAATGGCCTCTCAGTGAGTCAGCAAAAAGGCAGCCTAAGGGGGGAAAAATCCAGTCATCAGGGAAAGAGGCTTGAGTAACTTAAAAAGCAGGAAAAAGGGGGGAAATAAATGTGAAGCAGAAAATCTGCAGTTTCAGAAATGCTCTGAAATCATAAATTAACATCATGTGGGAAGCCTGAAAGATGTTACTCTGACCTTTACTATAAATACACAGCACCATGCTTAAAGTACATGTGCCCTCTGCTGTCACAGGGCGACACTTCCTTTAAAAACGTGTGCATTCAGGTTCCTCTCATAAACTAGATAACCATTTATCATACCTTCAGATTGAAAGTGTAATTGGAAATTACAAAAGGAGCCCACTATACAACAGTGTTTGGGTAAAAGATTATATACAATGAAATCTATTTTATATTGACGCTTTTTCTTCTTTTCTTTTAAGTGCACAGATGTTCAATCTCTTTGGAAAATAATATTAAAACATGTGACAGATGACAATGAAATTAAGAAACTTGCCTTCTGGTCAAAAGAACAAGATGAGGACAGAAGTGTGACTGATTAAGAAGGAAGAGATATGAGCGTGAACTGAAACCTTCCTTATTTGGTATTTGCCTTTCCTGTCTTTCTGGTCACGTTCCTTCCGTTCTGTTCTGAGTCATTGGTCCCTTTAAAATGCTGCGTTCAGGCTCAATGCAGCAACCTAGAGCTTCTGGATATTTCTAGCATTGATATCTCTTTGATACCAGTGTGTTGATTAAATGCTATTAAAATCATCCTTTTTTTGTATTATTGGGTATCATATGCCACAACACTAGTGCTCAAAGTGCTTACGAGTTGCTTTGAGTATAGATAACAGGTAACTTATAGGCAACAAATATATTGCTGTTCTGCTACTATACTAGCTTGAGTAATACTGACACTTTCCTTCTTTTATAAAAGACACAGTGCTGTTCTAAAGCTTTTCTGTCCTGCAATCAAAGATGGGATTTCCTGCTGAATCTTTGTAATAGACTACATAACAGAAGTGGATCAGCATCTTGGTTTCTGGGAGCCAGAGCTGGCCCTGTTTGGATTAGTGGTGTAAAGTGGTAATCCAAAAACAGGCAAGTTTAATATTAGTTAAATTTAGCTTTGTATCAGAGTTTGACTTAAAAGCTACTATTAACATAAACGCATGGCTTAAAAATGAAAAAAGAAGTGTTTTTAATAGAAAAAAAAAAAAATAATCAAAGCTTACTTGTTGGAGCTTCTTGTAGTGCAACCAAATGCTGAACAAGACACTTTCAGGTGACCAAAGAGTGACAGTTACAACTCATGAATTGAAAACACCTTATGTTTACAAGCACAGGCACCACAGCTTTGTTATGCCCATATCCTGACTAAACACCATGGGCTACATCCATTGTGCTGTACTGAGTGCCAAAGACTAGCAATCAAAAGCCCACGATGATTTATTACTGAGGTTATTCTTGGTTTATGTTAAAAAATGAAAGTCCTCTTTTTATTTTTACAAAAGAAGGTGAAACCATGAGCATGAAACACAACTAAGAGCATCTACTCAAGTAGTGCTTACATTTTGTGACTTTTTCCATTATATTTTGTATATTGTATATATAGTTTTGGTGCCAGAAAAACAATATATATACAATACTGTATATATATTGTTTTTCTGGCACCAAAACAACTAAACAACCATAAAGTCAGCAGAAGAAATTTATACTAAAGAGAGCCATAATATATAGTACACTATAAATGTACTTAAACAAAAAAAATGGTGCAGGCAGTTAATGTGTTACAAAATAAAATAAAATTGCATTACAGATGACAAAGGCAAAGCCAAAAGTCCCATAATCTGTCAAACACAAACAAAAAACAAGAACAAACAAGGCAAATGTGTAGCAACTAGATATAATGGCAGTCACGTTTTAACATATGCAAGGTTTACAAGGGTTAACACTTTGTCCACCATGGTGAAGAACAGCAGTGGTACTATAGAGTCTACAAGTTTCAGTCTAAGTGTATGCAATATTTAATATAATGCTCAGCTTTTATTATTTATACATGGCCACTTATAGGACAAAACAAGTCCATGTCCTGATAAAGCCTTAATTTGTTCCCATCATAATGGCCGTATCACGTGTATTTCGTGTGTTTCAACATGATTTCAGACTGATACGAGGTGTTCCTGAACGCAGCGGCAGCTCGTCGTCGGAACAAACGACCGCACATTCGCTGCCCCGTGAGTGGCGGAGGCGGAGGCTCGATCGGCGTGCGAATGGACCAATCGCGTCCGCCGGTGAGCTCCCGTGCCCCTCCCCCTCTGCTCCACAGCTCTGCCGCCTTCCCCCAGCTGCTGTGAGCGGACAGTACATTCCTCACACTTCGGCTCTCGATAGCACAGGAACGCGACACTGAAACGAAACAAGCCGAAGACTCGACGGATTCATACACCTCATGACGCTTTCCAAGGGCACGTAAGGTTTGTTTTTTTTTCTCCGCTTTATTACATTCACTTTAATTTTCCTAAAGTTTGCCCGTTAAACTTGGTTTAAATTGGATCTTAATGTTCACACTGAAGTACGGGAACCGTCACGGGGTTAGGGGTGCTCTCGGAGGGGGGTGTCCTGAGCAAAATAAGTAGGGTAGAGTGAACCTATGATCTCAGTAGCCAAAAATTAATCTCTTTAAATCGGTAACATTTTTATTAATCATATATTTTAATTTGTTAAGGATTTTACCCCCGTAATAAATTAGACCAAGCAGCTTTAATCTCTTCGGACGAGGGTCAAACTCACCAAATGGGGCTTCGTGTGTCCTCTTTACTTTTGTAAAACGATCAGCGAGAAGGTGATCCATGGCACCAACCCATCTCAGTATGGATGAGTAAAGTCTGTGAAGCCTGTAGGGCTGTCTGGCAGTGAGTCATAGCTGTTAAAATGCTCCCTTTTAAATGTATTAAATGGAGAGAAGATCACTCTGTAAAGTTGTATAATATATTCAGTATTTATCTGCAGCCGTATTTTCTGTTTGTTCCTGATTTTAAGAGGCTCAGTGCCTGACAGTGGCTCTGAAACAAGTCATGCTTGCTTACTTTGTGCTCTTACATAAACTGGATGTAAGGTTTATTGCCCCGTAATGCCACCAGATCAGTTCTCTCACTCACACACCTCAGCCACTGCTGTCAAAAGTTTGTTTCCCATTTTCTTTCATTTGAGCGGGGGGGGGGGGGCTCTCACCATTGACTTTAAAATTTATAAATGTTTAAAACTGTCAAGGTTGAAATAGTCAGTTTAAGAGAAAACCAGGGCAACAGCCTTTCAGTTCAATTTTACCTGCCAATACAACAGTTTTACAGAACTAATTGTTATGTTGTACATTAACATTGTATGTTTTTGCAACCTAACAGAGCACCTCTTTATCCATCGACGCAGGTCAATGTTGGGTCGTGGTGTGAAGCGGAAGTGGAGCTGCTTGGAGGAGCTGGAGGCTGAGGTGGCGGCTGAAGCTGCTCTCACGGAGGAAAAGGAGCAGAATGGGAAGGATGGCAACGAAGACGAGGCCGGGCTTCTTGTTGACCCGTCCAAATCAGACATGAGCCACCTGCAGCAGCGTCAGCGAGTGCTTGGCCTCTGCTTGGAGAAGCTCCAGCGTTACCAGGCTGGGATGGAGCTCAGCCTGCGTCGCTCTGTGCTGCTCATCAATACTCTCAGGCAGATTCAGGAGGAAATGAGGAGGGACGGCGTGGGAACCTGCACCTCAGACTCACGCCTCAATGGCATCCATGCTGACTCCTGTCTTCTCAGGGACAATTTTGGAGAGGACGTGCCTGTTACGTGCCCTGGGTGTGCAGAAGGAGATGAGGAAAGCCTGTCTCCCCCATTGTCCCCTGAATTTCCCTCTCAGGAGGCAACCAGCCTCACCGACCAGCAGAAATCTCTGCCCGCTGCAACCATCAGTACTTTCAGTGATGCAGTAAATGCCATGGGCTACCTCAGCGACCTTGCCCTGGACGATATCTTTGAGGACATTGACACATCAATGTACGAGACTTCAGATCTGCCGTCCGCCTGGGCGGCAGGTTCTCTGTGGCCAGTCAGCGTGTCGCTATGGCCGGATGAGGACGTGAAATTGCGTTCTTCCAGCCATTCCTCAGCTGGAAGCCTCCAGTCTTGTCTCATGGACCTGAACGAGCTGGACCACATCATGGAGATTCTGGTAAAGTCTTGATCGCCAATATGAACTTCAGAAAATTTCCTGCTCTTGGTTAGGAGCTGCTCTGGCTGAATTGGGGCTGATGAACTCTAACATGACCTTGGTCTTTTTTTTTTTTTTTTTTTTTTTTTAAGGCTCTGTGCGATAATTCAGCTGAAAACGTGTCTCAAGGTTGAGCTACTTTAAGGTGGAATTTAACACTAATTCTAATATGCACATGCCTCTTATGAGGACCCAGTTATGCACCTATGCCTGTGCCTCAAATTAAGATATGAATTATTTATTATAACAGATGAAGAATAGCATTTAAAGCATCATATAAAGTTAGTAAAACATCCATGCTAAAACTCTTTTGCACTGTTTTAATAGCTATCAGTCGAAAACGGCTATTGACAGAAAAAGTAATGATTGGAAATTTGATACATGATTCATTAGTCAAGCAAAAATGGAGAAAAATGATTTGTCTTGTTTTGAACATTTTAAGCTAGGTTTGGACTGTCAGAAAAGAAGCAACTGAAGACGTCATCTTTTGTAAACTATACTTTATGGGGGGGGGGGGGGGGGGGGGGGGGACTTTTAATTTGTGTACCCAGTCAACATTAATTGAAGAAATGTTTCTCTGAAACTCGGTATATAGCAGTTGCAGTCAGAAATGCACGTTAGATAGGGACAAGAAGGAGCAGGAGGTCAATAATCTCAGACGTGTCGAGACAAAGTTGGTTCACCAAAAGTATATTGCAACACTTGTAAGAAAAAGTGCTGCAGTGAGCAGTATTGGACACGACAAATTGATGCCATGCAGTAGTGTTTAAGGTGAGTTTTCCTGGAGATGGAACCTTACATGTCCAGTCTTGAGTATTTGCCACTTTGCACTCCTGCTTTTGTGACTCTTAGTAAAAGCAGCAGCAGCCCTCAGAAGAAGAAACCTGAGCTGCCGTGCTTTGTGCGGTACTCTGTTAGATCAGGTCTGGGTTGATTATTAATTGAAATCCCTTCAATTACTTAAGAGGGCATGCTTCCGCCAGCCAGGACACAGGCCTGGGTTTCCTTTCAGTTTTAAGGCCGAGTGATTCCTGTTACAGGACCTTTAAGTTAGAAAGCTCCCGCAGCCAATACTCTTTGTGGCCGCACAGCAGCCAAAGCATGGACTATCTATCTATATATTTATTTTCTTGGTTGAAAGGAGAATGCAGCTGCTTGTGAGCACCATGTTTAAGTTGTATAGCAAGAAGTGGGCGGGGGGCATTTCAGTGCTCCAGTATAGAAAGGGTAAATTGTTTATATTGGTGGAATGCCTTTATCTAATTGTATTTTTATTTATGAATGAAAACTCAACCACAAACTATATTACTTGTTCTTTATGCATAGAGTCTATTGGTTAGGTGTGAGTGTAACTTATAATTAAGATTCTTTCTAATCTTGGACTGTCGCTGTGGACATACTTTGTGACACAAAATAGGACAGTCAGTCAGCACCTGTACTAGAAATAAGTTTTCCTTCTTGGCAGCTTGTTTTTTTTTTTTTTCTTTTTTTTTTTTTTTAAATATAGTAAATCCAGCATGTCATTAACTCAGCATAAAATATGTATTTTAAATAGCAATGTAATCCCAGTCTGGTTTTGACTGAGGAGCCAATCACATCAAGTCAATGGCGAAGATACCTTTGCATTGTCTCCGAGTTTAAAATGACAACAGAAGTCTATGTATTTTTAAGGCCTTGATTTTTTACATGCAATGTTGGGAGTTTTTGAGCAGTTTTATATGTGTTTCTACCTAAAACTCCACTTTCCTGTCTAGTAGAAGAAATCCAGTGAATGAAAGGTCGCAGGGAATCTAATGCCTGACCTTCGCTGTTTGTGGTTTACTCCTGTTCTACCTCCTGATATGTCTGTTGGTTTACCTGGAACACTCCTGTTTCACGCAGAGAACCGTGTATTGTTTGTCACTGATAGAAACTGTCTCATTTATATCGTCATTTTAAATTCTGCTGAGAATCTAACGCTTTTCTGTCAGACCAAAGTGATCCGTCCTCATCTCCATCTCATTTCATGTTGACAACGTGCCTTACTACTGAATCTAATTTTCATCCGTGCTGAGGTTTTGTGTCTGTGTGAGCTCGAGCTTCATTGATTTTCAAAAACCAAAAGACTGCAGGAAGGTGTTACGTAAAGCACTCAGAAGCTGAGCCTGCCATGGTTTCTTCCTTTTCCTTGGCCTTTTTTTTTCTGCGCTCGCTGAACACTACAGGCATATGAGCTTAATGTATCCTGATGGGCTGACAGTGAACTAGCTGAGGGAGGAGGTGGCAGCCAGGGCCAGAAGGGAAAAATAAGAGGAGGAGGATGAGGACGTGGAGGAGGGTGGGAGGAAGCAGATTGCGTCACATGCTAGGTAGGAGGGGTTTGGAGCTTGTTTTGCCCAGACTAAGACCACAGACCAATCACATGAGATGTACGAGCAGTACGCTGCTGCTCCAACAACAACTTGTTTTTGCTCCTGACGGCTCTGCACGTAAATACAGTGTGAATCAGCTGTATTTCAGACGGCGAAATAAAACCACTTCTGTTTTTATGAAATTATTTCACATAATCTGTCTGGCAGGACTGACCATAATAAGCCGAAGGTTGCAGTGTTATTTATATTTATATGAAAGTACAGAGTGTCAGTAGGGGTTGCAAAGCACAAAGTGTATGCTGTCAATGCTGATTATGAAATAAATGTAACGGAAGGACAAGTTTGCTCAGTAAGAAGATGATCATTCATAATGTATTGTATTTTTTTGTGGAATATTTTATAGATTTTATCCGACAATAAAGTGAAAATACTCTTAACTGCTTTGTGTGATTCATTTACACATCATGCAAACCTGATCATCAAACATCACATAATGATCGTGAAGTATTTACTATGCAGGCATTCCTGCTGACCTCTGCACACCAACCATGCATACACAAGAGGGTATTACTCAATACGTGACATGACTGCATGTGGTTTATGGACGTGCAGGATTATTTTGTCTTTTGAGTGTTGCCTCCCAGGCAAAAGTCCCTTTTAAGCTTAGCCAAAATCCTTCTAACCTTTGACTGCTTAACCTCAGTATCAATCTTATACATGCATAACCTACAGTATGTCGATGATAGAGCATGCAAAAGGCCATCACAGCCTTGGAAGCAGCACTGAGGGCAAAATTTCCTGCTGTTTATGCATATTTTTTTTTCCAAACAGGTCTATAGAGTTAAATGGAAGCCAACACTCCCCTCTAGTGGTCATTTAATAGAAAAACATGTTTGTTTATGATGAGAATGACAATGCACATTCAAAAAGCTGTCTGTTGGTGCTGTAATCCCGTGTTTCTGCAGCTTCATCACTAAAACTTGGTGTCATTTTCAGACAACCTGATCCTTTTATGAAGCCAGTATAGTGAGTACCAGTGGTTCTTACAGTGCTGCTCCTATGAATCTTATGTAATTTACTGGCAACTCTCAATTGTTGTTGCAGTTGTTAGAAATCACAGTGCTCTTTCTCAGCAAAATTATGGAAATTATGGAGTGAGAGGTCTAATCTCATGTCACGCCTTTACCTCTGCTGCAGATACAGTACAGAAATTTATAAAGTTGTAACTGCAACATTACAGATCAATACTAAAGTAAAGAACCCTTCAAATCCTCTTATGGATAAGCAGCAATATTACATTTTTAAAAATATCATCAAATGCACTCCTCCTCTTGTCTGTCTTCTCTTTCCCCCTCCCTCACCCTCAACCCAGTGGTGGGGTGGCACAACTCCTGTTAAAAAGGAGTTCTTCCATCCCACTGTTGCAAAGTGCTTGCTAATTGGAGATCACTGGGCTTCTCTATCACCTGTCGTAGGGTCTTCACCTTACAATGTAAAGTGCCTTGAGAAGACACAGCAAAAAACATCTATTTGCCCTGCCTGGGATCAGATCTAATTACACAGCACTCCATGGAGCCTAAACTGTGCTCCTTTGATGGCTTGTTGATTTATTATTTTCAGTATTCATCTGTTTCTGTATTAGCTGGACTATAAAGATGAAAGATAATACATGAAAAAAAGTTAGTTTTAACATTTTAAGTTCATTTTAGCCTCCAGCCCTGGTTGGGATCAAAGGACTAAACATGTAGAGATACAAATAGACAAAACAAAACATGTACACGTTTAAAAAGCAGCAAAGCATCCCTTCCCTCTTTCAGCAAAAATTATGGGTTTGATCTCAGCCCAGAGAAAAAGAAGTAGAGTAGATGCTGTTAGTGAGAGGCCTCTGGTGCAGGAATTCAGGGAGTGGCCACACACAAGGAGGAGCAACACGTGCGCCACTAGACACCGCCATACTAATACTACCATTTTAACACGCCAGAAGTGCACGTCTACATAGCCACTATCTACAATACACTATAACCTATCTGTCTGTGTCTGCTGATACATGTTTGTAAGGCTGAAACCAAACATTCTGTGAAAGTCTAACTGTGTGCCTGTGGCCCAGCAGAGTACTGCAGTGTGTCAGTCTGGGTTTAATGTTTCTCTGCAGGCAGGCATCAGTCTGCTGCGGTGCAGTAAAGCTGGGCTTTGGCTCAGAAAGCCTCAGTGTATCAGGCTGACTCAGCACACACACACACACACGCACGCACGCACACACACACACACACACACACACACACAAAACACAGCACAACAACAGCCTGTTCTGCTGCAAAACAATGGGATGGACCAAACAGGCTGATTGACAGACAGAGCCAGCAGCACTTTTTTAATGTAACGAAAAAAATATTGCCCCAATCTAAGTGAAGTATGAGGCGCACAGTGGGGCTGCATTAGAGGCTATGCATCTTACAGTCTTCTCAAAACATTTTTGTTCTCAGCAGTGAAAATGCATAACCCAAAATGGCTCATAGCAAGCAAAAGGCTGTAACTCGACCAAAAACCTTTAGTATATATGTCACAATTGAGTGAATAAGTAATGACTATCAAAACAACAAGTTAATACATAATAATTATTCAATGACATTCAGGTATTTTTTGAAGAATGACAAAAGTATGTTCCTCATATTCTAATTTTGCAAACATATCCAGACCAGTCCTACATGTTTTCACTGACAGCACAGGCGAACAGCAGTTTGAACATCAAAATTAATACTCCAGATGCTAATTTCAAACGCATAAAGTTTTACGCTCTACTTCGTAGAGCTGTCACATGACACAGAACAATATAGTAAACAGAAAACTGAAAATGAACACAGCACTTCACAGAATAAATGTAGACTGTCAGTCCTAAATGACACCTAGTATGTAAGATTGCATACTGCAGTAACAATAGTGCTTGGACTCATGGACAATCACACTGAGATCTCTTTGGGCACAAATTCTCATCAACCTCTAATTCTCTCTAAGAACTAGCATGTATGCCACATCAATCCTCAGCACGCTCATTATGTTCTGTTGCCTTCTCTTTGCTACACACATCCTTACTTCCCTTACTCTTCCATGAACAGGGTGTTTTTTTTAATAAAATCATTATTTTAGCAGTCTCTTCCAAGTTCACAAATTTTTGCGACTCTCTGGCGCTAAAGCCCTTTAATATGTTTTATAACAGCTCAAAACTCATGGTTTACAGTGCAATATTTTAGCTGTTCCTAGGACTGCACTCTTCTGGACAAAGACCTCTGATGTTGTGTCTTGAATCTGCTGGAGCCACTCTTTGACCTTCCTATTACCACTAGGACCACTTTGGACTTTACCTTCCACATATACTCCAGTTGTTCCTTCAGACCTGGTACTCTTGGGCTCCTTTTTTCTGATCTTGCTGTCTGCTGGGATTGTAACAACTACTGCAGTCTTCTGCTCCTTGTCAACCATTACTATGTCTGGTTAGTTGGTCAGCAGCTGCTTGTCTATCTGGAACTTGAAGTCACACAGGACCTTAGCCCTGTTGTTCTCAACCACTTCGGGGGTGTCCCCTTATCAGGACCTGGAGACTTCTTATCTGTATGTGGCACAGATGGTCCTGTACACTATCCCACCATTGGGTTGTGCCTCCCAGTGTACATGGTCCCAGCTTGCATCTTAAATCCTGCTACTAAATGCTGAATAGTCTCTGGGGAACCTTTGTACAGCCTGTAAATTGTGTCCTGTTGGCTGTGGTAGACGCCTGCCTCCATGGATCTGGTGATTAGGGCCTGTTCTTGTGCTGGTATGATCAGAGCCTCTGTGTTGTCCTTTAAGCTAGCCTTTTCTAGCCACTGGTAGGATTTCATGGTGTCAGCCACTTCCTCTATCTGTTGATGATGCATCCTATGCAGGGGCTTGGTCATCCATGACAGTTCCTCTTCCAGTTCCCCATCAGCATCTGCGTTCATCTGCCTGAGGCATTCTTGGAACAGCTCATCTTGGGGGGGGGGCATCTTCTTGATTTATTTTGGATGCTCCCTGTTTCCTCCTGGACTATGGCTCTAACACTCACTAATCCTGGCCCTCTCTCTTTCCATTGCTCATAGAGCCTCAGAGTGCTGAACTTTGGGAGGAGACCTCCGTGCACCATGAGGAGTTTTCATGTCTTGACATCAGTGGCATCTATCACCTCATGTGGCCAGCGTATTATTCCAGCTGGGTATCTGATGACCAGTAGGGCACATGTATTGATGGACTGGATCATATTCCTAACATTCACCTGGCTTCTCAGCACCTGTCTTACCTTCTGGAGGTATTTGGTTGTGGCTCACCTTCGTGCATCTTCATCATAGTTCCTGTTGGCCTGAGGGATACCCAAGTAATTGTAGCTGTCCCGTATAACTCATATTCTGCTTTCTGGAAACTCCACCCCTTCAGTCCGGATCACCTTTCCTCTCTTTGCAACCATTCGGCCACACTTATCCAGTCTGAATGACATTCCAGTGTCCTCGCTGTAGATCCTGGTGGGGTGGATCAGTGAGTTGATGTCACTCCTGGCATCCAGCTTAATGTCATCCATGTGGAGCAGGTGGCTGATGGTCACTCCACTTCTGAAGCTATATCTGCATCCGCTTTTAGAGATGAGCTGGCTTAGGGGGTTCAGGCCTATCCAGACCACTTTGGTATATTCCACACTTGATGGTAACTTGTGCGACTGCTTTGGAGTTGGCCTCCAGTGTTGTCTACCACAGTCCCACTGAGTTCCTGATGAATGTTATTAGCATGCTATTAGCTTGGATAGTACCAAGCACTCATGTGGGGGTTTGAGTCTGAGCTGTGCTCATGTGTTGACACCTGTGCATACTCAGCTATGATGCCTGACACGAGTTTCCATGTTGTGGAGAGGCAGATAATTGGCGGTTAGTTGGATGGTGTCGTACCCTTGTGGGGATCCTTCACGATCACGTACTGCCCTGTGTTAGTCAGTCCATATGAGTACCTGCTGTTAGCAGCCCACTTATTTGTGCTGCCAGGCACTCATGTACTGTAGTCCCATTAGCTTCTTCAGCGAGTAGGCGTGGATCATGTCAGGTCCCGGTGCTGTCCAACTCTTCATTCCTGAGACTCACTGTTGGATGTCTGCCTTTGTGATGTTGACTGGTTCTTGTAGACTTTGTCAGTGAGCCAGAGGAGTTTATGTTTATTTACAGTACCATTCATATGAATGGGTGAGTGTGTCCAAAACCTTTGACTGGTACTGTATGTTACACTTGCAACTGTAAGTAAAACAGGTTTAGTCTAGCTATAACTTTTCTATTTTGCTGTTGCAAATAATCTAATTCTTGATTCATGTGTTAACATTTTCTTGATCAATTTACTGCTGAAATCACAAAATGCCAGGAAACAGTGAAAACACTTTGTTTTGACTAATCAGCACTCATAAATCAAATTACTGATTTACCACATGTAAGTGAAAGAAAAGCAGCTAATTCTTAAGATAAAAATGGACAGTTCTTTTGTTTGAAAATTACTTAAACAATTATTATTTGCATTGTTTTGTTGATTGACTTATAGTTTCATCTCTATTTACTGTAATGTTGGTATTTTCTGAAATTCCTCGTTTTCATCCCGTTGTCCTTTATTTCTACCTGTACCTTTGAAAGGTGCTGTACAACTAAAGTTGTCTTACTTGCTTTTTAAAATATGCTTTAAACCATTTAAACCCATATATAAGGTTTCAAATATGACACAAATAAAAGGACCCACTGAATGATCACAGAATATCAAAACAGGAAAACGAATCAGGTGACCAGTTTGAGATGAAACAAGTGTAACCGTACGTTACAGCGGAAATCTTGTGACTCTGTTGGAAATGCCTCACTTTTGACTTTTGTCCAGATGGGAATGTGGGACAGATGTGGGAATGTGTCTGCAAGCTACACGTCCTTTTTGTTTGCTTATTCGCCAAGGTTCTGTGGACACTGAGGTGATTCAAGTACAGGCCCGAGATGTAATGCGACCTCTCGTGTTTAAGTAGAAATCCATTTGAAAAGGGTATCGTCCGAAGAAATAGACCCCCATTCATTTTTCACGGGGAAACAAATTAGCTGCTGGTATGTTGTTTTTCTTGACCACCCCTACACTCTGACTGTAAGACAGAGCAGAGTGTGGTGACTTGTAACAAGGCATTTTTGGAAAGGTTTCAACCTCAGACCATGTGGATTAGTTAATTGAAAAGCAGGAAAATAAGGGGAAGTTAGTGACCCGGTCAGTCAATAACACCCCTGCCAAAACTGTATCATATTATATTAAATATGGAACACTATATAAGTATTTACATTTTGACAAATAAGAATCAAGAAATACAACTTTACTGTTTGCTTTTGATCTTTTTTTTGTACCAAATAAGTATATTTATCCAAGTATTTAAAGTAATTTTGAGGTACTCATACCCCAATATTTCTAGTTTATGCCAACACTAATGCTATACCTTAAAACACGAGAGATTCAAATATGCTTACAAGACAATGAACTCACCAAGTAATCTATTTAATATTTGTGTTTTATTTGTAGTAATAAAATTCATTAGCTTAAGGTTAAACAAAGCAAATTTGTCAAGCAAATTGTTGGCAATTTTTTTTTAATAGATCGATTAAACAATAACTTAGTTATTAAAATAGTTCCCAGTTAATTTTCTCTGTCATCTACTCAATTATTTGATTATTTGTTCTAGATTGATTTGTTTTCAGCTTACCCAATGATATCTTAATCTTAATAAATCTGAGAGCTGTGGGATTTCTCAAATTTACAACAGAAGAATCCACAAAAATTGAGTTATATGGTTTTCACATGATGACACAGTTGATGATGAAGATGGAAAGCCTTGGCAGGAAACTAACTAAAGTCCTTGAACAAGAGTGACACTGTACTACATGCATGCCTGCGCTACTCGGTACAATTTAATTTTCTACAAATGAACTGTAAATGTGGGTAATTAAAGGCAGAGTAGAAACTATTAGCCATGTCTGCCACTGGTCGCATGTAGATGAGACACATTCATGCACAGAGGCTTTTTTTTTTTGTCAATAAAACCTGAATGCAATGAACTACAATGGGATAAAAAGTTTAACCTTTTCAAATCTGCTGTAGAGGTGATGACAAATACAAAAGATCTCAGTTGTTTTCCCATTAGTTTGCCCTTAGAAAGCAAATCTGTGTCGGATGTTTGGGGCCAGCTTTTATATTCCACACAGACAGAAATGTTGACTTGATAAGAGAATCAATCAGCTTGTGAAAAGTACATAACATGTTCATGTGCTATCAGAATCCAGTCTCCTCATGACTCGTTTTTAGCTGTTGAAACAGATAAACTGTTTTTCTAAATGAAAGCTCTGATGAAGCACAAATGTCAACTCACCTCTACACCCCTGACACCCCTAAAGTACCAAATTAAACAATCTATCATACAAATTTTAGACCCTGATTGTTATATTAACGAGGACAACATAAAAACATTTTGTAGACACTAGAAATCCATCCATCCATCCGCTTATCCAGTTCAGGGTCTAGGAGAGGCCTATACCAGCTGCCATAGGGTGGAAGGCACCCTGGACAGGTTGCCAGTTTGTCACAGGGACAGAGACAGAGAGAGAGAGACAACCATTCTCACTCATATTCACAACTATTGGCAACTTAGAATCACAGATTAACCAATTTTATTAACCTAACCCCTCTAACTGCATGTCTTTGGACTGTGGGAGGAAGCCAGTGTACCCAGAGAGAACTCACACAGACATGGGGAGAACATGCAAACTCAACCCTGACTAGATAGCGGATTCAAACCCAGGCCCTTCTTGCTGTGAGGTAGCAGTGCTAACCACCGCACCACCATGCTGCCCCCACTAGAAATCCAATTTGCTAATGAATTACAAACCGGATTCTAAAAATACTGCAGGTGAACCATCTGACTTTCTTTCACCATCATACCAATCCATGTCATGCATAACACAGCATCAGTTTGACCGTGTTTCCACCTTTGGAAAGTTTTCTGCCTGTAGAAAATGAAATCACATTATATGCATGAAGAAATAATCCATTTCCTGCTCAGTAGAATGCATAACACTGATTAGACTGGGCAGTGGAGATATGTAATGTGCAGCCGTATCCCTCAGTACACAACTCAGTACTATTCCTATCAGATAGTAAAGCCACACGAATCAAAACGACAAACCACAGCACTCAATGTGACCACCATCACCATTTCTAACTATAATACCTGTTTTTAATCATGAGCAAATGAGAGCTTTGGCATTTCATGATCCTGGTTGTACTGTTTGTACTAAAAAGTCTTCCAAAGACTAAACAATGATAATATTTAGAAGTACTAATGCATCACTCTACATTCCTCCTTAAATGACAAGTTGACAATACTGGAAAATCCCAGTATATTTGTTTTTGGGTGGAGCAGTGCTACTATTTTCCAGTTGTTCAACACTTCATGTCACAGGGAAGATCGAGGCGGAGTGGTGAAGATTAATACAAAAACTATGCAGAGTCCAGTGTATGTAATCACTGTTTTATCTTACAGCCAGTGTCTTTGTGCCAAAATTACCCTAAAAACAATCTATCAACTAGACAGCCAAATCAAGATCTTATTAAAAAGGATTTTGTTCAGCAGAACTGACTCTGTGAAATTGACAGTTATGTTTGTAAGATTATTTAGGAGACTACTTAAAGAGAATTACTAACAAGTGTAACAGTGTAACACATATCTCTGAATCTGTAAGCACGATGGTCCAATCACTATACTAACATATTTACAACAGACTTTCTTTACATCCTTACAGCCAAATAAAAGAGGGTTTTGATACCATTTTAAGCAGTTGGTCTTTAACCTATGTAACTACTTTACTTTTTAAATTGGTCAGTCCCCTGTGCTGAACATTACGTCTATATTAAAACCAGCATTCCTCCAGCAGAGCACATGGATCACTTACTTACTCTGATCCATGCACATTCCTAACCCAAAAATAAAAACGTGTCCAAGAATATACAACATCAAGTCTGTGGAATGTGCATGCATGCATGCATACTGTGTGTGTTTGAGTCTGTGTATGTATTATAAAGCTACATGTAACGCTGGCTTTCTCTGGGATAACTGCATTGCACACGCCGTAGAACAAAACACTCATCTTGCTGCTTTTCTCTGGAAACTGAAATGCACTCAGATTTTTCACAAAGTTTTTAATGTGTAGCAAACCAACAGAAAAAGCTACTTTTATTAGTTTTCATGTTTAAGTTTCTAAAGTTAGTACATCACCATTTAGTACATAGTCAAATTTGAATGCTAATAGTGGTCACTTTGGTTTGGTTTACTTACAAATACTCGTTTAACATGCACTTTAAAGCAGCTACAATCATTAGCCTATATAGACAAAAGTTCTGGGCCACCTACACATTACACATGTAGGAACTGCTGTTAATGCCAATGGATGGACTATGCACCTCAGCACTCGGTGACCTCGCTCTGTAACTTTTTGTGGTCTGCCACTTGCCACATGGCTGACTTACTGTGGTTCCTAAAAAAAAATTCACTTTCACTAATACCACTTACAGTTGGTTGTGGAATATCTAGGAGGAAAAAAAAAAATCACAAACTGACTTGTTGCAATCCAATTACGGTGCCACGCTTGAATTCAGTGAGCTCTTCTGAACAACCCATTCTTTCACAAATGTTTGTAGAGGCAGACTGCATGGCTAGGTCTTTGTTTTTATACACCTGAATTCAATGATATGGATGGGTGAGTGAATACTTTTGGCAATATAGTGTATGCCAGCTTTGTCGTGCCTGTCTTCTTGTTAATATCTTCAAAGTAAATGATGATGAGAAGTCACTGTTTACAGCTTATTTATGTCTTTTTTGTTAAAGTGGGAGAAAAAATAAAAGAACCTGTGTTGCTACGTGTGTCTTAATACTTTGATTGTGTGGCTGACTGGTAGCTCTTAAAATGCCTGTGGATATGATTGTGTGTCTGTCCCTATGTGTCAGTCCTGGCAACCTGCCAGACTGCACCTTTTGTTAAAATGTCAGCTCCAGCTCTAGCCCCATGTCCGTCTAAAGGATAAACAGGTATTTATGCATGGATGGCTACAAATAAACCAAGAAATTAGGCTTAATTTTTGTTGACTATGTCAATTTGTGAATAAGGACTGGTAGTTTAGAGAGGCAGCAGTAAATTAAATTTTTAAAAACTGAATTCACTTACAGCATTTTTCTAAACAAATTACATGTTTCTCATTGCTTTACTACAGTGCAATGGATTCCTATGAGGTGAACTGCTGACTTACAGTTTCAGGGTGTTTACATAAAATCAATACTGGGTGCGAATGCTGGGGATCGTTCCAAGAAAGCTGAATACTACAATCTGACTGGTTCATCAGCTAGAGCTGTCCTGTAATTTGCCTGAACAGACCAACAGTTAAACTGTTCAGTACTTAACAAATTTATTAGACCACCACCCAGCGTAAGGTTTATGCCACATCTGCCCTAAATTAACAGTATTACCAAATTCATTTTTATGTTTCTGACATGGTTAATTCACCAGTATTTGCAAGCTCTTTAATCAAATTTATATATTTAAGGCTAAAATATAATTATTGTTGTTATCCATGACTTTTCAAATTTACAGTTTTACAAAAAAAAGCTGAAAAATAGTAAAGCACATTATTATTTTTTTGATTAAGAGGCCAAATTACAGTTATTCACTTGCATTCCTTTACAGAAAAATTAGTTTGACTGGTTGAACGCTGTGCTTGATTAATTTCTGACTCCTCAGTGAAGTCCAGCGTGCCGGCTCAAATTTGGGTATAAAAATGTGAATTCAGTTTAATTTCAATAAATAACAATATAATTTATAGCTTTAAATAAGCTTTTGACAGATATCTAAAATGTCTGTGTTGTCTCGTTTTTATAACTGGTGGTCTAAAAAAAATGTGTTAAGCACTGAACGTCTGAGGGAAGATATGTGCAAACCAGAGCAGCCAGATTTTTGTTACATTTCATGAACATTTTCAGTTTACTGGGACGCTGGACAGCTGATCATCACAGAAATCTATCATAAGATTGTGGCGTTCACTGAACACTTGGTGTAGAGGGTTGTAATGTTTATTGTAACTTTGAATACGGTGGCTCATTATGACAAAGAAGCCTGCAGCCGTTCAGCTTGTGGTGAATTTTTTCTCTGCAACCAGAAACTGATTTAGGTTTAGAAATGTTTTTTCTGAACTTGAGCCAAAACTAAATGCTGTGTCATTTTGCCTGCTCATAGCCAAGAACAGAGAAACGAGATGCAGAGAGATTATCTCATCTGTCTGGACTTGCCCTGACTTGACTGTAGATTCAGAAAAAAAAAAATAAAAATAAATAAAAAGAAACATAAGCTACAAGCAGAGCAAGCAAGTGGATCAGATGCTTCATTATTAAATTCATTTTAGTGACCAGTAGCGCAGTGCAAAATGGGATAAATTGTCCTTCGTTTCAATAATTGCCTGATTTGTTGCAGCAGTCTAAAATGCTGAATAACTGCAAAGTAAATGCATCCAAATGGAGCAAAGTTTAAGACGGCTCCTAAAAATATTTGTCCTGATACCTGATAACCTGATATCTGTTTTTCCTTTCCTGGAGGAGACATGCCCATCCAGACCGGTAGACACTGGAAGCATGATCTGGAAATATTACTGCAGTCTTCTTTTTATTTATTTATTTATTTATCCTATTCTGTTTTAGTTATTTTGCACAGACATGTAAAGCTGGGTTCTTTGGCAATGCACAGGAAAAATCACATATCTGACACAGGACCTTGACAGCATGAGCAACCTGATACCTGCTCTGCCAGTCACACAATAATGCTGCCTTGCATTTCTACTATATTGATCTGACTACTTGCTCCAACAAGACTAATGCACCACTACCTTCACTCTCAGATCCAAATGTCACTTAGTGCTGATGATCAAACACAAAAAAAACGCCTAAGGAGGAAGTGACTGCAGCGATCCTTTGGTCATATTTGTGTGATACTGGCCAGTAGGCAGGTGAAATGCCCAAATAGATTTCCTAATAAAACTTGATGCTGACACAAGGGGATGTGTGCAAAATGAGGGATGTCAGCCTGAGAAGCACCACCTGGGAAAATATACGATCACATTAGCAACCTGCTCCTCCTAAGGGTAAAGCTTTCTGGACAGCAGCCATGTCTTAATTGCCTTGCTTTAAAAAGCTCTTAAGCTGTGTCTTCTTCTGATGTAATGTCCAAATCACAGAAGGGATTCCTGTTTTCATGTAAACTCACACGTTCAGTCTGTTTCAGGTTGCAACTTTGTGCTACTAGTAACTGAAAATCAGTCCTATAAAAAACAACAACAACACAGCACTTAAAAAAAGCAGCTGTTATATCTCTCTGCCATCTGATTTGTTCTATACATGAAATTAACAGCTATCTTCATAAATCTGGTGACTGTTTTCCAAGTAAAATGTTTTAAAATGTTGTACAGTGGTGAAAATGGCCTAGTTTCCTTATTAATATATGTACTTGTCATGTTTTTGCACCATGATCTGCTTCATTAACAAAATGATAAAAGACATAGGGACATTCATATATTTCCAGAGTCCACATTTTTAATCACACCCTCACACTGCTTCAGTAATGTTGAGGTCTGGGCTCTATCCATCCAATCCATGACTGATAAGAGTTCTATTGTGTCTTTCTATCCAGCATGGCTTTATTGCATTGGCAGTGTGTGTGGGATCATTATCATGTTGGAAAAATGAAGCTCTTGCCAATCAGAAGCTTTCCAGAGGTCTTTACGAGGTCTGATGGTACTTTTCTGTCTTCATAATTCCATCAATTTTGATAAGACCCCCAACGCTCTGCCATGTTTTACAGATGGCTGTAGACACTCACCTCTCTGCTGACCTCCTCCATACATATTGATGACAATTTGAACCAAAAGTTTCAAATTTGGATTCATCACTCCATCAGACTTGTTGCCACTGATTTTTAGTGCAGTTCCTGAGTAATCTGGCATACCTCAGCCTTTTCTCCCTGTTTCCCGTATTTATGAATGGCTTCCTGACAGCCACCCTTCCACTGACACCATTTCTGATGAGGCTCAGTGCGAGTCATGGATCAACTGAAGGGCCAGATGCATCTCTCAGGTCCTGTGCCAGGTTTGCTGGATTTTTCCTAAAGATGCTGCTGACATTTTTTTTAGGCCTGCCACTTCTTCTTTTGTCCTCCACTTGTCCAGATTCCTCTTCTCAGGACACATTGGACACCATGTCAAGACATGCCATGTTTTCAACTAACAGCTCTTTGGAAATCCCCTTGTTGGTACAATAAAACTATTTTACGCCTGTCAAACTGTGTTGTCTTTGGCATTTTTCACAGATACAACTACAGAAACAGAGCAAATTATGTGTTCTTGTAACAGGCTGCTAGTAATAAAGTGCCTAAAGACACAATTTATAATTGATTCTTTGCTAAGTTGTCTGTTATGTGTAGACACAACACTGGTTCATAACTTGAGTTGGGGCCTTTTTTTATGCTTGAATGATTCACAGGTCAGTGTTAAGTGGCTTAACAAAAAAAAAACATTCCTCTGAAAATAGTCAGGTACAAGAACTGGACTGATAATGAGTGAAAAAGTGTCCAAAGAAAAACCGTGAAAGACCTTGAGAAAGTCCAGAGAACTATTGTTCAAGACCACTTTAAAAATGATACAAAAATGGAAAATATGAGGTGGCTCAAGATCTATTATTATGAAAAAGATAATGCGTAAAAGCTCAGGCCACAGAAACCACCTGCACAAACACAAAGCACTAGTATTTATGTGCATTTGGATTTTTTGAGCAGAAGGCTGAGACTTCCGCCTTGTCTGACCTATAACTGTTTCCTGTCCACAATAAGGGGTTTTAAACTATGTGTACACAGCACACTAATTGCGTTATGGCTCCCTGGCAACTATATGACCCCCCCCTCATCACTGCTGGAACCAGAAGTTGGCATCGTGATGGTCCTTGTCAGATTAGGCCAATCAAAGACACTGACCAGAGGAGAGCGGAGATAGAGGAAGAGGAGGAGTAGAAGGAGAACTGAGGGATGTGTGTGTGTGTTTGTTGAGGGAGGGAGGTGGATTTGACGGGGGGGGGGGGGCAGCTCCTCCCATAATTAAGTTAGTGTGCTGCACTGGAGGTCCATGTTTACGGGGCAGGCGAAAGAGTTTCCTTCACTCTGTGGACAGCTCTGAGTGTGGAGAAGGCAGGAGAAGCTCTCTCACTCGTCTCTGTTTTTTTCTGCAACTCATCCCTCACTCTGCTGCGACTGGCTGACCTACACGAGGACGAGGCGGAGGGGAAGAAGCAGCAGCAGCACCTGCCTAACCCTCCACCACTACCGTCCCTCCGTTCATCCTCGCTACCTGCCCAGCCTGGGATCTCATCTCCGCTGATCCCTCCACCACCCCTGCTGCTATCATGTGCGACTGTTTCCACCTGGCCTTCCCCAACTGGCACGCTGCCTCCTCTGGGACGAGTGGGTATCGTTCTCTTTACGCTCTTTTTTCCCCCTATTTTTCCTCTGCATGACTTTGTCTGTTCTCCCCAGAGCAATTCGCCGATTGAGCAGCAGGGTTCAGTAGTGCAGTGGGAGAGATTCTGTTTGTGTGCGTGTGTGTGACGGAGTGAGGCAGTGAGCGAATGTGAGGCGGCTGGTGCTGATGCTGAGTTGTGGTGCTGACCTGCAGTGAGAGCTGGGTGTGTCTGCAGAGCGCAGGGGAGTGTTTGAAGATGTCATCATCGAGAGGATGTCAGGCAGCTCTGCGCTTCTCTTGTGCTGGGTTTGAAGCATAGCCTGAAAGGCAAACAGGCTTCATTTTACTGTGGCAATTCAGCAAATCAGGATTTAAAGCAGAGACACTTTCAAACTTTTTGAGGATACAGATGAATAATGTTTCCAAATTTCAGAAAAATATCTGTGATGGCAAATGAACCCTATAGCTATATATATTTTAAGCTTGCATCGTTTTTTTTTTCTGTAGCATCTTCAGGATTTCTAAAAGCTGTAAACTGTATACATCCACATTTCCTACTGGTCAGACTACTCATGGTCTTTAGGATTGTTCCCATTTGGGGTTTAAATGAATCAGATATAGGGTTTGTGGGCTGGGACCTTATGTAGTTTACGTGTTATCTTCAAATGGCACTGAAACAAACAAATGTGTTACTGTGTGTTGTGTGGCACATGTATGGTTTTAAAACATTTTGTGGGAAATATTTCTGTTACACATTTGCAGGCTGTTTTCTGGTCCATGAACATCAATTTCAAAGTCAACATGGATCCTTTTTTTCCCTTAAAATATACCTCGCAAGCATGAATAGGGAAGGTGTTCTTATCAAGACTGCAAAAAGTCAAACAGTGCAATGAGCTTCACCAACACTGCAGGCTGGTAATATATTCAGGGTCAAGAGGAATTGATAAACATGCCTACCTGAAGCTTCTTTCTGCATAATTTACTTGGCTAGTTATGCAAAATGTGTTTATGAGTAACTGGAAATCTACTGTGTTTGTCATTTGTAGACATCAAAGTATGAGCTGAGTTAAGGGCTCAGTTGATGCTTGCTGTAAAAAAAAAAAACAAAAGAAAAAGAGAGTATAAAAAATGATATTTCTGCTGCTCCTTTCTCTTTACTACAGTTCACCTCATTTACTTCCACTCCCAGTCTCAAAAGATGTTTGTTTTGCTTTGAGAAGCTTCAGGCAATGCTCAAGGTCAGAGAGAGAAAGAGAGGAGGAGGAAGTGATCTAGACGAGAGGCTGATCTGGTAGACACCGGAGGCCAAAGCTGACGTTCCTGATCCCGATCTATTACGGAACGTCAGCCTCATTTGGTCATTTTTAATATGTGGCAGTAGTTCCATTTAAAAATGACTGTGAGTGAACTAATTTTGCCTTGAATTGTGTTGAATTACTACTGAACAGTCACGCTCCACCTCACAGCACAGCAGCCCAACTGAACGGTCCTGCCTGAACTGAAGTTATCTGGTGCTAACAGTTTTTGCAAACATAGTTCACAGGTGTGGATTGTTCCCGTGTTTTTGTATAACAGCATGTCGTGGGAACGCGGGCAGATTAGGGCGCAAATTCCAGAGCTGTGATGAAACTCGCTGTAAGTTTACAGCTGATTAATAGATTAAAAGCATGCGCTTTTGGAGTCTCATGTTTAACGTAATCCATGCAGAAAATCTAATTCAGTTTTTTTTTTTCCCTCCCTTCACAAAAATCTAATTGTAATTTGGATCCCGGCAAACTGCCCTCCAGTGAAAGGAGCTTGTGTCTGTCTGTTGCACAAAAAATGAGCAGACTCCAAATCCAGGAGCACAAATAATGAGCTGTATTACTTTATATTAGTTTAGTGAAGAGGGGAGCTTCAGGGAGCTTTTAAACAGGAAACACAAACTAGAGCAGAAGGTGGTTATGTAAGACACGAGCTGAGGACAGAACAACACAATACAGTTAGGATTTTCAGTCAACAGTTGAATTTATTTTTCTGCATTTTCAATTTTTTGCTTTTGTAATATCTTATTATTTGAATCACTGGCCACACAGATGAGAATATGTAGTTTTCTATGCCACTGCGTTGTGTTATTAAGCGTTCACACATCAGCGTCGCTTGAAAGCAGACACAGTGGCTCGACCACACCCAAACCCAGAGCCAAATCATGCAGGTTCTGCACCACAAACGACTTCACCGTCTCACTGATGAATCTGATAAATACATTTATTACAACGTCCAATTCAAACATTAGGCTCCGTTGTCATGCATATTTAAACACAACCTCTGATAAGTCAAACAAATAAATAGCTGTACTCTGTGATTTTTGTTTTGAGAGTTGTTATCAGAGCCTCTACAGCACCCACATGGCAAATATTTGACAATTCTGTGTGGTGCCAGTTGCAGAGGCAGGAATACTGAACATCCGCCTCGAGTGGTAACATAATATAAGGATTGTATCAACCTGTTATTTCCAGCAAAGACAGAGCAAGTCCATTATAAAGCTACAGAAGTCACTCAGGAGGAGCTCTGGTTCATTCACTGAATCTGTTTAATTCTGATCAGCTTAACTTCACTGCACAGCTTAAACAGAATAAGATTACTTATGGAAGAATTTCAGAGGCAAGATTTGATGCATTAGCTGAGCTGCCATTCCTGCAGGACACCATACATTTCCTGTCAGTGTCAAACTACTTCCTCTCGATTTTCATGGCCAAAACATGTTATTCTCTATTTGTGTGGCAGACTGACCTGTTTCATTTCAAGAAGTGCTTTAGGCTCTGTTTTCCTGTGGAACGATTCTTAAAGTGATATATATTCAGAGTGAATTATAATCTCAACTGCACCTGGTGGATAAAAATCCAGACTGGAGAAAGATTTACTGCCAAGAAAAAAAAATTATTTCTCCAAAAAGACACAATTGTTTTTCTGTATATTAACAATGCAAGGCTCCTAAAGGCTGCATGCAGTCATGACTATGCATAAAGCTTACTGCTGTCAGTGTATTAACATGCTCACAAAGACAATTAGCCCATGATGATGATTAGCAAGTATGCCCTGTTTACCAGCAAAGTTTAACATGTCTGTATGCTACCATCAGCTGATTAGCACTAAAGTCAAAGGGCAGCTGAGGTTGAAAGGAATGTTATTGGACCTAATGTGAACTTTTTACCTGATGATGGCTGGATTAGATGGAAATTTCAGGTTTTGCAAGAATCCGTGCTCAATGCCACAGCCATGAGATCTGTCCTTAGATCTGTTTGCAGAGGCTTTAGTGATTAAGGGATTTTTAATTTTTATAAAAAAGGCTCACTAAAGAACTTATCAAGAGTGCATTTCATAACTCTTTGATGATTACTTTCACTTGTTCTGATTCGGCAATCAAAAGTGTTACATTTCCTTCTACAAAATAAAATAAAATTTGCTAAATTACAGACAGGCATTTATCTTTTATCACACTGAGCTCAGCACTGAAATCACACCACAGTCTTAACCTGTATAACACACTCTTAAGTAACTATAAAACGGTGTATATGTGAACTGCATGCGTATGTTGAATGTGTGGTTTTTAAAATACATTCTGTGTATGCTTCAGGTAGTACACCTGAATTTATTGTATACATGATGCAATGTCAATAAAGGAATTTTAATCTTAAGAATCTATGTAGTATCACTTCAATGATTTCTTTTGCTACATATTTACCTTTCTGATTTACTGATAAAGCTAGTGCATCAAATAATATCCTCAAAATCTGAGTTTTTTTTCTGAGTAACATGCAAAGAGTTAAATCTCTAAACCAAAGTTTCTTTGAGGATTTTTAGAAAACGCGGAGTGACACAACTTGAGGAAAGGTGTGACTACAACCTTAAAGTGTCTCGCCTCCTTCGGCCGTCTCAGGCTGAACAAATCATTTTAGCCGCTTTGGCAGTCACACTCATACCAGGAATGCTTAAAGGCTGTTTGGGGCACGTCGTGCTAACACACCAGTTTACGTTCAGGAATTAAACAAACAGCAGCTTAAGGTAGGTGAGCTGTTTGCTTTCACATAATGAGCTAAAATAAATCAAAAATTTAATAAATTATTAATTGTTTTTGCAAGTCAAACCTGGTTTGAGAGAGAGGGATGTTGATAACTGCATGAAAGGGATTCTTTACCTCACCCTTTCAGGTCACGGTGTAGGTGGCTGTAAGGACTCTTACATTATTATGTTTCTCAACATGTCTAGACTGTGTTGCGCTCTCTCACTGGGCAAATCTTCTTTTGAGATACATGTAATTGCTAATCATGTGAGTCCACGGTGCTCTTATCAAACGTAAAAATGCAGAGCTGCAAATTCTTTTGGTTGTTCCCTCTGCATGAGACCGTGAGCTGAGCAGCTCCTTCAGTCAGAGACTGAAACATCCTCGCTGCAGGAAGGAGCGCTTTCGCAGGTCATTCATCCCAACAGCAGTTCGACTGTATAACACATCATAATGTCTTGAGTCACTTGGACACTTTACCTCCTCTGCCATCACTTTATCCTTACAGTCCAGATACATTTTATTTATTACACTCACCCATATAATGCATACCGTGTATGCTGTGTACCTTACCGGCTACAAATGTATATAATGTTTTGATATCTGTATATAGTGTTTTGATGTGTGTGTGTATATGTGTGTATATGTATATGTGTGTATTGACATCGATATATATTTTATGTATATGTGTATAGTTTTTCTATTCTATTTTAGTTCATTTGTTTTTACTCATCCTTTTCATTTTTCTCTGTACTGAGCTGCTGTAATGAGCAAATTTCCCCGTTGTGGGATCATTTAAGTTTTATCTTATCTTATCTTAAACTCTCTTGAAACCTCAACCTTGAGGCAGCAACACATCCTGATACAATAAGTAAGTTTTTAAAGCATCACTACTGTCTTCTAATGCACTTACACAGGATGTAAGAGCTCTCCACATGACATACATTACTGTAAGGGAGTGGGTGTGGTGTCATTGTGATGGTGAGTTGAGAAACTATATGGGTCCATCATACACACGGTCTAAATACTGTGCGTATGTCTGTTCTTTTAATTGAGCAGGAATTTAAGGTTTTAAAAGGAAACTTAACTCAATAACTGCTTCAAATATTTGACTTACAGAGTCAAATTTAAATAAAGTTTGTCTTTAAATGAATTCATGATGAGGATTCGCCTGGATAAAAGTCTTTTAATAACATTTTTATGTTGTTTTTGTACAAAGTGAACACTAATATATTTAGCAGTTTTATTATTGTTTTTGGGAGCATCAAACTTACACAGGGTTGAGTATTTTTTGGTTTAGCACTTCAGTGAGTTTTCTATTTTAATCCTGCCACCTATCCCCAAATAAAACAGCTGAACACAGACCAGCCTTTTTCTGCAGTGGAACTGATTTGATTATCCATGCAGCATGCTTTTATTCTGCTTTAATTTCTATCAACAATACTTTCCTCTTCAAAGGCCTTCTGATAATATTTATTTAATTGCCGTTTATTAGTCAATAATGCTATAAAACCAAGGAGGGGTTGTTTAAAATGGAATCTGCTTCAATAGAGCAGGTAATAATAATAATAATAATAATAATCTGGCTAACTTGATTCATTTGGAGTCAGACTTTCCCTTTTTTGCAACCGCAATGGGCTAAGCTGAGAGGCTGCAAAGTCTAATCTGTGGGTCAATACAGTGGATCACTTAACAGAGGCAGCAGGTCCCCGGGGGGTAATTATTGCCAGGAAGAACTCTAAATAGTCTCATCATTGGCTCCAGAGTCTCTGAGGTTCAGAACAACTGCTGGAGGTCAGACAGGGTGGAAGCCTCAGCTTTCTGCTGAGAAACTCCAAACGCAAATAAATACCAGTGCTTTGTTTTTGTGCAGGTAGTTTCTGTGGCCTTTATTAATTCATACAGCAAAAGCACCAGTCTGAGCTAATTTTACACAGTATCATTTTCATACTACTAGAGTACTGTGCAAAAGTCTTGAGCCACCCCTCATTTCTCATATTTTGCTTCCAAAGAGCCAGACTTTCTCATGGTCCTTCACAGTTTTTCTTTTTTACTTATTATCAGTCCAGTCCTTCTACCTGACCAGCAACCTACGAATTATACAAGCATAAAAAGGCCTCTGACCCATGGTATAAACCAGTGTTGTGTCTACACATACATATAACTTATCAAAGAATCAATTTTAAATACTATGTTTAGGCACTTTGTTATTAGCAGCCTCTTAAAAATCACACAACTTGCTCTATTTCTTTAGTTGTAAAACTATTTTATGACAGGCATAAAATAGTTTTATTGTACTAACAAGGTAGGTATAAGCCAAAAACCCTGGAAAATAATGACATGCAGTCTGTGCTTAAAAAAATGTAAGGAAACTGGACGAGTGGAGGACAAAAGAAGTGGGAATGATCTACAGCAGATGAACAGTTCCTGAAAGTCATGTCCTTAAGAAATAAGAAAAAATCTAGCAAAGACCTGACAGATGGATCTGCATCGCAGCCATCAGATTTCATGCCGCCATGTAATACCATCTGAACAGTGTCTGATTGGCAACAGCTTCATTTTTCAGCATGACAGTGATCCCAAACACACTGCTAAAGCATGGATCGGCCTCCCCAGAGCCGGGACCCCAACATTACTGAAGCAGTGCGGGATCATCCCGACAGAACAGAACAAAAGGCAGAAACATCTTAAGAAGAGCTTTGAATGTCCTTTAAGAAGCTCACTTTCATGTTCATTAGAACTGTACAAACGCTGTTATTGCCTTAATGTATTTATTGTATTATTATAGTATTGTATGCTGTATTTCCATGTATGTTTGCATGTTTCAATAAACTACTGCACATATTTCCTATTTTCCCAGAAAATATAAATAAATGAAGGGTGACTCAAGATTTTTGCACAGTACCGTATAATTTGCTACAATTAACTAAAGTTATGATATAGCTCATCTGGCTCAATGCGTCTTATTTGCTGTGCTTGCAAATGTGCGTACCATTTTTTGTCAGATGGAAAATTTTGATTTAACAGCGTTACATATTTGCAGCTTTGCAGTACCAGCACTGACTTTGTTTAGCTGCTCTGTGACTGGACTAAAATGACTTAATGCAATTTAAATTAGTTATGGATTAACCTGCAAAAAATATTATTTATAAGATAAACCTGTGCATGCAGAACATGAAGGAATGAAGGTCTACATACAATGCACACTTAAAGTATTACAATACAAATATGTCATATCGGATATTGTGTGATTCTTTTTATTTATTTTTTTGTGAACAGGACCTGGACGAAGGCTGCAAGGCCCAGAGCCCGCCACAGAGGACTCAGTGAGTTTATTTTTCTGTGACAGAAACTGAAATTGTTGTTTTATTCTTCAGTTTGTTTTTTTATCAGTTGCAGAAAGCTTTGTGTTGTGACTTTATTCAAAGAAAGTCACTTTGCCAGCATTGGCTGTTTCATTGATTGTTCATTTGCATATTAATTTTGCCTGTCTGCAGGTGGTGATATTATTCACTTTAGTTTAGAGTTATATTGGTGTTGGTGTTCAAAACATCACTATTCAATCAAATCTTTTGAAACTGCAGGGAAAAACTGTCTTAATATTGAGGGCATAACATTGTGAATGAGCGAGGAGGGGGTACTTGGTCCTACTGGTAGATCAACAGTGTGACACATGGACCTAATCTCCACAGAGATTAATCAAAGCACTGTTTTACAAACAGAGAAAGATATCCACGGTACATTCTCAAAGTTCTCATATGTATTCAGGATTTTGTATTCTACAGTTACAGTCAGGTCCCAAAGGAAAACAGACTGCATGAAGTGTACCGACATCACAAAGCCCACTGACAGTCGTATATTCCTGTGCCATAAAACTGGATCCACCATGTTTGATTGATAGATTATGATACTGAACAGTAAAAAAAAAAAAACATGGGCTAATCATATTGTCAATGAATGTGATTTAAATGAAGTTGTTACTGATCATTTCCTAGCAGCTGAAACTGACTAATTTTGGTTACGGGACGATGAAAATGTCTTGAATTAAAGCTGAGAGTCTAAACTTCATTCACATCTTCATCGCTTTATTTCAACCCTATTATGTTGGTGTACAGTGAAAGAATTAAGAAAATTGTGTCCTTTTTCCAACACTTACAGACCTCTTTACATGCAGACTTTATTATATGAACCTTTGATGTTTAATATGAGCAGCCATAATTGGAAAAGTATATATCTGTATGACAGAAAATGCATAATAGATCCCCCAGAAAGACCGTCAGACCCATCAAACAAAATGTGAGCACCAGATCTTTGCATGCTATCATGTTATCCTACCTAATCACAGAGTATGACTTTGGCTTGAACTGTTTGACATGTTGGTTGCACTATGTCTGTACAAAATGTTATTAAAACATTAAGGGAATTATGATTTTTTTTAGATATTCTTCTGTGAATCAAAGTGTTGGACTGACAAACTGGCCAAGATTGCCATCTCAGAAAAAAAACACCATCAATGTGACAATTGTTAAATGCCAAACAGCCAAACACCCAGCCAGTGCTGCCTTTGGCTTAACAAGGTGCTATCACACTATCTGAAATCCAGTCCCCCCCCCCGGGTACCTTTGTTGTTCAAGCTGCAGGTGCAGCTACTTGAGTTTTAATAGCAAAACATTATTTATGCAGCTCAAGAAGAGGAGATGCTTTTTATGCTTGAAAATATCTGACTGAAATGCTATGAAATCTCTTTGGAGTGATACCAAAAACAGGCTTGCTTTCATGTTTGCCGACCTTATGTCCATGCAGATATGTGATGAGCCATCTCAGTTCACAGAGAGTGAGAGACCACGCCCACAAGGGTCATCCCCGGTTGAGGAGTATCCTGAAACCGAAAAATACAGCGACAGTGATAAAGAGGTACAGAGAAACAACATCTCCTGCAAAAATCACTGCTTTTCCTTTAATTCCTCACCTCAGGTGGGAAATTATAACATGGCTACTTTATTGCATGTAAACACACAATCATTCAATAGTCTGTTTGTAAATCAACAGTCTAGTTTTTTTTTTTAGGCTGAAAATAAATGAAGTTAGAAAAATAAACTTGTGACCCAAAGAAACAAACTTGTGTATTCAGCTCAGTTACACTCAGCATGAGGAGGAGTGCCTTTTATGACTGAAGCGAAATAATGGAGCTGAGGAAGACTGTTTCTAGACTGCGTCCGCATGAATGTGAAGCAGCTGTGAAAACTAAGTTGTGTTTTATTAGCTGATCGATTCCTTACTTTCTTATCAGACTTTTGCATTGTAGTGTTGTGTGGTCTATGGTGGGAGCTGTATTGAATACTGTTGGAATAACTTGGCTACTCCCCTGTATTAATAGATGTACCCTCCTGTTCTGAATATTATAAGAAGTCAGATTTAAATTAATTGTTTTTATATTCCTTTTAGTGTGAAGCAGAGCATGACCCACACCACAAAAGTGGGACCAGAAAGAAAACGAAAAAGTCTGGGCTTGGGTCCATGTTTGAAAAGCGCTCGACTCCAAAAATGAGTAAACTCAAGGTGCGACATTCCCTCTTTTTCCTCTCTGTACTGCATCTGTGAATCCCTTCAGGCTGTGTAGCAGCAGAGAATAACAAAGCTAAAGGTAAAGCGACTGTCCTTTTTATGTGTTGGCAGGAAGTTGACAGCCCTGAATCTGGGCTGATTGTGAAAACCGCCAAAGATGGATGCGCGGAGGGTCTCGTTTATGGTGGAGGAGGGAAAGACGGGATCTTCATTAAGGAAGTAGTACCAGAGTCACCAGCCTCAAAAAGTCTAAAACTGAAAGAAGGTGAGCTAGTAGCTAAAATTTCCACCCCACCCCATTTGGGGTGAATTATTTAAATTACACTGAAAACTAATGTTCTAAAATTATTATAGGTTTTATAGGTAAACACTGAATTATTATAAGTTTAATTTATAGGTCTCTTGAACAATATATTGCATTATTAGTATCAGTATTATTAAATTCTCTATCATATTTTAATGTATAGTTTGCTATTTTAGAATTTTAAATCCCAATATTTAACTTAAAACTACAAATCCATTAAGCACTGTGACTTCTGTCCAAACAAGTGTTGACTTTTATAGACTGAAAGTCCTCTCATCTCATCAAAGTGCTTCTGAAATACTTTCTCTTGTTTACGCAGGTGATCAGATTCTGAGTGCCACTGTGTATTTTGACAACATGTCATATGAGGATGCCATACAGATTCTGGAGCACGCCCAGGCATACAAATTGAAGCTTTGCTTGAAGCGCAAACCAGAGATCACAGAGACCGAACCAGCCACTGAATCTCACACTATACCTGTAACTATTCTCAAAGTTGTCTGCTCAAACTCTTTGTTAGTTATTATTATTTGTTATTAGGTAGTCTTGTCGGTAAAAATTACTTACAATGTTTCTGTTGCTCAACAGGAAGAAGACCTCTACACTCCAGAGATGAGAGAGAAAGGAAAAACTAAAAGACGCGGCGAGGCACGCATTTCGTGGCCCAAGTTTTCATCCTTAGGGAAAGGGCGAAAATCACATTTTATAAGGTCTCACAGTTCCTCAGAGGCTGATGAGCAGAGAAAGCTTGAGCTCAGCCCAACAACAAGTGACACAGAGTCACCCATAAAAACTCAGGATGCTCTCAAATACAAGAAAAAGCATAAAATAAAGCTCCCTGGTCTGACAAAGAGAGGCCGCATAAGTTCATCTGAAGACCAGGACACAGATGTGCCAACAACTGGCCAGATCAGTAGCAGCACTCACCAGACACAAGAATCAGATATGCTTTCACCTGAATGCCTTGAAAGCCCCTCAAGAGAAATGCCTGAAGTCTATGTGACAGAGGATCTGAAAGAACAACACGAGCAAAGCAATCAAACAGTCACTGAAGCTCCAACTATTCAACATAAGATGGAACTAATCAGTATAGATAGCACTTTGAAAACAGCAGATTTGACTGTGGCTCTAGCAGATCAAGAAAGCCCCTCTGGTATCAAGTCCCCTGATGGGAAGAAAAAGAAGAAAGAAAGGTCTGAATTAAAAATGAAAATTCTGGGGAAGGATAAATCACACAAGAAAGAAGCAAAAGCAAAATCTTCACCAAAAAGGCTAAAAACACTGGGAGCAAGTTTTGAACTAGTCGATCACCCTGAAACGGAAAAATCTGATCTAATCCCAAGCTTTGAGTCACACACAAAACCGACAGAAGAACCTGCACTTGATGCCAAGGTGGAACATGATGTATCTGATGTTGCAGTTTCACAAAAATATCCACAGATAAGTGAAGCAAACAGACAGAAAGGCAACAAAATCAAGGACAAACAAGGGCAAACCTTCAAACTGCCTAAAGTTAGTTTGGGTGAGGTTGCTACTGAGGAAATCAGACATGATCCTTATGAGAAACGGGCAAAAAGCAGTGATTTCAGAGCCCAACTTCCCAAACGGGAAGACATTGAGATACCAGGTATGGAGGCTGCATCTATGAAGACCACTGCAAAAAGAAAGAAAGAACCTAAAGCCAGTTATACAGGACACAACGGAGACCTTCAAGCTGAAACTGTACAACTGTCAATTGATGTTGACAGTGTGAAAGAGGCAGTTTCTAAATTGCCTGGATATAAGCTGCCTAAAGTCGATACATCTGGCATGCCTATTCCAGAAGAAATTACTGTGATAGATGCAAATGCTCAAAGAATATCAGTGAAAACACCTACCAAAGTTGTAGACACCAAAACAAAGCATGGAGCAAATCTTGAAAAGTTTGACGTAACTTCTTATCCAGAAATTTCCAAGAGTAGAGTCAAGCCGCCACAATTCACAACTGGTCAGTTAACCTCAGAGGATCTTTTAACTGAAAGCAAAGTCGATTTTAAAAAACCTGAAAAGGAACATGAAAAGATGCAAAAACAAAGCAGCAAAGAGATGAAAACCATGACCTATAAGAGAGAAGATATTACAATACCTGGAAAGGAAAGTTCACAGGAAATATCTAATCTTCAGGTACATGAAGCTGATAAAACACAAGGCACAGGGAATATCAAATTTGAATATGAATCAGATAAGAAATTGAAGAAGGCAAAGATGACAGTGCCTAGCTTTGGTATAGCAAAGCCAGACATAAGAATCCCTGATATTGAAATTGACTTGCCAAAACAAATTATCTCTGAGCAAAAAGGTGATGCAGCAAAAGGAGAGAAGACTAAATTCCTCCAAGAAGTTAAGATGTCAAAAACTGAAATGAAAAAAGGCAAGGTGCAGACTGAAGGAGTTGTATGTGAGGTCATGATTCCTGAAATAGATGGGATCGAATACATTGACTCAGTAGATAGTTCACCAGCCAAAAAGGATGATGGCATTAGGCATATAGGTGTTGGTGAAAAACCAAATGCTGATATTTCCCTTCAAGAAATCAGAAGTGAAGTAGAAAAAGCTGAAACTGAAGACCAAACAGTTAAACTGCTTCAATTTGGAGCTACCACTCCAGAGATCAGTGTAAATGTGCCCGATGGAGACAAGGCTATACGTACTGATGGAGCTGAGACAAAAACTCTTGAAAGAGAAGGAAAAGGTAGCAAGTTTAAAATGCCAAATCTTGGTATCTCCATGCCAAAGGTGAAAGGACCAAAAACCGATTCAAGCCCATCAAAAAAAAATTTAACTGTGACACTGCCAGTGGCTAAAGCTGAGGTCCAACTTCCAGAAGCTGCTGAGACTGATGTTACACTTGGAAGTGTAGATATTTATATTCCAATGGAGACAGAAAAACACCCTGAGACTGAGACTGAAGGTGAATTTGACAGACAAGGAGGCAAGTTCAAGATGCCAAAGTTAGGAATTGCAATGCCAAAAGTAAAAGGGCCTGAAGTTGACTTCAGCTTATCCCAGAAAAATGAAGATGTGAAACTAGCAGAAGCCAAGATGAAAACCAAGCCCTCTTATGTTGAACTAAAGGAATCCTCTGTTAATGTGGAAATTAGAGCTCCTGAAATTAAAGTTGTAGAAAAAGATGCAGAAGAAACACAATCAAAATTTAAGATGCCCACTTTCAAGATACCTAGATTTGGATCTACTATGCCAAACACCACTGCTGAATTATATGATAAAAATTTAAAAGACACTGAAATTTCTGACACACAGCTAAAATCAACAGAAGGTGTTACAGTTGACATTCCAACACCAAACTCTGATATTGTGGGTTCATCTTTTGATGTGAAAACAACAGCAGCTGAAGTTGAGGGGAAAGGAAGCAAGTTTAAAATGCCAAATCTAGGTTTCTCTAAGCTGAAGGTGAAAGGACCTAAAATTGATGTAAGTTTACCAAAAAAAGACATAGGTGTCACACTGCCTGAAGGTACCGCTAATGTCAAACTTCCAAAAGTCGATCTGGATGAAACAGATGTTTCACCTCCAGGTGCTAAGAAAACAGATGTTAAGATTCCAGAAGGTGAAGTTGAAGAGAAACTTCAAGAAGCTCATAAAATTGCTGTAGAGGTAAAAGCACCTGAGTATGAAGCAGATATTAAAAGACATGGTGGGAAGTTTAAAATGCCAACGCTTGGAGTCAAAATGACAAAGTCTGACATAGATGTCCAGTTACCAGATATAAAAGCTGATGTCAAACTTCCAGAGACTGAGCTTGGAACTGACCTAAGCTTATCAAAGAAATATGTAGATGTCACACCACAGACTGAAATTGAGACTAAACTCACAGATGCTCATAAAATAGATGTAAGTTTGGGGAAAGCTGAAGTTTTGATTCCACAGGAAAAGATCGAAGGTGAAATCAAAGTACATGGAAGCACGTTCAAATTGCCAAAATTTGGGATAACAATGCCAAAAGTAAAAGGACCCGAATTTAATCTCGGTCTTTCAAAGAAAGATTCGAATATCACAACAGTAGAAACCAACACAGATATCAGCCTACCTGATGTTGAACTAGAAGCAGCTTCTTTGAAAGCAGAAATAAAGGCTCCTGAAACTGAAGTTGCAGCAAAAGATACAAAAGGATCATCTTCAGCATTTAAAATGCCAGATTTGAGTTTCTCTATGCCTAAAATCAAAGGGCCTGATGTAAATTTAAGCATGCCAAAAAAAGAAGCAGATATCACACTGCCAGCAACTGAACCGGAGGTCACACACCCAGAATCCTCTGACATTAATATTAGTCATCAAGGAACAGATATTTTGATTCCAGGTGCAAAAGAAGAACTTAAAACACCTGAAGTTCAAGTGAAACCTTTGCAGAGTGATGTTGATTTTGAAGCACAAGGAGCCAAATTCAAAATGCCAGAGTTTGGAATTACATTACCAAAAATAAAAGGACCAGATATTGATTTAAGCTTCTCAAAAAAAGATGCAAATGTGGCACACCCAGAGGCTAAAGCTGAGGCTGAAATCCAAGGAACTCCTAAAATTGCTGTAGATATGAAATCGCCAGAGTGTGAAGCTAAAATTGATGGGCAAGGAACCAAGTTCAAAATGCCAATGTTTGGAATCACAATACCAAAGGTAAAAGGACCTGACATTGATTTAAAGTTCTCAAAGAAAGACGTAGATGTTAAATTTCCAGAAGCCAAAGCTGAGATCCAACTCCCTGATGTTGAACCTGAAAAACCTAGTGCTAAAGTGGAAATTGAAGCTCCTGAGATTAAAGGTGTGACCAAGGACACAGGGAGCTCACCAACAAAGTTTACAATGCCAACATTCAAACTGCCTAAATTTGGACTTGGCACCACAAGTGTCACAGCAGAAGGACCGGATATGGACAAAGGTGTCAAAATAGAAGGAGCTGACATCAGTATACCTGAAAAGGTCCTTGAAGTTAACATTGAAGCACCGAGCATTGAATTGAACGACCCTTCAGTTTCCATTAAAACTACAGGAGTTGAACATGAAGGAAAAGGAAGTAAGTTCAAATTGCCTAGTCTTGGAATTTCTGTTGCTCAAACCAAAGGGCCCGACATTGATTTAAGGTTATCAAAGAAGGATGTAGATGTTACACTTCCAAAAGCCAAAGCTGAAGTCAAACTCCCTGATGCTGAACTTAAAAAACCTAGTGCTGAAGTGGAAATTGAAGCTCCTGAGATCAAAGTTGAGATAAAGGACAAGAAAGGATCACCATCAAAATTTATAATGCCGACATTCAAATTGCCTAAGTTTGGATTTGGTACCACAAGTGCCTCAACAGAAGTACCAGATATGGACAAAGGCATTAAAATAGAAGGAGCTGACATCAGTATACCTGAACAGGTCCTTGAAGGTAACACTGAAGCACCGAGCATTGAATTGAAAGAGCCTACCATCACCCTGAAAACTACAGGAGCTGAACATGAAGGAAAAGGAAGTAAGTTCAAATTACCTAGTCTTGGAATTTCTGTCCCTCAAACCAAAGGACCTGACGTTGATCTAAGTTTATCAAAGAAAGATGTAGATGTTACACTTCCAAAAGCCAAAGCTGAAGTCAAACTCCCTGATGTTGAACTTGAAAAACCAAGTGCTGAAGTGGAAATTGAAGCTCCTGAGATCAAAGTTGAGATAAAGGACAAGAAAGGATCACCATCAAAGTATAAGATGCCGACATTCAAATTACCAAAATTTGGAATCGGTTCCACAAGTGTCACAGCAGAAGTACCAGATATGGCAAAAGGTTTCAAAATAGAAGGAGCTGACATCAGTATACCTGAAGAGGTCCTTGAAGTTAACATTGAAGCACCGAGCATTGAATTGAAAGAGCCTTCAGTCTCCTTGAAAACTACAGGAGTTGAACATGAAGGAAAAGGAAGTAAGTTCAAATTACTTAGTCTTGGAATTTCTGTCCCTCAAACCAAGGCGCCTGACATTGATCTGAGTTTATCAAAGAAAGATGTAGATGTTACACTTCCAAAAGCCAAAGCTGAAGTCAAACTCCCTGATGTTGAACTTGAAAAACCTAGTGCTGAAGTGGAAATTGAAGCTCCTGAGATCAAAGTTGTGACAAAGGACAAAAAAGGATCACCATCAAAATTTACGATGCCGACATTCAGATTACCAAAATTTGGAATCGGTTCCACAAGTGTCACAGCAGAAGTACCAGATATGGACAAAGGTGTCAAAATAGAAGGAGCTGACATCAGTATACCTGAAGAGGTCTTTGAAGTTAACATTGAAGCACCGAGCATTGAATTAAAAGAACCTTCAGTCTCCTTGAAAACTACAGGAGTTGAACATGAAGGAAAGGGTAGTAAGTTCAAATTACCTAGTCTTGGAATTTCTGTCCCTCAAACCAAAGGACCTGACGTTGATCTAAGCTCATCAAAGAAAGATGTAGATGTTACACTTCCAAAAGCCAAAGCTGAAGTCAAACTCCCTGATGTTGAACTTGAAAAACCTAGTGCTGAAGTGGAAATTGAAGCTCCTGAGATCAAAGTTGAGATAAAGGACAAGAAAGGATCACCATCAAAGTATAAGATGCCGACATTCAAATTACCAAAATTTGGAATTGGTTCCACAAGTGTCACAACAGAAGTACCAGATATGGACAAAGGTGTCAAAATAGAAGGAGCTGACATCAGTATACCTGAAGAGGTCCTTGAAGTTATCATTGAAGCACCGAGCATTGAATTGAAAGAACCTTCAGTCTCCCTGAAAACTACAGGAGTTGAACATGAAGGAAAGGGTAGTAAATTCAAATTACCTAGTCTTGGAATTTCTGTCCCTCAAACCAAAGGGCCCGACATTGATCTGAGTTTATCAAAGAAAGATGTAGATGTTACACTTCCAAAAGCCAAAGCTGAAGTCAAACTCCCTGATGTTGAACTTGAAAAACCTAGTGCTGAAGTGGAAATTGAAGCTCCTGAGATCAAAGTTGTGACAAAGGACAAGAAAGGATCACCATCAAAATTTACAATGCCGACATTCAAATTACCAAAATTTGGAATCGGTTCCACAAGTGTCACAGCAGAAGTACCAGATATGGACAAAGGCGTCAAAATAGAAGGAGCTGACATCAGTATACCTGAACAGGCCCTTGAAGTTAACATTGAAGCACCAAGCATTGAATTAAAAGAACCTTCAGTCTCCCTGAAAACTACAGGAGTTGAACATGAAGGAAAGGGTAGTAAGTTCAAATTACCTAGTCTTGGAATTTCTGTCCCTCAAACCAAAGGGCCCGACATTGATCTAAGTTTATCAAAGAAAGATGTAGATGTTACACTTCCAAAAGCCAAAGCTGAAGTCAAACTCCCTGATGTTGAACTTGAAAAACCTAGTGCTGAAGTGGAAATTGAAGCTCCTGAGATCAAAGTTGTGACAAAGGACAAGAAAGGATCACCATCAAAATTTACGATGCCGACATTCAAATTACCAAAATTTGGAATCGGTTCCACAAGTGTCACAGCAGAAGTACCAGATATGGACAAAGGCATCAAAATAGAAGGAGCTGACATCAGTATACCTGAACAGGCCCTTGAAGTTAACATTGAAGCACCGAGCATTGAATTAAAAGAACCTTCAGTCTCCCTGAAAACTACAGGAGCTGGACATGAAGGAAAGGGTAGCAAGTTCAAATTACCTAGTCTTGGAATTTCTGTCTCTCAAACCAAAGGGCCCGACATTGATCTAAGTTTATCAAAGAAAGATGTAGATGTTACACTTCCAAAAGCCAAAGCTGAAGTCAAACTCCCTGATGTTGAACATGAAAAACCTAGTGCTGAAGTGGAAATTGAAGCTCCTGAGATCAAAGTTGTGACAAAGGACAAGAAAGGATCACCATCAAAATTTACGATGCCGACATTCAAATTACCAAAATTTGGAATCGGTTCCACAAGTGCCACAGCAGAAGTACCAGATATGGACAAAGGCATCAAAATAGAAGGAGCTGACATCAGTATACCTGAACAGGCCCTTGAAGTTAACATTGAAGCACCGAGCATTGAATTAAAAGAACCTTCAGTCTCCCTGAAAACTACAGGAGTTGAACATGAAGGAAAGGGTAGTAAGTTCAAATTACCTAGTCTTGGAATTTCTGTCCCTCAAACCAAAGGGCCCGACATTGATCTAAGTTTATCAAAGAAAGATGTAGATGTTACACTTCCAAAAGCCAAAGCTGAAGTCAAACTCCCTGATGTTGAACTTGAAAAACCTAGTGCTGAAGTGGAAATTGAAGCTCCTGAGATCAAAGTTGTGACAAAGGACAAGAAAGGATCACCATCAAAATTTACGATGCCGACATTCAAATTACCAAAATTTGGAATCGGTTCCACAAGTGCCACAGCAGAAGTACCAGATATGGACAAAGGCATCAAAATAGAAGGAGCTGACATCAGTATACCTGAACAGGCCCTTGAAGTTAACATTGAAGCACCGAGCATTGAATTAAAAGAACCTTCAGTCTCCCTGAAAACTACAGGAGTTGAACATGAAGGAAAGGGTAGTAAGTTCAAATTACCTAGTCTTGGAATTTCTGTCCCTCAAACCAAAGGGCCCGACATTGATCTAAGTTTATCAAAGAAAGATGTAGATGTTACACTTCCAAAAGCCAAAGCTGAAGTCAAACTCCCTGATGTTGAACTTGAAAAACCTAGTGCTGAAGTGGAAACTGAAGCTCCTGAGATCAAAGTTGTGACAAAGGACAAAAAAGGATCACCATCAAAATTTACGATGCCGACATTCAGATTACCAAAATTTGGAATCGGTTCCACAAGTGTCACAGCAGAAGTACCAGATATGGACAAAGGTGTCAAAATAGAAGGAGCTGACATCAGTATACCTGAACAGGCCCTTGAAGTTAACATTGAAGCACCGAGCATTGAATTAAAAGAACCTTCAGTCTCCCTGAAAACTACAGGAGTTGAACATGAAGGAAAGGGTAGTAAGTTCAAATTACCTAGTCTTGGAATTTCTGTCCCTCAAACCAAAGGACCTGACATTGATCTAAGCTCATCAAAGAAAGATGTAGATGTTACACTTCCAAAAGCCAAAGCTGAAGTCAAACTCCCTGATGTTGAACTTGAAAAACCTAGTGCTGAAGTGGAAATTGAAGCTCCTGAGATCAAAGTTGAGATAAAGGACAAGAAAGGATCACCATCAAAGTATAAGATGCCGACATTCAAATTACCAAAATTTGGAATTGGTTCCACAAGTGTCACAACAGAAGTACCAGATATGGACAAAGGTGTCAAAATAGAAGGAGCTGACATCAGTATACCTGAAGAGGTCCTTGAAGTTAACATTGAAGCACCGAGCATTGAATTAAAAGAACCTTCAGTCTCCCTGAAAACTACAGGAGTTGAACATGAAGGAAAGGGTAGTAAGTTCAAATTACCTAGTCTTGGAATTTCTGTCGCTCAAACCAAAGGGCCCGACATTGATCTTAGTTTATCAAAGAAAGATGTAGATGTTACACTTCCAAAAGCCAAAGCTGAAGTCAAACTCCCTGATGTTGAACTTGAAAAACCTAGTGCTGAAGTGGAAATTGAAGCTCCTGAGATCAAAGTTGTGACAAAGGACAAGAAAGGATCACCATCAAAATTTAAGATGCCGACATTCAAATTACCAAAATTTGGAATCGGTTCCACAAGTGTCACAGCAGAAGTACCAGATATGGACAAAGGCATCAAAATAGAAGGAGCTGACATCAGTATACCTGAACAGGCCCTTGAAGTTAACATTGAAGCACCGAGCATTGAATTAAAAGAACCTTCAGTCTCCCTGAAAACTACAGGAGCTGGACATGAAGGAAAGGGTAGCAAGTTCAAATTACCTAGTCTTGGAATTTCTGTCTCTCAAACCAAAGGGCCCGACATTGATCTAAGTTTATCAAAGAAAGATGTAGATGTTACACTTCCAAAAGCCAAAGGTGACGTCAAACTCCCTGATGTTGAACATGAAAAACCTAGTGCTGAAGTGGAAATTGAAGCTCCTGAGATCAAAGTTGTGACAAAGGACAAGAAAGGATCACCATCAAAATTTACGATGCCGACATTCAAATTACCAAAATTTGGAATCGGTTCCACAAGTGCCACAGCAGAAGTACCAGATATGGACAAAGGCATCAAAATAGAAGGAGCTGACATCAGTATACCTGAACAGGCCCTTGAAGTTAACATTGAAGCACCGAGCATTGAATTAAAAGAACCTTCAGTCTCCCTGAAAACTACAGGAGTTGAACATGAAGGAAAGGGTAGTAAGTTCAAATTACCTAGTCTTGGAATTTCTGTCGCTCAAACCAAAGGGCCCGACATTGATCTAAGTTTATCAAAGAAAGATGTAGATGTTACACTTCCAAAAGCCAAAGCTGAAGTCAAACTCCCTGATGTTGAACTTGAAAAACCTAGTGCTGAAGTGGAAACTGAAGCTCCTGAGATCAAAGTTGTGACAAAGGACAAGAAAGGATCACCATCAAAATTTACGATGCCGACATTCAGATTACCAAAATTTGGAATCGGTTCCACAAGTGTCACAGCAGAAGTACCAGATATGGACAAAGGTGTCAAAATAGAAGGAGCTGACATCAGTATACCTGAACAGGCCCTTGAAGTTAACATTGAAGCACCGAGCATTGAATTAAAAGAACCTTCAGTCTCCCTGAAAACTACAGGAGTTGAACATGAAGGAAAGGGTAGTAAGTTCAAATTACCTAGTCTTGGAATTTCTGTCCCTCAAACCAAAGGACCTGACATTGATCTAAGCTCATCAAAGAAAGATGTAGATGTTACACTTCCAAAAGCCAAAGCTGAAGTCAAACTCCCTGATGTTGAACTTGAAAAACCTAGTGCTGAAGTGGAAATTGAAGCTCCTGAGATCAAAGTTGAGATAAAGGACAAGAAAGGATCACCATCAAAGTATAAGATGCCGACATTCAAATTACCAAAATTTGGAATTGGTTCCACAAGTGTCACAACAGAAGTACCAGATATGGACAAAGGTGTCAAAATAGAAGGAGCTGACATCAGTATACCTGAAGAGGTCCTTGAAGTTAACATTGAAGCACCGAGCATTGAATTAAAAGAACCTTCAGTCTCCCTGAAAACTACAGGAGTTGAACATGAAGGAAAGGGTAGTAAGTTCAAATTACCTAGTCTTGGAATTTCTGTCGCTCAAACCAAAGGGCCCGACATTGATCTTAGTTTATCAAAGAAAGATGTAGATGTTACACTTCCAAAAGCCAAAGCTGAAGTCAAACTCCCTGATGTTGAACTTGAAAAACCTAGTGCTGAAGTGGAAATTGAAGCTCCTGAGATCAAAGTTGTGACAAAGGACAAGAAAGGATCACCATCAAAATTTACGATGCCGACATTCAAATTACCAAAATTTGGAATCGGTTCCACAAGTGTCACAGCAGAAGTACCAGATATGGACAAAGGCATCAAAATAGAAGGAGCTGACATCAGTATACCTGAACAGGCCCTTGAAGTTAACATTGAAGCACCGAGCATTGAATTAAAAGAACCTTCAGTCTCCCTGAAAACTACAGGAGTTGAACATGAAGGAAAAGGAAGTAAGTTCAAATTACCTAGTCTTGGAATTTCTGTCCCTCAAACCAAAGGACCTGACGTTGATCTAAGCTCATCAAAGAAAGATGTAGATGTTACACTTCCAAAAGCCAAAGCTGAAGTCAAACTCCCTGATGTTGAACTTGAAAAACCTAGTGCTGAAGTGGAAATTGAAGCTCCTGAGATCAAAGTTGTGACAAAGGACAAGAAAGGATCACCATCAAAATTTACGATGCCGACATTCAGATTACCAAAATTTGGAATCGGTTCCACAAGTGTCACAGCAGAAGTACCAGATATGGACAAAGGTGTCAAAATAGAAGGAGCTGACATCAGTATACCTGAACAGGCCCTTGAAGTTAACATTGAAGCACCGAGCATTGAATTAAAAGAACCTTCAGTCTCCCTGAAAACTACAGGAGTTGAACATGAAAGAAAGGGTAGTAAATTCAAATTACCTAGTCTTGGAATTTCTGTCCCTCAAACCAAAGGACCTGACATTGATCTAAGCTCATCAAAGAAAGATGTAGATGTTACACTTCCAAAAGCCAAAGCTGAAGTCAAACTCCCTGATGTTGAACTTGAAAAACCTTCTGCTGAAGTGGAAACTGAAGCTCCTGAGATCAAAGTTGAGATAAAGGACAAGAAAGGATCACCATCAAAATTCAAGATGCCAACATTCAAATTACCAAAATTTGGGATTAGTACCACAAGTGTTGCAGCAGAAGTACCGGATATGGACAAAGGTATCAAAATAGAAGGAGCTGACATCAGTATACCTGAACAGGTCCTTGAAGTTAACATTGAAGCACAGAGCATTGAATTAAAAGAACCTTCAGTCTCCCTGAAAACTACAGGAGTTGAACATGAAAGAAAGGGTAGTAAGTTCAAATTACCTAGTCTTGGAATTTCTGTCCCTCAAACCAAAGGGCCTGACATTGATCTAAATTTATCAAAGAAAGATGTAGATGTTACACTTCCAAAAGCCAAAGCTGAAGTCAAACTCCCTGATGCTGAACTTGGAAAACCTTTTGCTGAAGTGGAAACAGAAATTGAAATTCACGAAGGTAATATTGATGTCTCACAAGCAAAACTTAAAATGCCAACCATGACGTCACATAAATTTGCTGCTTCTACTTCGAAGGTCAGTGTCAAAGTAACTGATGTGGACAAAGAGATTAAAACTGATGCAGAACCCAGCATTCACCCTGAAGGTGTAACTGTAGAGGTGAAAGCTAAAGGAGGTGAACTTGAGATATCTGGAAGCAAGTTTAAAATGCCAAATCTGGGCATTGCAATGCCCAACGTTAAAGGTCCTGAAACAGATTTAAGTTTATCAAAGAAAGATGTTGATGTTTCATTACCAGAAACTACAGCTGAAGTCAAACTACCCCATATTGAAGGCAAAGAAACTGAGGATGGTATTTCAGTACCAGAAGCACCTACAACTGAGGTTGAACTCAAGTCAAAAAGACCAAGTTGGATATTTCCAAAACTTTCCTTTTCAAGGACAGCTGATAACGACCCAGATGTTGATGTCCACATCGAAACACCCAAAGCTGATATTATATCAACCAAAGCAGAAGTCTCTCTATCAGATGCTGAAATCAAAGGACCTTCAATGGAACAGCCTCCTGCTGCAGAACTTGATACAAACTTGAAAAAAAGAAAATTTTCACTTCCCAGATTTTCTTTTTCTAAGTCAAATATTAAAGAACCCGAGTTAAGTGATGAGCTTCCACATGCTCAAGTTTCTGTTCCAGAGAGAGAAATAAAAGTTAAACACCCTGGAATGGAAATGAAAGCTCCTGAGCAAGAAGCTGAACAAGGAAGCACATTTAAATTTCCAAAGTTTGGCATTGTACAAACAAAAGCAAAAGGACCTGAAATTGATTTTAATGCATCAAAAAACAATGTAGATACCAAACTCCTAGAAATAAAAGCAGAGGTCAAAATCTCTGAAGATGAAATCAAACAATGTTCATCTGAGACTGAAGCAAAGTCAAAAGATGCTGGAGGATCACCCTTAAAAATAAAAATTCCACCACTGAAAATGCCAAAATTTAGCAGTGCTTCCTATGATGTTACCACAGAAGCACCTGAGGCAGTAAAAGTAATTGACACTGATGGATCTAAACTTAAGGAGGATGTTTCTGCCAGCGAGAAAGACTTGAGTGTTAATGTTAAAATGGATGATTTCAAAGGAACAATATCAGATTCTGAAACACCAAAGACAGACCCTGATTGTGAGGGTCACGGATCGCCAAGTAAATTCAAACTACCATCCTTTAAAATGCCCAAGCTAAGCTTCTCAAAGCCAAAACCTGAAGAGGAAATTCTTCCTGCTGACACAGAAGATAAAGAAGATCAACTGGAATTGGAAGATGAACCAAAAGGAGAAGGTAAATCACCACAAAAGATTTTAACATCATTTGGTGAGATCCTAAAGACTATTGATGTTGAATTTGATGTTCCAAAAGCTGACAAAGTTGAAGGAAATCTTGTAGTTCAAGTTCAAGAAATAGATGAACCAACTGGAAAGAAATTAGAAGCAAAGGCAAAAGAAACAATTACCATGCAAGATACATCCAAGAGTCCCGAAAGGACGGGTTGGTTTAAATTTCCCAGGTTTGGACTGTCTTCCCCTTCAGAACCACCTAATGTTCTCGAAAAAGATGAACAAAAGGATAAAAAGAGCCCGGCTGGGGGAACAGAGGATGAGGAAATAAGCCCTACCTGTTCAGTCCAATCATCAGATGCCTTTGCTGATATCAGTTCTACAATCACAAGTGAGTATGTGGACCCATCCATTTCTCCCCCAACAACGGTAACTGTCAAATATTCTGATCCAAATGTTGCTACCGGGCTCGGAGAGACACACAGTAACATTATTACTTCCACCACAAGGACTGAACTGATCTCAGTTGAGCCAAACTTGGCAGAGAAAATTACCATTCTGTCGTCTGGAATTTCATCTTCATCGGAAGACACGATCAGATTGGACTCTGGGAAAATACACGTCATTACAACAAATATACAAGCAACTCCAGAAGCACAGCATGCCAAGTTGCTAACTGATATTGAAGGTGAATTAGCTGGAGGCTTTCCTTTAAAATCAGAGGCTGATGAAACTGCATCATGGACTGTGGAAGACTCAAAAAGTGGCAACAGAACAGTGTTTGAGAGGCACATAGTAAAGAAAACTTCGAGTGAAAGAAGTGAAAGCAGAGAAACAATTGTTATAACCAAACAAATTACACATGTACTTGACTCTTCTGAGCCCATCTCAGGTGAGACGGCTTCATCCATACAGCGGCTGAGAGATTCTGTGCACTCTGAGAAAATGAGGTTCTTTGACGACGCCGAGAAGTGAAATAACTGGAAATAATTCACGTGTAAAGATGCCATTCTTCTTTGCCCAAACCTGATTGCCAAGTGGCTGGTAGGCTCTGAGTTTCACTGGACATTACAGAAAAGAGGGAGAAAACATTCTGGCAAACGGGAAAGGTTTTTAGCAGGTTTATCTTACCAATCACACATAATTTGTCAATGTTCAGGCGTTACAACATGATGATCATGATGATGATGTATTGTGCTACGTTTTGCTGACCTATAAAAATATGCATTCATGTAATTCACACTGACAATCTGTTGAAGTTACTAACAATCTGTGTAAATGTGCCCTTATTTCACATTATGGCAGGGTTTCACCAAATATCCTTGCTTAAGGTGCAGAACATTTTACTTTTGCTTACCAAATTCTCTGCATCTCTGTCATTTTGCAGTTTTTAATGTACAATATTGACTAATTTACTTGTGTGTGTACTTTGCAAAATGATAATCACCAGTGCATTCAAGTGAAATTTCCTACTGTTTGAGACTGTTGCAAAAAATCTATTTATGTTACTGACATTCCAAAATGTGTTTACAGTAATTTCACTGTAATGCTTACAGTATAGAAAAGCTACAATCGAGTAATGCAGTTATGCTAGAATAATAAATATGTATGTGTACCACCAAGATACTGTTGTTGCCGTAGCTAAAATGTAAAGAGACAGTAGCAATGTGAAGCTGAAATGAAATGCTTATGATCAAACACAGCAAATCTGCTGCTACAGCTATATTTTTTATTAATACTTTGCTACTTAGAACCTAATTTGCTATAATAGAAATCTGTCTAGAGAATGTCTTCTTTCAATACCTCTGTACAAAGTGGGACTACAGAACGGGCTGTACAAATAGCTTTTAATGTATAAATAGCTTTTAATGACCTCCTTTGAAATTTTATTGGACTACTGCTCCTGTTTGTATTCTGATAGGCTTTAACTCAACTTGTCTGCAAAGTTATAGACAATAAATAAATAAATACTATTACATGCAAAAGTGTGTTTCAGGCAGTGTTTTATTCTGTTTATTAGTTTGTGGATTTAATACCTATTAAAAACTCAGATCATATATATGATTTGAATTTTCAATAGGTATTAATGATGAAAGGCAAAAACAGAAGGTTTTATAAATTGAGAAATTGATAAAAAGTACGTTTTTCTAACTGCGTCCAATATGTATTTGCACACTAGGGGGAGACAAAGTTCATAACTATGATTGCATGTTTACATTGCATGAGTACATTACATAGTATATTAATATAATAAACAGAGTGAATTAGCTTTAACACACTGTGAACACACACTGGGAACACTGAAACCTCTGTGCTAGCTTAATGACAGAATCAGATTTCGTTGTTATGGGCTGTTTTTACACTAATAAAAATTCCTTCACAAACCGAATTTAAAAAGCATGAAATATACAAAAGATGATCATCGTTCAGTTCAAGTTCTAAAATATAAAATGTATCAACGTACCTAACAATTAGACCAAAGGACGCAAATTGTCCCTCGCTGTCCGAGATCACTGATTTTTAAGTGCTGCCTTCAAGAGCGCCTCGTTGCTTCCTACTTTCTTCCAGAAAATATGGAAAAATTGGTGTTGCTGCAGGATTCTCATGTCTAGCGTTTCGCAATGACGTGTATAAAATCAGACCCCAATCACGCAATGACCATAATTTTGCCTCATAACAACAAAATATCATAAAGCTCTAATAAAAACACAGTTTGTCTAATTGAAACATCCCCACAGACACTTCCAGGGTACCTGAAGCTAATGCGTCTTGTAAGTCGTTTTTCTTTACAGTAAAGAAAGAAAGATGAAAAATGCTACACATGCTATGCAATATAAAGCATTTTTCCTCCAAACAAACAGTCTGTGCTCAATTTTTATGGCATAAAACAAAATTGCACTACATCTAACTTTGATAGTCAACTTAAAAAAAAAATCACCTAAAGAGAGTTATTTAATGCTTATCTAATAGCAAAATATAGAATAAATATATCAAGCCTTAGCCCAATCCACCAGGAGTGCAAAAACATTTATAAGCAGCGGTGTCCACTTACTTCTTGAGGTACACTCTTGTACGAGCTCCCCCCCCTTCTTTTCCCGACAGGCTTTGAAGGCAGCTCCGCTCCGCTCCAATGCGCAGGCTCTGAGCACTTCACTGCGAGCGGTAACTTCACCGGAGATCCTTGCGTGCCCCTCCGCCTGTCGCCCACAACAGTCCGCATCACCATCGTCATCATCACCATCATCACCACCATCAGCAGCATCAGGAGCAGCAGTATCAGTGTGATGAGGCAACTGAGGACGGAGACCCTCCTGCTCTGAGACACTGGATCAGCCTGCACACAGGTACGGAGCTTTTATCCGCATTTTAGCCAACTTGAAACCATTAAGACCCATTTTTCATTTCCTTGAAGTAGCTTTATTGAATTTTTCCCAAAAAGTGACTAAACGACAGTTTATGTAACTAATTTAAAGTCCACCTCAGAGGTTCAGGAAAATTCACCAGACCTGCTTTACAAAGACTTTCTGAATTGGAGTGGAGTTGTGGGCCGAAAAGCACAAATCAGCCCGTTTCCGTGTCAGACAGGCTTTTTAACGGTGTTTAAATCTGTGACCTACCTGTTGTGTACCATGCAGGTAAACCTCTGGTGCTATACATTAAAAAACAAAGCATAACATTAAAGCGTCAGCTAAGTGCGCCTTAAAAACTAGAACAGGAAATGTGAATTAGGGCAGCAAACACTGGAGAAATCAAACTGATCTTCAACTGAAACTGAGCAGTGGAGTGGAGTTTTTTTTTTTTTTTTTTTTTTTTCTACAAGGCTCTATGAGAAGTAAAAAAAAGAAAAAGGAAAAAAAAAAAAAAGAGCATCACTATTTTTGGCCATAGATTTGATTTTTCTTGTCCTTGGGCTGTGAAAACTTGCTGGATTTATACAACAAACCTGCATTTGAGGAGGTGGTGCTGCTTCTGGCTCTGATTTAATAGCAGAAATGGAAAAGGTGTTTGAAGTGAAGCTGAGGCGATGAGAGAGGAGAGCGTAGAGCAGCCATTCCACTAACATGGCCTCAATACACCCTTATATCTGCAAAAATGAAATAGTGGAGTTAAAGTGACTGCTGCTGAATAGCCCTGGGGGATTCCAGTTTGGATAGTCTCCACCATGACGAATCTCCTGATGGACATGAGAGAGAGGATTTTTTTTTTATCCCTGACACCACATATATCTGTTTCATCCAAAAAGCAAATGGAAATGATAGAAAAGGAGACGGTGGCTGCGAGCGCAATCGTTTTCTTAAGATTTTGGGTCTAGTCCAAAAAAGCCTTTTAAAATACACTAGGATGTGGAGACATCTGGCTCCAAACTTAATTTTGTTACTTTACCGCTAATGACTAGAGGACTAGAGGCTCACTGAGCCCTCCAAATGGTGAAATCTCGGTAACTGCTACATGAAATGCGGCATCCTTCCCAATGTGGGAGCAATCAGGTAGAGCCAGCTGGTAGGAGACTGAGCCATTATCAGCAGAGAACAGTACAAAAAATCCTGAAACTGAGAACAAAAGCTACAGAATTCAGGACATTTTTGTGTGAAAAATAACATATAATATCAATCTGTTATCATTTTATATATGAATCTATTTTGTATTCGTCTGCAGCTGTGGCCCTAGTGATTTTACTTGATGAAATTACAGGAGCTGGTTGTGATTTTGCAGATACAGATTTCACTAAAACATGATGGTTTTCATAATAATACAATGGATTATCCATCCATCCATTTTCTGCTGCTTATCTGAGTCCGGGTCATGGAGGAAGCAGTCTAAGCAGAAAAGCCCAGACCTCCCTCTCCCCAGCCACCTCCTCCACCGAGGTGTTCCCAGCCAAGAGATATAAAATCTCCAGAGTGACTTAGGTCTGTCCTGGGGCCTCTTCCCGGTAGGAACACTTTGTGTAGGAGGCATCCAGGAGGCAGCCTAGTCAGATGCCAAAATCACTTCAACTGGCTCCTGTCGATGTGGAGGAGTAGCAGCTGTACTCTGAATCCCTCCAGAATGACCAAACTCCTCACCCTATCACTAAAGGAGTGCTCATCCACAGAGGAAAATAAGTTCCACCGCTTGTATCCGCAGTCTGATTCTTTCAGTCACTACTCAGAGCTTTTGACCATACGTGAGGTTAGGAATGCACATCAGCAGGGCTTCACTTTTACACTCAGCTCTCTCTTCACCACAACGGACCGGGGCGGCATCCACATCACTGCAGCCCCAATTTGTCTGTCAATCTCCCGCTCCTCTCTTCCCTCAATCGTGAAAAAACCTTGAGATAGTTAAACTCCTCCACTTGGGGATGCAACTTGTCCCTGACCCGGAGTAGGCTCTCCACCCTTTTCCGGTTGAGGACCATAGCCTCAGACACTGAGGTACTGATTCTCATTCCTGCCATTTCACACTCAGCAGCAAACTGTTCTAGAGTGAGCTGGAGCTCACCAACTGATGAAGCCAACAGAGCCACATCATCCGCAAACAGCAGAGATGAGATTCTGAGGCCACCAAGGCGGCAGCCTTCCACCACTTAGCTACAGAAATGAGAAATTCTGCCCATAAAATACTGTGAACAGAAATGGTGACAAAGGGCAGCAGGAGTCCAACACCCACCAGGAACATGCCAAATTTACTGCTGCCACTATGGACCAAGCTCTTGCTGGAACTTGTTAGAGACCTAATGGGCTGTAACAATGGGTCATACTCCCAAAGCAACCCCACAGGATCCCCCAAGAAATGACTTCTCCAAGTCCACAAATTACATTTAGACTGGTTGGGAAAACTCCCACCACCCTTGAATATCCTTGAGAGGATAAAGACCTGGTCAAGGATTTTTCTATGATTAGGAAATTCTGGAGTAATTCCTTTAAGTAAAATAGCTGGATAAATCTTTGACCCATACAAGTTTTGTTGCAAGAATTAAACTCGTACCCCACTTAAGACAATTATCAAATATTTCATTGCCAGAAAAGACGTTTCAGAAAATAGTGACTATTACTTTTATCCGTTCATTCTCCCTTTGTCCAACCAGCTGCCCAGAACCATCAGAACCATAAATCAGGATAACAGTGACTTTTTTGCATCATCAAAAAAGTTGCCTTATATTTTTGTTGATCAGTGAATCAACATATCATCGCAACTAATAGAGGCAATGAAATGCAAACATATTAATGCTGCTTAATTTTAGAGGTGTAAATGTCATTCCTGACATTGTATAGAAATAATATAAATAAAATCAAATATTTAAAAACAATCCACACTTTTAACCCTAATTAATGCTTGATACTTTTAATAGTGATTTCTTGCCTCAATTAAGGATATTCAATTTTTACTTCAGTAGCACTTTCTTTACTAATTTACAAATGTCGGACAGCCCAGGCTAATGTCCTACAACTTTATTGTGGTACCTCAGTACCTCTTAAACTGCAGTATATATCTCACAATTTTAAATGTATTCATCACTCGAAACACTTGCTGCTTCATGTTGACCCAGTTAAAGACGTAAATAGAAAAGTATCTTAACATTTCATGTCTCTGCTGAGGCAGAAGTCGGGTGGCTTCCTGTGAACAAACAGGCATTAACACATGGATAACTTCGTTCATACCTAATGACTCAAATAAGAAAGAATTATTCCACTACAGAAAAAAAAAAAAACAACAGGCATGACTGAAATGTCACGCCTGGCATCAACATTTAAATTCTTGTGTCTGTTACGCTTCACATCACTGCAGAGTGAATGCACTTCTCAGAAACAAGATCAGGCTGAGATCATGTGCAGAGCTCCACAGGCCTCTCCAGTTGCTACCTACAGAGCAGCAGAGCCTTTTTTTTTATTAACACAAGACCGACCGGAGTGACCGCACAGATTCCCTCCAGAGGAACAATAGGAGCCTCAGAGGAGGAATAAAGGCTGCATTGTCTCTTCACTAAAATGATGATGAAGGGCAGCGGCGATTCCAGGTTTCACAGAGAAGTCTCACAACTACACAACCCCATCCTAATGGTGGTAATTGCTGCGTAACGGCACACATGAATACCCCCAAATCAGCCCTCAGCCTTGTGTGCAAAGTGCACTACTCAGATAATCAGAGGAATAAAATCTCAATCGCTCGTCCCCATGGCAACAGCAACTGCCGGTCTGATTGTTTGGAAAGTGGTGTTTCTGATAACTTGTCACATGTAAAGTCTGCCTTTCACCACCAACCAGACTGGTATTCTTGAATGGTTATTAAATGGATAAGGAGTGATGTGTTAATAACTGCATAAAAAAAAATTGCATCAGGCTTGCCTTATAGTCTGTAGTCAGGTGCTCCCATGTAACAAAATCATAGATGAGTCAGAGGTGAAGGGTGGCATAGTGTTGCATTATGGTCTGCTGCTCATAACAGCAGTTATAAACCAGCTATAATCTATATATAAGTATCGAATGAGCTCAGCTATTGATTATTACCTGAATCTGCAGCCCCCGTTCAGACTAGCAGCTGATAACACAACCTCATCAGGAAACAGATTGAGGTCAAAGATAAAGTATGACTCAGGGTCATTTTCTCATAGACTTATCTATAACCAGATTTCTTTTGAACTACAGAAGTTGCCCCTCATGGTTATTAGAAAGAATGCAGGTTCAAGGCGCTTTGGTACTTTGGCGACTCGTGTGACCCTGGAATAAGGAACAAGCGCAGTTTGTTAACAGCTTTATAATGCCCACTTCAGTAGTAATGGGATGGTTCCTTTGCCCCTTACAGGGCCAAACAAGCAACTGCTGAAAATGTAATTGTTACTTTGCTTAAGTTCAAAGGAACTAAAACACACTGGTACCTGGTTGATGCAGTTGCAGTGGTGTTGCTGAGGCAGTTTGTGGTGAATGCTGAGCATCAATCTTTATTTCTCCTGTTTTTACAAGACCATACCGCCAAAAAGTTAAAAGTTCAGCTAAAGCTGTCATCAACCTCTTAACATCCCCCTTTTACTGAGAAGACTACAAGCTGGGAAGTAATTTTCTTGTTGAACTCCTACGGGGGAAGAAAATCACATATTTTTGCACTCCTCTTACAAAATAAGGAACTAACTGTGCTGTTTAATAGTATCTTTAAATAGTTTACCGAATCATAAGGCTTTGTACTTTCAAGCAATGCCACAGCAGCAGAACATTCACTCTTATTGATTTTGGGTCACCAATTGTTAAGTATTCGTAGGCCAGAATATTTATAATGCAATATATTGTATAGATTCATTTTTGCAACACAGTTATTAATACTCTGGCATGCAGTATTTATATTTTTATTAACACAGGCATACTCTAAACATATCTGACTTATTAGAGTTATTGCTCCATGACTCCTGTTGGTGAAACCTATCAAATGAATGATGATAAGGGAATGATGATAAGAAACTTACACGGGGGAAATGGCAGATGGATGAGATGAGTATGATGAACTGGCACAGTGCACTGAATAAATACTTAAAACCTGCTTTCTAGGAATATTTTTTCTTTCACTTACGCAGATACTGTGATATTGTGTGCATTGTGGATGTTTGTGTTATATTGTATTAAGAGCAGCAGAATAACTGTACTGTGTTGCCATTATTATCGTGGGCAACATTATTGTATCGTCATACTTTTAATCAAGTTTGATTAGATACACTATATAGGCAGTAGTTCTGGGCCACCTACAGGAACCACTCGGCTATGGAAGCCCATGCCGTGAAGTTCCCAGCATACAGTTTTTGTGCTGATGTTAATGCCAGAGGACGTTCGGAGCTCTGCGGTTACTGAGTCAGCAGAGCCTTGGCAACTTTTACCCAACATGCACCTCAGCACTTAGTGACCCAGCTCTGTAACTGTGGTTCCTAAACACTTTCAATTTGCAATAATACCACTTAAAGCTGATCGTAGAATATCTAGGAGAGAAGAAATTTTATTAACTTGAATTGCGTGAACTCTTTAGAGCAACACATTCTTTCACAAATGTTCAAAGAGTTTAAATTTAATTTGTAAAAAAGTCACTGCTTCCATAAACAAAGGCAATGTAACCACTGTAGCTGCTGTTTTAGCAATAAAAAGTATGGAAAGTACATTAGAGTGTACAGGCCAGTTGAATACATGTTAAAGGCCCTTACATGAGTTGCCAGTCAGCTGTTGTTGCTTCAGTGTTGAGCATTTGTGAATCTCCGCTGCCTGCAGTTTTCATGGAGTGTTTGGGATCATTAGCCCATTATTGCTAGCCAGTTAGTGCCAACAATAGCCGTGATTCAAGCTTGAACCAACTTCTATATTACCAGAAACATTGTTGATTAGTCCTAGAAACAGTGTTGGTAAAATTCTACCTAAGTTACTGTTGTGAATAGTGCAAAGTGCACCCTTTATTAATGCATAAACCAGACAAGAAAAGAGACAAGAAAAAGAGCAGAGAAACCAAGTGAAGACAGTTCATTGACTTGTGTTTTCTCCAGGATGACTGAGGTGATGAACTCTCTGGAGCCGGGGACAGAGGACTTCAGCGGGGGAGGAGCAGGAGGAGATCAGGCCACAGTATCCTTCGTGGTGTGTGTGTGTGTGTGTGAGAGTGTGTATGAATGTGTGTGATTAGACTATTTCAAACCAGTCTTGTTTCATTGGAGCAGAAAGCATGCAGTAGTGAGTCACAGAAGTGATGAGCAACAGTAAAATGCAGGTTGACATGACTAAGGTCATTAGCTGGACTCATTACTACTGTGAGCAAGTGGTAAATGGGTTATCCAGCAACTAAATTATTGTCTAGAACTGTACAATTTATTTTGTCATAGTGTGTCATCATTAACTAAGTGATGACTTTTGCTTGGTTTTATGGCTGTGGTGAGCTGTTTAATACATGTTAGGTCCTTCCTGTGCTATTTAGGTTTTTAGCCAAACTACTGTAGCAGCGTGGCTTAATTGCAGTGTTTGTGTGTTAGTGGTTTCACCAATTTGATCCCGATTGATATATCTGAAAAGTACTGGATAAAGTGCCATGAAAAATTACTCTGGCTCCATCACCAAGTCCAAAATATTTTTCCAAGACAAAATACAGTACATGATATTAACTAAATGAAACTACTTAAATGTTAGCATTCTGTTAGCACAAGCCCAGCTTTACGTTGCAGGTTCTTCTGGAAAAATGTGCATTTTCCTGTAATAAATAACTCGGTGACCATCTGATCTGGGTGTATACATCTCCAACTTTGGGATAGAGTTAGACAGAATTTGACCCAGGTCGAGATGGCTACATCGTTTAAAATCATTGTTAAAACTACTTAGAAGTCATTGGCGGTGTTTATATAAAACCTGAGGTTTAAAAAAGTTCACTACTTTTGCAAAGTAAAAAGCTCTAAAAGCTTTATGATGTTACAAAGTTGGAGTTCCCTGGTAAAGAGAGTTACCATCTGTTGTTGTTTCCAACTGAAAATAATGCAGACTCATTTGTAGTCCAGGCTTTTATTCCCAGTAACTTGTAGTGTTATTGCATCGTACCAGTGCTGATCTAGTGGCAAATTTGGCCCACCTACAAAAAAAATGAGCAGCCTCCTCTCTTGTAGTTTCATCTGTGTTGGGTTTAAGCATGTAGCTTTGTACCATAGAGGGTTTATAGAAGACTCTGACACCAAGACACCAGTTCTGGTTTGTTGACCATTTTCTATCCACTATTTTGGTGTTATGCAGTTTGCTTTTTTCTTTAAGCTGGATGTGATCATACTCATAGCAGAGGTTAGACCTGGAAGGTTGTCATTTAAGGCCAAGCCTGAGCTAGCTAGCTTGGTTAGTAAGGTACATTTGTAATTTACTATAATATCAAATGGATAAATGAAAGCATGTTTACAACAAAGAAGTGTAACAGCTGACTCTTTAGGCTGTCTTTTAGTAAAAATCAATGCTAGACAAGTCATCACAACACCCACACCCCAAATTATACATCACTTTAGGCATTAATATCATCTAAATGGAAGAATAAAAAAAAACAAACTTCCATTCAGTTGTCACAAAGGAGATCAACTTTAAGCCCCTTTTGGATGTTCACTCTTCTCCCTTAATCTGAATGTGTCGGGTTCATGTGTAAATGGGCACTCTGGTCAGTTTTCTGTGCAATCATTAATGCATCACTTTCAAGCCTGAATGAATGCTGTTCAGGTTCAGCTTAGGTACACATATGATTGTAACTGCATGTGTTGTGTCTTTCCTGCATTTCTTTGACTGTCTTTTGAAGCTTTTTGGAATAATAACCTAAAGAGGAAAACCATGAGAGAGAAAAAATCACAAACATTTTTTGGCTTGAGATATTTGCTGTAGCTATTAGAGGTTCCTAATAAACTAAAATAAAATTAATAAGCTATAAGTTAATAAATGTATCCTGGTGCAGAAATAAGAATAGGATCAATTTTCAAAGTAGCTGATTGTTAACACTTTTACTTAAAATGGCCTGTGTCTGAATGCCACTACTTTATTAGATTAACAGGCCTCCAGTGGCCATTTGAGGAACTGCAGTTTTGGTGCTTTTGCGTTGGCAAGTGGAAGAAGACCTCTAAGATTTGTTTAGCAGAGACCCTGAGAAGGCTGCGCTTCCACTCATAGAGTTGACCAATCAGAGCAAACAATCCAAGCATGTACCTTTGAAATTTCAGTAAGAATGATATGGGCACTTTACATGAAGTCATCTTGACAGATCTATCTGGGATCTTCCATCTGATTCATACAGTTTGAAGTTTTCCTAATCCAATTTTTACCGCATCATTGTTCTTTCACACGTGGTACTTGCAGTGGCATTTTCATCCCCCAAAATATGATGCCCTCCTTTAAACCTTACATAACCTTTGAACAGATCTTCCCAGATACCCATGAAAGGTATCCAAAGTTGTCCAAGAGGCTTCCCTCTATAGTGGTGGAGCCAACAGATGGAAATGAGGTGGAGAGTGGAGAACTTCGCTGGCCACCGGATGAGCCGAGCTCTGCAGACGCGCAGACTGAGAGACAGCGTGTGGACGAACAAGTCGCAGGTGAAGAGGAAACAGAAACTGATATTCTTGCCTTTTTGGCAGTTAGATTCAGACTGGGCCAATTAGAAGGTGTGCAAATAAAAGTCACATGGACTTATCAGCAGGCCTGTTATTTGGCTGCTGGCAACAGTGGAAGTATACTAAAACTTCACTTGATAAAAAGTACTACTATGGCAAAGTAAAATTACTCCAAATAAAAGTTAAAGTTGTCATTTGGTAGCCTACTTACTTACTATAACTATATATAACTATAAGAGAAATGCATTCAAAATTTAATTTAACTGTAGTAAAATCGCTGCCGTTGTGCAGTAGAGAATCTTGTGGCTGATGTGTCACATCAGTGTGAAAGCAGTATTTTTACTGATAGTACAAATACTACAAAACTGTTTATAATTTAATGATTTTTTACCTCGAGCTACTTTCATCTGGTGTCCAAACCAATGAAGAATATACAGTCATACAAGCATGTGTCAGCTCATTTACATAGTTTCCCCTGACTGACCATAAGAAATGAACATCAGTTTCTTTATAGCAGCTCTATAAAAGGTTACTTCCTGTAATGCTTCCTGTCATTGGTTCTTCATGCTAAGTAAATGCTTTGCAGTCATTCTCACCTCGTAAACTGAACGAAATGAGGAAACACTCAAGAGCAGATATGCAGTGTTATACTGCAGCATAATATTGTGATTTTATGCATCAGTGAGGTGAAAAATGAATGGTGTTATCAAGTCTGGCTGCTCAGCTGGCTCCCAAACAAGGCGTGGAGTCATACAACTGCAGTTTTCCACTTACAGTGACTCATTTGAAGGGACAGTTTTTGCCCCAATTTATCTCATTCAGTGTGGACCTACCTCTGGTTGGTTACCTCTTGTCAGTAGCACTTGATGTTGCAAGCAGTGCATGAAAGTGATATCAATCTTCTCATCTAATTCTAACTGGGATTTATAACCAGTTCACCTACAACTACACACACGCAGAAGCACAACAATGAAAGCAGGCTGTTTGAAAACCTGGGGAATAATCATCCCGAGGTCATCTGTTTTTTTTTTTTCCAGATGAGGATCAGTCAAACGTTGGTGGAGCCGAAGAAGCTTCAGGAGTGGAAATGCAGGACTCCAACTGAGCAAACTCGCTTCCTGTGATATAAACTGTTACTATGAGTGTATCCAGACATGGAATGAATGAAAACGAGTCAAATAGAGGAGAGCAATGTGTGGATAGAAAGATCAGAGAGACGGAGTAGGAAGGATAGAAAAAGAGATTCCCAAACCCCAGCTCACGGGCTTGGAGCCAGTGTTGTGCCAACACCTTCAGAATAAATACAATGAAGGTGTTCTTTTGTTTTTTCAGATGTACATCTATACTGATGGAGCTTGTTTGACACATGCGAGCTAATCGGGATGATTTATGGGGACTAAGATGCCACCTTGAAGCATTTTTTTCCCCACTTTATACTTTATCTGCTTAAAAGTTGGCTGTTTGGAAGCAAATGACACAAGATAGAAAGACACAATAAGTTTTGGCAGCAGACATGTCCCATGTCTAATATGACTGTCTTGACATTTCCGGCTTTGTAAATATCCATTTTTAATTAAGTTCACAAATTTTTGTCTCTCTGGCTCCAAGCCCTCACCGTCCAGACACCCACCAAATCATCTGCACATCTGATCTGGACAGATGTTCCTAAATGCTGTATTAAGTATTTAGCTCATGTGTGCCATACTACTACTAATAATGGTAGCTACTGTATTTTGTGCACAGTTTTTACATTACATTTAGGCGAAGATTACATCACTGTTTGTTAGGTAACGACTGCTGTAGTTTGGTGATCTTGGTCTCACTACTCACTTTGTAATATTAGCTACGAGCGTTTGAAAATTTAAGAACAGATCTGTTGCTTTATTGGATGTTATGATATTAATATATTACAGTATGTAACCACTGTCTTCATAGTTTTAAAGGGAATGTAACTGTTGTTTTATTTAAGATATTGGAGCAATATGGTCCCAAGGAATTAAAGGCAGCCCATTTTGTTACAGACTAAAGAAGTAAAAAGAACCAGTATATTTTAGATGTGTGTTGCTTGTCACAGGCATATTTTTTAAAATACTGGAAGCCTAAATTATTGCACAAGTAATAAAACTTTTGAAATGTTCTTTAATTTGTTGTCCCTGTGGTTTTTCAGGTTAGAGGGAAGGTGTAATTTACTTTGCTTTCTTAAGAATATTTGCATGACATTTTTCATGGCTCTTTTTTCATGGCACCTTTTGAGGTAGTACTCCCCTTTTTCGTTTTTGTACTGCAGTAATCAGTTTCAGAACTTTTTAGGGTAATTTTTAGGGTCTGCTGTGGGTATACATTGAGGAACTACAACTTGGTGATTAATCAAGTTTCAGTTTCAGTCAATGTCAGATCACAAGATAACAGTCGAGGTAAAGCGATTCATTTTTTAAAGTAATTTTCGCTGCAAAGTACTTGTTGTCAAGTCTCTCAGCTCAGAGTTAAGATGATGGAAAGAGGAATGTAGAGGAAGAAGAAGAAGGCACCAAAAGTTTCAACAGATGAACTTGTGGAAGTCTCATCAATGATTGGAGCTGCCTTTATCTCCAGATCACCTCAGCAGACCTCTTAGCAGTGCACAAGTTGGTTGTCAGCTTTGTTCTCCTTCTTTCTGCATGGATTCGATGCAGGTCTCCTGAAATGAGCGATTTGCCGCCCCTTGGCCAATCGCTGCCCCATTTTGCCACAGCACAACAGTGGAGACTGCAAGCTGGCAGATGCCCTACAGTAAAAAAAACCTGCAAGTCTGGGCGTAACTCTCTACCAACCTCCTCTACCAATCCCCCATTTATTTAGCTGTTTTTTTTATTTGAAACAAGCTACATTTACAAGTAATTACTACAAGTAATTCCCCTTTAAAATTACACAGTTGTTTTATATAATTGATATTCTGCCATAATTGAGCAGCCCTACTAAGAATACTTAAGAAAACTGCAGACTTAAGGATATTTTGATTGGTCAAAGTCATGAATACAGCATCAGCAACCACCAAACAAGAGCAGTCCCAAGACTGTACACCTTCAGCCAGGCTAAAAATTCCCTCTACACCACCCTGGATTAAGAAGGATATCTGGATTCTGGATAGTTTGTGATACTTTCTTGGGATACAATCTCTCCCAATTTTTAAGTTTGAATAAATGTCCAAGATGGGCCAAGCTGCACCTTTGACAAAGTCCATAAAGAAGCTGTAAACACTGAAGAAAACGTAACCATATGAAAACAGCATGGAACATAGCATGTGTAAAAAAACAAAAACAATGCAACATTGCAATGCAATTTTGAGTAAAAGAGAAAAATCTTTGCTAGTAAATCTTCCCAAAATGGTACGGGGTATTCAACAACATCAAAGCAACACTGAGAGAAAATGAAGAGGCTGAAACAGGATCACAAGAAATTAAAGGACCATAACAACAGGTGCCAACAATTGGCCAGCTATTAAATCATTTCAGAGTTCCCATTAGTCATAAAAACTTGTCATGAAAAGGTTAGGAAGGTATGTAGGTCCCCAGAGAGTTCCCCAGTTGGTACTTAGCCGCAGGTAGTTTCCAGAAATGTTCTTTTATGCGCTGCATTATTGTTGAAAAAGTCGGTGGTGCCTCAAGACAAATCAGGATCCAACAGTGCTACCTGCAGCACAGCAAAACCTTTTGATCGGTAGGCAGAAGAAAAAAAAATCAAAAGCATGGTTTAAATTTAAGCAAGTCTTGATTTAATATCTTAATCACAACACAAAATCATGAAGGGGGAGAACTGTGGTATTAGTATTCTTCAGCTTTGTTCTGACAGGACATGAACGTAGCATAAATCCAGCTCTGCCTGTACTTTGTTGATTATGTTGAGCACACAGGAGAACTTTTGATGCCAGTCAGTGATTGCAGTGTTGTCCAAAACTGTGAAGCAGTGTACTGGTAGGTAAGAAGTAGTAAAAGCCTCAAATCTCTGTTTCTCAAGAGCTCATTGCTCTTAGCTTGAAGGTGCAAAAGTATGTGAACCTCAAGGATGAGCAGCAAATCTGAAGGTGAAATATGAGTCAGATATTGATATTAATTGGTTGAGTGGGGGATCTACCAAACTCTGAGCTACATAATGTGTTTGAAGAGGTAATTCATGGCATGAATAAAGAAAAAGAGTTATTGATGCTCAACAGGCTGGAAACTGTATGAAACATGAACTATTTTTCCGGCTTAGCTGCATGTGTGTGAAGCTGTGAAAGCTTTGCCGAGCTTCACGCACATAAACAAATCAGTGTGCAAAGGTGCAGGAGGAAGAGCAGGTCATCCATAAATGGGAAAGTCTGCGGTTTAATCCCTGTCTATCCTGTTGTGCATATTGAAGTCACCCTGGTCAAAGTTACTTTAGGCTCCGCAGTGGATATTTTGTTGCTTTTTGTTGATTAAGAAAACACATTATTCCAAATATTAAATGAATATTATTATTGGAGTAAAATCCCAGACTTGATGGGGGAAAAAAACAGCATTTATAACAATGAACATCAACTTTGATAATCACATGAAGTCACAGAAAGTAATTTTGTGGCCCTGTAGTGTTTTTTCCTCTTTTCAGCAAAAGAAGCTCAGCTGTGTTTCTTCCTCCTTCCTTCAGCTGGAGGCTGTGCCATGAATACTGTGTTCTCATTTTAGGCTCTGATTTATGTTTGTCGCCTCATAGTTATTCAAGGAATGTAGACCCAACATCTGCCTAACCTGCTGCCTCATTTCACATCATACTGGAAGAATAGGATGCTTTACATGCATTACTTATGGGACTTTTGACAATATGACCTCGCAGCAATGGTTTTCCCAAAAGCAGTCACTTTCTTCTCACTGGTGCTATATGTGAATGTACAAGTGTGTGTGTGTGTGTGTGTGTGTGCATGTGTGTGTGGTGGCGATATTATCACCAGTGGTTGATTAATTCAAAAATCAAATAAAAATCTGATAACCAGCTATTTTATTTAGTAAAAATATCAAATATTCTTCTGTCCATATTCTCAGTTTACATTCAGGATTTGGTGGTTTTCTCTGTTTTTGGATATTTTTGGGGCTCTTGATCAGACTCACAAAGCAATTCGAAGATGTCACCTGTGGCTTCTAAAAACTGTGTATTAAAGGTATTTTTTTCCAGCTGCTCCCTTATTTCTCAAGCGGTTGCCATAATGGATGGATCCACATATTAGATTTGGCACAGATTTTACCCAAGATGCCCTTCCTGACACGACCCTCCTGTTTATTCATTTACTAGCTTTGCTGAGCTCAGATACTTTAAGGGGTGAACTCTACTTGCACGTCGTTGTCCTTCAGGTTAACTCGATTCAGCTGCAGGATAAGGCATGCTTATATTTACCTTTTTGAAAATGCACATGACGGCTGAAGTTTGAGCCACACACTGTTCAAAATCAGTAATGCTGTCATTTAAAAGCTTTCCGAGTGTCTGTCTGTTTCTCTTTCTGTCTGTCTTGTGTACACACTCAGGCGAACAGGCAACATGAGCAGCACTCCCACGTGCACTTTGACAGCTTGTTGAAGCTGATATAATGTTAAAGGTCAGGCTGGTGTCTTGATCGAGACAGAGAGATGGATGACGGGATCTCCATCTTATTTCTTCCACGGCCCCTTCTCTCTCCAGATGTGACCTTTCGGATGACAACCTTGTGAAGAGCACTTCATGGGAGCGTGCCGGGTCACTCCTGGGAAAATGAAGGGCTACAGGGAAAGAGGCTGTGAGGGGTTGAAAAAAAAATGCAGCGTCAATTATCTCTCAAATGTCACAAGCTGCTTTTCAGAGGAGGGAAAACTTGCACTTTCCTCTCCTCTCAAGGATGGCCTGCACTCACAGACTGTGGCATATTTTACATATAATTCACACAAAGGTGGAAGCTTTTAACATTTGCTGCAGCACCACTGCAATCAGCAAAACAGTTTTACAAATTGGCACAAACAAGATTTGCAGATGCAACATTTACATGCCGCTTGATACAAACGTCTTTGTGGAGAATTTGAAATACGCTGCGCAACAGCCCAACTCCACAGTACACCTGCACGCAGTCTTCAAGGTGTTTAGCAGGTTAATTATATCAAGCGCCTTGGGAACTTGATATTTTTCTTCTGTGGATCTGTCTCTGGGCCATCGTGTCAGACTTCTGTGACATTCGTTCTCCTTCATGCATCACAGACCTGCTGCTTTTACATCATTAAGATCCAATTTCTTACTTTTCACCTCTTCTTTCTTTCTTTTGTTCTTTTCTGACTTCCTCATTTTCTTCCTATTTTTTTGTTTTCCACTGTTGCTTTTTATTTTCTCCTCTCCTCATTCGTGCTTCTCTTCTTATTTCCCCACTTCTGTTATTCTCCTTGTTTGCCTCCTCTGCTTCCGTCTCTTCCTTCTAGCGTGCAAATAAAATTGGTGAATCTTAATTCTTTGCAATTTGTCATATTTTACTTCAGACAAAATAAATGAATAAATCATTAAATACATAAATAACAGATCATTTTGCCCAAATGTTGAATTTGTCACGGTAAATGACGGTTACTTTGCTGCATGTCCTCTGGCTCTGCTCCTGTTTCATTACATAGAATTCATTCATGTTCATTTTGTAACAAAGAGCACATAAATCATGCCAACAGCCACTTGTAAATCTGTGTATTTAAAAGTACCTTTTAACACAGCCATTAGAGCAGCTGAGTGTTGTGAGGGAGTTGTGTTTTGATGATGTCAAAGTGTGCAGTGCCAGGACTTTCATCTCCCACTCCCGCTGGCATCAAACGGATCTTTTAAATGTTTCCGTGACAGGCCGAGGTAACACACACCCGCCCTCTCGCTTCAGCCCAGCGCTGTCCTCTCACAGCTCCCTGCGATGAGATAACAAAGTCCTTATTTAAGGCTGCCGAGCCAGAAATATCACAGACAAAAAGCTGAACTTTAATCCGGTCAATTCCATTTATAAAACAAACGTTACCAAATTTCTTTACAGTAAGTTCATTTATTTGACTGTTAGAATCAGGTAAAAACAGTACGCGATATAAAAAGTCAGAAATACCTAAAAACATTCATCAGTGAAAGAATCCAAAGACAAAAAGAAAAAAAGGTGAATACAGAATTATGATTGGGTGTAAATGTATCTAGTATAAGGAGAGAGGGTTTTTAAAGGCTGAGACACTCTCCTCAGAGTAAAAGTGTTAGCATATCTACACGACTGTGATAGAAAGCTTTCATAAAAATCTGAGCGCGCAGAATAAACTGCATGACATCCCACAGCTCTGCAGGGTGAGGCATTAATCTAGTCACTGTAAATGTAATTTCATGAAAACTTTAGATTTCTTTCCTTATTTTTTGTTTCAAATATGATTTTAAAAATGAATCATTTTCTGTCGCTTTGACTCCATGTTTACATTTTATTTATTTATTTTACCTTTAAGCAGGAAGTGAAACGCCTGAGATTAAGGATCGTTTTTGTGAAAGTGTACTGGGCCAAAATGGTCAGGATTAACCTAACATGCTAACCTAGCACGGTGGAAGAAACCAGAGCTCCCAGTCAAAATCCGCTCAAGCACGGGGATAACGTACAAACAGGCTGTCCCTTTTGTTAACATTTTAAAGGAATTGCATTGAAGAATCAGCATTGTGGGAAACATGCTCACTTTTTTGCTCATGAGCAGAAAAAATGAGGAGCAGAAGAGTTAATGTCTCTATGTTTGATATAAGCCAACAGTCAGTCACCTACCATCACCTCTAATGCTGACGGATTAACACATGTAGTCTGTCTAATCCAGCCAAAAGCCAATGCATTAAAAAAATCAAATTGTGGTTGTACAGAGGATTATGTGCTAGATTATTTAAAAAAAATAAATTTTTTTTGTTAGGTTCAGTTCAAAAGTACACTCAAATACAAACACCACAAGGGACACAATCAGAGGGATATACTGTGAAGGCACTTCAACACAGTCAGCCTTCCTTTTAATGTTAGCTGGTTTGACAAAACCCCAAACCTCAGTTAGAGATAACAGGTATCGTGCAGTTATCACCGTCCTCTGTTAGGCCAACTTTCTGCTTCAGGCTCTGTGCTCGCTCACATGAAAAGAGGGCACGTCACGGGTCATGTGACTTTTCTTTGCACAAAATGATTCTCATGAGTGCCGCCTACTCCAGTCAGAGATGTTGATGATGATCAGGTGACGACGATGATAAAGAAAAAGGTGACAGTAAAATGCTACACTGTTGCAAATAAGACAAGATATTAATGCTGCAGAAAATCATTATTCTTGGGATTTAGTGTACTTCTGCATGGTTAAAAAAAATAAAAAAAATCCTTAAACCTCTACATTACTGTATACACTTTTACATTTATGGCCATGTTTGTAAATGTAAACAGTAAAAATAAAGGCATGAGAGCCATGTTTGTGACACTAAAAACTATAATCTCAACCTCGCATATCAAACCATTAATCTCACTTTTTACTACACCGCGCTGAAAGAGACCCTGATAAACACACTGGGCTAATTGTACACAGAGCAATTAGAACAGGCAGACAGTTAAAGACACGTGAAACAAAAACATTGGAGACACACAAGATAAGAAATACTTCAGAAATAAAAAACTCAAACTCAACAAAAAAGTATAATATTCTAACGAGTGAGGTACTGTACTGAAAGGTGTTTTTATGTTTTAGCCTTTAGCCGAGCGCTTTGTGCAGTGGCTGGCACTCTATACTAAACAAACAGATAGAGAGCACATAAATTATTAGTTGTGTTGGCTGCAACACGTTACTGTAATCACGTTACATTTTTCTGTAACTAAATCCAGTAATTGAATAAACAATTATTTTGTTACGGAGCACTTTAGTTACCGTCAGCCGGCTTCAGTTCGTGTGCAGGAAGGAGGAAGATTGCAGAGCAATCTACAACTTTTGAGGACAATAATTTCTTATTCCACAAAAGGACAATAATGTGATGGTAAATGGCAATCTGCACCCAGGCCAGAATAACTATTCACTGCTGGTAACACCACAGACTCTTTGCAGCCATCTGCAAAGACAGCATGCCCAGAATGATGTTAAAGCTACAGTACGTGTATGCCTACACAAATCAAAAGCAGGTATCAAAAGCAGTGATGAGCTGTTAGACTTGCAGCATTCGTGGCTTCCATTTCTAGCTGTGCCTGTTTCTACAGTGGAATCATAAGCAGGATAGCAAGTGCTATAACAGGTAACAAATTACATTCTCCAGGGAGTAATTAAGGAGTGCATTCCTTGTAAAAAAAAAAAAAAAAAAGCCAACAGTAGTTATTAGTCTAGTACTTATTAGTGAAAGCATCTCTTCTATAAACGCTGCTGTCTTTGCTGTGAGACTTGATGTGCTGCCTTGAATAAAGCAAAAATGTTTTCAAAGCACAGGTTTGGTCCCATTATTTAGAGCCGATGTTGATAATGTGCCAAAAAAACCAAACAGACAAGAGCTGTCTTTAAAAGCTGATCTGATGAAACACGGGCTGAATTTGATGAAACACTTGGATGTGCGCTGACTAAATTAAAGAGCAGCGAGATGCAGTGTGTTTGATTGTATGAAGAGCTCTTACTGTATGGACGGCAGCCAGCGAGGAGCTTCGTCTCCTGTGAGCCCTCTCATCCTTCTAGTTGGACGCCCACGCAGCACAAAAACACCTCCGTGTTAAACTCATCGTGGCTGCCCAGCACGGCAGTGCGACTGGAAATGTTTTAGCAGAAAAAAAAAACACTTAATTACCAAACTTGTAATCAAAAAAAACATTTTTTTTGGAACATTTACATGCAGTGCTGGAAAAAAAAAAGTATTTGTCCCATTTCTGATTTCACAGTTTGTTTGTTTTTGGTGTTTTTTCGGTGACAAATATGCAAAAGAAATAAGAAAACAAGAAAACTTTTCACTGTATCTTCACTGACAAATCTGACCCTGTGGCTTTGTAGGCCCACAATCCACCCCAGCCAGCTCCTGTTAATCTGATAAGCGAATCAATAACACACGAATGTCATTTCTATCACACAAAGTTAACACCAACAAGTGAAACAGACAGATGAGTGCTGAGAGGAGAGTGTTTAATAAAAAGGTGTTGGTTTAATGACTTTTAAGTGCGTCAGACATTATGTCAAAAGACTGATTAAAGAAGACGACCTCATTGTTCCTGCCAGCTCCACTGCACCTGCTCATCCATTCAGGACCGAAAGAGCGTCTGAATATCTGTCCAGCTGCCTTTTATTACTTTTCTACAAGTAAAAAAATCACACTTAATGTCACAAGGAACAGGTAGGGATTTTTAAGGAGAACAAAACACGATGGCACTTGATTAGAGATGTCAGCTGAATCCATTAAATGCATACTGGGGCACGTCAGAGAGCATTATTATGCCGGTAACATTTCCCAGAGTTTTACAGTTTTAGTGGGTGTCCACCAGCTAATCACTGGCTTTTACTGACTCCTGCTTTTTGAACAATGACAAAAGAATGGCTTATTTTTCTGAAACCAGGTCAGGAAGGGTCTAAAAGTTTCTCTCCGTTTAAATACTGGGATGTTTTACGTGAAAAAGAGCTTAGTCACAGCTTAGTCATTGATCTTACTGTAATTATTTAAGCACCGTGTGTCGCATTTTTCTCCATCTCCATCCTTTTAGAAATATAATCCGAGTGGGGGAAAAAAAAAATCATGATCCCTGCACACACACACACACACACACACACACACACACACACACACACACACACACACACTGCAGATATTCATATTATTCATAATTACACAACCAGTTTGCCATTCAGCCCTGATGCACAGTTGTTCACTGAAAAGCACTTCTTCATTTGTTTGGGAATAATGTTCCACTCAAACATGCAGCACAGCACAGGGTTACTCTAGTAACCTTTTCTATGAATAGTAAATGTCACCGTAATCAATTTTAGATGGGGCGGCTCTGCAGGTGGAGTCTGAAGGGGGCAGGGAGGGGGAAAGGAGGTTGATGCGAGCCACTGGAGGAGCAAATGTGCCTCCGCCTACTGTACCAGATGGTTTTGTAAAGGCTTCATGAGGTAAACAGCCCTGTGCTGTTGAGATGTGAAGAGCCCAAAAGTCTGATGTGCAGAGCTGAGAGGAGGGAGGGATCCACTTTGCATCTATCAGACACGAGAATGCAACATGTCTGCGCTAATAATTAACGTTTCGTGGTATCAAAATGTGATTTTTGTTATTAACATTTGCTAAAACTTAAAATAAAGGTATTATTGGGTGTAAAAGTCACATAACAGTTAAAAAGACAGACTTGACTGCTCTTGCTGACTTAATAATAAAGTGAACAAAGCAGCAATTATCTAGCAAATAGCTCCATCTATCCTGTTATAACATTGCCTTATACTAAAATATATTCATAATGAGGTATTTGTCCAACACACTGGTAAACCAGCTTTACTGGAAGTACAAATACAGGTTTACCGACACCGGAGCTCAGCTACTCAACATTTCTGTCTAAGCAGGAGCAACAGTGGCCTCTGTGGCCACAGGTGGTAACTACAGGATTCTGCTCCACTGAATTCCTCTGGGCACCAGCTGCTCATCCAACACAACACAATATCATCATGTCAGCACATACCAGCAATTTTACAATTTGCAGCAACAGGTAACTTACAGTTACAAACGTTTATCCGGCTGACGTATGTCAGCTGGATAAAACTGTGAAAAGAAGAAGCAGAAATAAAAATGGCATATTTGATGCAGTTGTTTTGATTTTACTTTAACATTATTTTGTTCAGTGGTCCTGTTGCTCACTGTGAATAAGTAAATTACGTTTCAAGTCTTCATCTGGAAGCCGTCCTGTTGGCTCACTGGATGATGAGCCAAAATTCAGCTCACGAAATGTTTTCTAATCTCATTTCTCATTCCCTCTGTCTGTGTCTGCTGCATACCATCTAATAAAGCAGCATTATCTCACACAGCTATTTCACCCGAACAGCATACACACAAATGCCGACATCAGGGCAACCGCAATCAAGAAACAGACTGCATTATTTTCTCTTTGGGGAGTCACCGCAGGACAACAAAACAACACAAATTCCTGCCAATGAAGCGTCTGTGTGACGGTGACCCACAAGTGGCATGTCAAGTGGCAGCTTCATTAAAGGGTCATTAACACCAAACTCAACACGAACAGTAAAGAGATGAGTCCAAGAAGTTGGCCTTCCAGAGTCAGTCAGTTTTAGCTGTGTTTTTTGTGTAGATGTGAATTTGGAGTATTTAATTTAATTTTAAGGGCAGCTATCATATAGGTAAACAATGGACAGCGTTTTACAGCATGTATCATTTATACAGATGTTTTCCATCAGTGTGCAGTTCCAACAGCACCCCCTACACGAAACAGGTTCCAGCGGCTTTCTGGCCTTCTGTGCACACTGTGAAAAACTGTACAGGGTGAAAACAAGTTATCATACAGTTCCAGGTGCTTCCATCAACTCCAGTGACAGAAGAAGACAGAAGAAGAATAAAAGGCTGAAGGATGCAGATAAATACACTAAGAACACATTTTCTGCTTAGATTCATTAACATGACAGCCCATAAATTTTAATCGGTACTTGTCTAATATTAAATGTAAGTTCTGAAATTTCTCTGCTTTTGTCAGATTTCACTAAAAATCCAAATGCAGTTACATCCTGCCTCTCTTTGCTTTTACCCGTAAAGCCTTCCACATTCATAAAAAGGGGAAGCGTGCGGTGAGAAACAGACATTTACAAAGCCATTCTCCTGATGCTGCGTGTCATTTTTGCTCAAGAGTAAATACCAGCTTATTGAAGAGGAACTGCTCCTCATGAAGCCCTGGAGATCCAGCAGGTCACACGGAGCCTCGGGGCCTCTCATCCTCAACAGCCTTCTGCATTTTTGGGCCATTGATATGACACGGTGCTGATGACACTGCATGCATTATTTAAAGTCTATTCAACTCCCAGTGTTATAGCATTTTAATCTGCAACCTTTCATAACCCCCTCTGCTGGGCTTATATTACATTCCCCTGTTGATACCGACTGGCAGAGCTGAACAGAGAATAAGAGTGTGAAGACCTGTTACAGCCCTGATGATCCTCTGCTGTTTCATCTAGTTAAATAATCAGGTCACAAATTTACATTTGCATTCCTTTAAGAAAATAAAAACTAATGACATTTCCATTGGTCCCTGCTGTGTTTTGTGTTCTTGCAAATTAGCACGCTATTACATGAATCTATGCTGGTAAACCATTTAAACTTTCACCTATTAGCAGCAATTGTGAGCATATTATCACGCTAACACTGGCATTATATTTCACACTTCTTTCAACCAATATAGTTTTTTTTTTGTTTTTTTTGCACATATGCTGTTTTGGTTTAGCGTCACCAGTTTTATATTTTCATATTCAAATGTTGGAGCCAGGCCCAAGTCTCCATTAGAAGAACTGCAGCTTTTTGCACTTCCAGAGGTTGCCACAAGTTTCTTTAAATATCAGCTATGATGATGGTAGGTGAAGCATTTGAACAAATCATAGTGAGGTAATGTAGAGGTGGAGTCACAGAGCACAATGAAATGATATTATATTTCATTTGTATTTCTATTGGAAGTTCTAAGTGTTAGGGGAGTTTGATTATATAGAATAGAAAGCTGTGACTTGCTCTTTTAAATCTTCTTCTTCTTTTGGCTGCTCCGTTTAGGGGCCGCCACAGTCGATCATCTGCCCATATCTCACTCAGGATCCTTCTGCATCTCCTCCTTCACTACATCCACGAATCGTCTCTGTGGCCTTCCTCGCTCCCTCCTCCCTGGCAGCTCCATATTCACCATCCTTTGTCCAGTATATCCACTATCCCTCTTCAGCACAGCAAACCATCTCAGCCTTGCCTCTCTAACTTTGTCTTGAAACCGCTCAACCTGATCTGTTCCTCTGATATCCTCATTCCTAATCCTGTCCATTTTGGCCACTCCCAATGAAAATCTGAGCATCTTCAGCTCTGCCTCCTGTCTTTTTACCTTCATTACCTCTGCTCCTTGCAGCTTCACTCTTCCACCTGTCTCCTTCTCATTAACACACATTTATTCTGTCTTGCTTCTACTGACTTTCATTCCTCTTCTCTCCAGTGTATATCGCCATCTCTCCAGGCTCTCTTCCACCTGTTTCCGACTCTCACTACAGATCACATTGTCAAACATCATACGCCACAGAGACTCCTGCCTGACCTCATCTGTCAACCTGTTTAGCACCACTGCAAAGAATAAGCTGATCCCTGATGTAATCCCACTCCCAACATGAAACTCACATACTCCTCTGCTTCTCCCGACTTTCTGTACCACAGTTCCTCTCCTCAGTTCCTAATCCTATCATATACTTTCTCTAGATCCACAAACACACAGCACAACTCCTTCTGGCAGACTTTAACAGTTTTAAAGCAAACATCACATCTGCAGTGCTCTTTTTCAGTGTGAAGCCAGACTGCTGCTCAGTCATCGTTACCTCTCTTCCTAACCTAGCTTCAACAGCTCTTTCCTACATCTTCATGGTATGGCCTATCAACTGTATCCCTCTGTAGTTACTACAGTTCTTCACATCACCCTTGTTCTTGAAAATCAGTAGTACACTTCGTCCCAATCCCTCAGGCATCCTCTCACGCTCCAGTATTGTGTTAATTATTGTGTTGCCCTCACTTCTTCCTTTCTAATCCTCTGCACTTCCTGATTCACTAACTTTCCTCCCCCCCCCCCCTCATTTTCTTAATTCATCAGCTCATCAAAGCACTCCTTCCATCTTTCTTTGCTTGTTAGTACATTTCCTTAATCACCCTGACCTGTTGCAGAACACCAAACCCCTTCTTGGCAGTTTCCCTCACCACTTCAGCTCTACTTTCCCCATCACCCAGAGTCTGTCTCAACTCCTTTCTGAGCTTTACGCAATAGTCTTCCTTCTTCAACTTACACCATTTAATCCTTGCCTCTGGCTTCACTCACTTCCTCTTCTTGACATATAATACCTTCTTCCCCTCTTATACGTCAGCCTATGTTCGTCCCTCTGCTTAAAGTATGTGTTCACCACAGCCGTTTCCATCTTTTTCGAAAAATCCACCACCATCTGTCCTTCTGCATATCTACTCTTAACACCATACCTTCATGTCCATTGAAATCTGCTCCAATCACACACACTCTCTACCACTTCTTCCAGAATTCCTCTTTCTCTTCTAACTGACATGCAACATGTGGGGTGTACCCACTGACAATATTCATCACCCCTTCAATTTCCAGCTTCAAACTTATGATCCTGTCTGACGCTCTCTTCCACCTCCTCAACACCATTCACATACTGGAGCACAGGGCTTGGGAGCAGTACTAGGGGTACTAGGCGTACACAAACTTCTGGCCCCCCCAACATGGCTAGGGTGACCTGCTGTTTTAAAATCATCCATTCATCTCCTGTGCTCCATAAGGATATATATATTTTTTCCACTGCTCTGTAAACTCTCGCTCTCTGGATGAATGGCAGCACTTGGTGATAAATGATGAGCCTAGAAAGCCCCTTGTCTTCATTTCTGGAGCACTGACACCACAACGACATTTAGCACAGATGCTGATATTAAAAGGTCAAGATACAATATATCATGACATGATGTCAGTCTTATCTCCACTTAGCGCCACGAAACAAGAAACAATGGACCTCTTGTACTGATATGTGTGTGGAAATGTTCTCATCCTGCACATTGATTTATGGCACATGTGCACCAGTCAGTGTTTTTCTTACCACTGTGGGTATGTTAGTAAATCCAACTCATTCTAAATCAATGGGCTTGTGCTCGCTGCCTGCAATCTGCATACTGTCTGCATACAGACAGACCCCCATCTCTCTGCACGAGGAAACAAGTTTACCTGGAGATGAAGTGGAGAGAGCGATGACAATGTTGTGAGAGAAAAAAGGCAGCTTTCCAAAGTGTTTCCATGAGCGTGCCAAGACTTTAATAGATAAATAAATAAAAAGCAACGCTGCAGTAAGCGGGGAGTGCTAAATGTTGTTTCCCCTCAAGTAAAAACAAAAATTGGACTCAAAGCTGACATGAAAAAAAAGAGTGACAGACTAATGGAAAAAGAAGAAAACAGCTGGAGGACAAGGAGCACGTGATCTGGATTAGTGTCAAATGATGATAGTGATGACATCCAGCAATGATAGAAGCCATTTGTAATATAATTTAGGATAAGAGTTGAGATAAGGAATACTGGAATGTCTTAGTCAGAAGCATTTCTAAATTAGTTTGTAGAGCAATGACTAATTCAGGTATGATAATGTTGATAAATCAATGATTTGCACATGAAACATTCATATGGACACATATGTATATATGCACTGTTAGTAAATGTAGGCCATTATTACCTGTTATGCGATGCTTTCATCCTTTAAATTCCATTAAACTGCAAATAATTTCCTTAAAACTATAAATTGGAAATTTGGGGCAAACAAATCTTCACTTTCCTGCAGATGGCCTGTGGAAATCTGCAGTAGCTGCGGTTGACAGATGCTAATTAGTGCAGTTTAGTAAGGGCGTGATTTTCCCTCAGCATTTATGCAGAGGCAAAGCTTCATTCCACGTGACGTTTGTGCTCTCTTAATGAAACCTTGCTCAGCGCAGCTTTAAATGAAGACTGAAAAAAGATTAAAAATGATACCAATGTAAGTTGAGTTGAGGTGATGTTATGATTTGCTGTGCGATTAACTGTTATAATAAGAAAGGTCTGAATTAGAATACGCAATGTGAACAGCATTTTCTGAGAACTTCAACTCCAAATCAAAGAGGTCACAGTGAGAATCAAAGAGGTTTTCTCAGCCCAAGTGATTGATATTACTCAGCTAATTAGTCAGCTGACATAAATCCAGTTATTTTTAAACAGATTAATAATTAAAGTGATTTTTATAAGTAAAAAAGCCAAAAAAAAAAACCTCCTTTCCTCCACTTCTGGCTTTCTCTCTTGTTTTGCCTTTTCTCTCTCAGTGTGTTTGTGAGGCCTTTTGAAGGAGGGGCTAATCGCCCACAGATTCCTGTCTGGCACACTTGGTTGTCATCATCTAATCACCCACCTGCAGTATTTAAAGCTGGACTCATGCACCCTCTCCCTGCCAGTTGTTAAAGCAGTTGTAGCGGCAACAATGTTCATGAGCGTCACCTTTTCTAGCTTATGTGATTTCTTTAACTTTACTTTTCACTCACTCACAGCACCTGTCTGCTTTCTCACCAGCAGCCTCCTACTCATCAAGTGGGATTTACGGCCCTGCGTTTGTGCAGCCAAAGGAGAGAAAGATTAGGAGGATTCAACCAACGCAGAGGCCACAGAAACACACTCGTGTAGCCTTCCAAAAAGCCAACAGCGGGTCATCTGATGGCAGTGGAGCTATTCAGTTAGACTGAACTCAAAAGGGAACCAAAAAACCAAAATTAATCACAAAGAGGAAGAAGCACAAAGAAATGTTAAGGATCTAAAAAAGAGATGCTGAGAAGCAGACAGTTTCTGTTCCCTGCATGACCAAGAAAGTCTTTGTAGTTGTGAGTTATGTTTTCTTCACAGCAGTTTCTTGGAAATTTTAACATTTTTTTTTTTTTTTTTTTTTGCTTTTTTTTTAACACTTAAGTCTTGAAAAAACTTCATGTCCTAACACGCACCATTTGAAGAAAAATATTAGCTCGCCTTGAATTTGATGGTAGCAGCGCGTCTCAAAAAATTGGGATGGAGCAACAAAAGGCTGGAAAAATAAGTGGCACCAAAAAGAAACAGCTGGAGGAACATTTTGCAACTAATTAGGTTCACTGGCAGCAGAGAAGCGTCACAGTGTAAATAAAACAATCGGAGGAAAAAGTGCCTCTTCCAGATGATTTTTAAATCTAAACTCTGAACATGACCTGGTTATTTGTGAACATAAGTTACCATGGTGATTTGGGCAGGTAAATTTGTGACCCAGAAAGCTCTGACTTCATGCTTGACATAGCTCGCTAAACCATCAATCTCGGTTAATGCACCTCTCTGGTCTCCTCAGTTCCTACTGTTATAAGAAGAGGGGATGCTACACAGTGGCCCCTGTTAAGCTTTTTTGTCACCTCACAATGTGCATATATCATTGTGTTACATCAAAAAGCTTTTAGTCTGTTTAATATACATGTAGGTGGAGTCAAAAGTCTTAAAACCTCCAGTAATCGTGGGGAGCTACTAATCTAATGGTCACACTGTCTTATTTAAATGAGCATCATTAGCTTGATTTCATTAGTTCATATTAAAAAAAAAGATGGATGTGTAACCTGTAACAAATCGCCTTCATGTCATCGGTTCAGTATCACCTGAAGCAGCTCCTGTAGCAGGTGGTGCTTTCTGCTACTACTTTCATAAAGTAGCAAAATATGTTGCTCTGGGTCAAAAGACACACTTTTTTAAATTTACACAGATTTTCTTAAATTGTCGTAGCTGGACACATCCCAGGCAGCTACAGCTCCCTGCGGTCAGCTTCTTCCAAATTTCTAGGTTTGAGCACTTTGCTCAAGGGCATCTTGACCCCAGCTGAAAGAAGTAAATGCACATTTCTCTGCCTCCCCCTAAAAAAAAAAAATCTACTGTTCTCCTGCAATCTCTCTTTCCTTTTAGCCTGCGGCAGATTCGGCTGTCAGATTTTCATTTTTGAACTCGTGTTCATTTCCATTTTGATTCAATTGGATGTTTCAGGTGTTATTCGGTGAATTCATCTAAATATCGAGCTGACAGCAGTGTCTCACTTCTCACCAACCTGCCCGTCCTCTAACATCAAAGCCAGGTTTGAAAATCTGTGCGCTTGAATACCAAAAAGGGCTGATTACCTGAGATCCTGTACAGTGAAAAACAGGTATGTGATTGACATGAATTTCACAATCAAATAGGTTATATCTGTAAGCTCAAAGATGTAAATATGGTCTCATCCAGACATAAAAATTACAGTGATTTAAAACCTTCATTTTCTGGTGCACCTTCTGCATGATACATGGAACTGGGTTGCCATTTTCATCTAAGGAAGATAGTACAGTGTGTGTGTGTGTGTGTGTGTGTGTGTCTGTTTAATGAAAAACGTCAAATTTTACCAAAGCTAGCATTATGCCACATACTGTAACCACTTGTTCCAACTCTATAAAAAACTATATAAGGGGGTCTACAGGTCAAGCAAATTTAAGACTTTTAAAGATCTTTTTAAAACCGCTTTAAATACGATTTAACACCAAACTTTCAATGGAAATACACATTAAAAGTTAAAACATACTATAACCAAGCAAACACATTTATCGTAGTCTGGTGATTGGTGAGTTAGATGAGGTTGCTGTCTTTGGATTGGTTTTACGTAACGTAAGGGTCACCACGCTTGCAGAGGCCTGCACGAGAGTTTAAGTGAAGGACAACATATATTTCATTGAAAAATACAGCAGCGAGGTGGAAAGAGCTGTGATGAAGTTTTATTCATGAATATCTTGAGTAATAAAGCTTATTTCAGCTGTCTCTACTCAACAAAGAAGGAGGGTGCTGTGTGCATGTGTGACTCTGACAGCCCATCTCACAGCTGGGATACCCAGCTCTCAGGAGTATGGCGATCAAGCCGTGGGGGCGCTGGCTATTTTGGGAACCACTAAGGAGGAAGTGCTTATTTTTGCTGCCATCCAACCCACCACCACCACCACCAATCACAGCCCACCTCCCACTCACCCCTTCCCCTGCCTCCCGCCGTCTGACAGCTCCCTCTGTTAATTTGCACAACCTCAATTAGCCTTCAGCGGGGAGAATAAAGGAAGTGGTCAGACAAAATCCTTTTAAAGGGTCTATTCAGCGTAGACAAGGAGAGTGTGTGGGGTGGAAGGGTGGTGGTGTGCTGACGGGATAAAAATACATCTGAGACGGAGCGTGTGTTTGATGTTTGCACCGTGCAGCAGCGAGGCGGTTCAACCTCTAAACGGGGAACAGGTCTTTGAAATGAGACCTGTGATGTCAAACGCCACTTTCATTGAAAAAATGTATCATTGGACACGATATGCATAAATACACGCTCCCTGAATGTATTTATTGCTTGTAGAGAAAGATTATACCCCAGTGAATGAACATTAGGTGACTTTAGGTTGATAAGCCAGGGTCCCTTGTTGATTTCACCTATTAGGAGGGAAGGGAAGCAAGGTTAAAGTTGGACATTCATTATCAAAGTTGTAGACGTATAGACTGTGCAAATTGGTGTGAGACTGAGCGTCTCGTCTGCGTGGAGTTATAGAGTTTTCTCTTTAAAAAAGAAAAACAGATTTAGAAAATAATGAGCTTGGGGCTACAGACAATACAGGGAAGTAAGAAAGTACTCAAACTGACAAATGTCTCGTACTTCAACCAGCCAAATTTCATTCTTCCCGAGTCATGCATCAGCCTAACCACCTAAACATGACCCAGAGAGAGGGGTCATAACTTTGTAGAATTCTTTTCAAAGTAAAAGCCATCCAGATCGTCACATATTGATTCATACCTATTTGTACTGTACAGAAGTCCAGACCTCATAGCTGGTTATGGCCAAGCCAGACTGGCCATTCTTTTATTCTTCCACCAAAATCCTTCCATCCTGGGAAACCTTGTCAGGTTTTTTTTCTTTTTTTTTTTTTTGACAAACTCGTGAAAGGTGACTGCATCTGTCTTCTTCTGAATCCACCACTTCCAATTAAATATGGCACCTTCTGCTGTAGCTACTAATCCCAAACTTTGATCCGTTAGTAAATGGGACTTTGGCTGATAGCTGGTGCCGTAGATTCAGTAATGGTCATTCACAGTGGACGTACATGCCCTCCTTTACTCCTGAGCAGTGACTGATATTCCTGATCCCTTTGATGATCACAGAGCATTTTATTAAGAACAGCATTCCAGGGTCTTAGGCCAGAATTACATGTCTGCATCGGGTTTTTGCGAAGCCTATAAAATAACCTACATGAGTGGCCAATGTCATTGCCTGTGTGTGTTCGTGTCCCATGGTGCTAGCTGACAGAAACACACAAAATGCTGGGACTGTTTTCCCTCCTGCGTCCTCCTTTGCAGTCAGCTTTTTTTCAGGTGTGAACATATTTTCCCCCTTTAGTTTTTTTCACTTCCATTCTGATGGTTTCAGCAATCTCCCTCCAGGAATTTACTGACATTTGTGAGTTCTTATATTGATATGATTATTATTCCTTGTATTAAGACGATGATTTTTTTTCCTCTCACTGATATATTCAAAAACTCTGGGGAAAAGTAGCTGGAAGTGCACAAGAGAAATCGATGGTAATGAATGGGTCAGTTGGAATTGTTGCGGACTGCGTCGACCTGACGTGTGCTTGAATTTCCCGGGAGGTGCAGGTCAGGTTAAGTTGTGATTTACTGCGTAGGATTCAGAGAAGTTTCCGGTCACACAAAACCCGATGCAGAAGCATAATTCTGCCCTTATTGTCATGTCTGCTATGATCTTTTCATGCTTGCATCACATCATTTTTGCAGTCCCCTGCACCATTAGCAGCCTGGCAAACACAAGGCAGGCTGGGTCAGTGGATTCACATGCTGATGCCAGACTGTGAGGTACCATCTGCAGCATCAGATTTGTGTTCTTGGCTGAAAGGAGTGGAAACCAAAGTGGTTGAACTTTGTTCAAAACATGTTTTCTGTTCAGTTAAAAAAAAAACAAAAAAAAACGAGGGCTTTCTGTCAGCTCCATCAGCTCCAGCAAACACGCACATTTTACTCTGACCTCTCTCGTAATGAGAATCCCAGGAGATCCTAAAACCCTAACACACTCAAAGGTACCGGGATCACATTTTCCTCATTCTAAAACCTTAACTGAAACTTCAGTTGTGTATTTGCAGTAGTTTTTGCTTTGCACTGCTGCTTCATGATGGGCTCATTGGAGAATTCCATAAATAAGATGTACCAGTGTACCCACTTCATAGCAGGTCATTGTAGGTAACAGTGTATCTTAACCCTTTTCCCTCCTAAAGTCTTTCTTGCCTCGCAGTGATGAAACACACACGCACAAACCAGACATCATTAAACACAGGTGACTGTCAACTTTGCTTTGCACTTCCATATGAATCTGTTTTTATTGACAAGACTTTATGTTGCAACATGGAGCAACTCATGACAGGAAAAATCTGCTCAGGTTCATTTAGTCTCTCAAAAAGGCAGAAGGTGGTGTGGAGTGTGTGTTTCGGGAGTGCGCAGTGGTGGAGATGAAGATAGAGGTTGATGGGTTTGTGACTGGGGCATTAGTAGCCATCTGTGACCTTGCTTTGTGAAGTAGGCCCACAGCTGTGGATTATTGGGGAGTTGTAAGCTCTTTGTTGTGTGTTTTTGGTAAGACTGTGTCTACAACAGATTCGCAGCAATGCTCTTTTAACAACAAAGGAACAGTACAGGAACTGTTCATCACCACAGACTACTCCTGCATTTCCCTTTGTCCCGTATTTCCCTTTGTGTTTTTAGTTAAATCAACAAATCCTGGTTCAGTCTCTCAGTTCGTCTGATAAATGCTCAGAGATCAACATTAGCCCTAAAATAAGCGGCTCTGTTTCCATGAATTTCCCAGGAAATAAGACCTGACAGGAACCAAAGCTGCCATCTCCTGGGTCAGTTTTCCAACATGTCTGGGATGAGCACTCAAATAGTTCAATGTAGATGCTTATCAGTTTATTACCATGGCTTTACACATATGTTTCCTTCTATTTGTTTTTCAGGCATATGATTGTGAACTGAATGGCAGGGTGTGTGGTATCTTCTCTTGCTTATGCCCTTAGAACACAAACATAAAAAAAAAAAAAAACTTCCATGAGAAAAATGTCCCCAAATTCAGCTGTAACAGCTCCACAGCTGTAAGGCCAAAGTGATCAGCCAGTGGATCAATTAATTAAATTTATTACAGACTTGGGAAAATTTTGAAATGCAGTAAATAATCCCTCGCAAGGCCAGCATTGGATTTAAATAACTCCAGCAAAAATTCCCATTTTGACCTTTACTGTTTAACCAAAAACTGTAAAGCAGAGACTAAATAACAGCCTTATAACAATGATTCAGTGACACTGCTCCTATTGGACCTGTACTACTCAGTTCAACAGCTGAATTTAATGAGGTAAAGAAGTAAATCACAACAATAAAATAAATATTTTAAAAATAAATAAATGTAGCCTGTTTGAAAAGGATAAGATGAAGAAAATGGATGGACAGACGGATGGATGATGTTTATGACTGCCAGGTTTGTGAGAGTTTTTGACTGGCTGAGTCAGGCTTGTGAAAAGCACCACTTTAAAAAGATGTTGGGCAAGTCAAGGAAACATTTTGACTTATTTCTCATTTTTGAAGGGTGTTTTAAAGATATTCCTGAGTCCAATAAGGTTAATTTTTAAGATGAAAGCTTTTTGTCTTCAGAGCACTGGCACTTAAAGTCAAAATCTTTGACTACAACCACACTTTAATGTTGGAGTGCAACAGAAAAGTCATGCTTTATTTTGGTGCAGATAGTAGCTAATTGTTAGGCTTCCCCTGTTTTCCCTTCCTCAGGCTACACTGGGCAGTCATAGTCATACATTATGTATTTTTCCATTAATTTTCAATATGTGTGTTCTGCCAGCGACTATCAGCCTCCATCAGAGTCACATTAGTTTTCCATCTGAAATAATGCTCAATTGAATCAAACTTTTTATGGATACTGATTAAGACACGGGTGAGTAATAAAAAATGAAAACACCTCAGAGCAGGCTGTGATTAACAATTAGCAATGAACACCACTGAGTTTCCTCATCATAAAAGGATTACAAAAGCTTGGATTTCCACCAAGATAATCAGATGTCTATCAAGTCTTTTTTTTTTAAATTGTGTTTATTCTGTATTTTTATGATGAAAGACACCTGATTGGCAAGATGAAATCTATTTATGGCTTTCATATTTTTGTTGTGACACACAATCAGAGTGTTAAAGGAGGCTTTCTTCATCTCCTTGACAGCTATTTTTATGTTTAACCAAAATGCTGATGATAGCTGTTACACTGGATGCTCTAACAATTAACCACTAGTGTAGGGTATGACAGTGAATGCAAAAACATCTCTAGTACCATCGAACAAACAGACCAAAATAGTAGTAAATCCCTGACTGTCCACACCAGCCAAGGTGGTGCTGCATTTAAACTCAGGCAGACAAACAGAAAAAAAATGTTTTGTGATCCAAAATGAGTGACTGTGCCCATAAACTCAGCAGGCCAGAGGTCGAGGAGACAGAAAGACATTTTCTCGTAGACTTCTGTATGACTGGAAGTCTTTTTGCAACCACAGCTGTCACCACCTCCAGAGAGAATCCAGGTTTGTATGCACTTTGAACTTGGCTTCATTTTTCCAACCTGTGTCTTATACTGTCTACACCTGGGCTCTTCAACTCCAGGCCTCGAGGTCCGGTGTCCTGCAGGTTTTAGATGTGTCCCTGATCAACACACCTGAATCAAATGGCTGAATTACCTCCTCAGTATGCAGTCAAGTTCTCCAGAGTCCTGCTAATGACTTCTATATGTGATTCAGGTGTGTTGAAGCAGAGACACATCTAAAACTTGCAGGACACCGGCTCTCGAGGCCTGGAGTTGAAGACCCCTGGTCTACACGCTGTACATCATGCCAGCTCCTCATGGATCAGTGTTAAACAGTGAGCTGTCACTTTCTTTTACTTTTTTAAAGATTTTATTTCACCAGGAGGGGCAGTTTTACCAGCTCCTTCAAGCTGAAAAGATATAGTTGCCTGTCCTTTTGTGCATTTTAACCTAAGAGGAAGGATTATCCATGATAGAAGTACTGCAGTGCTGTGTACTTAAAGCGTTCATTCATATATGTTTTATTCATACTGTAAATTGTTGTCTAGCTAAATATAAAGGGATGGACTGTATCATTTTCCCTTGGTCTTTGTCGGGTCCTCATCTCTACTCTCCCCCATTTCTAAATCTGGGTTGGATTTAGCATTTTTTGGACTGACCCACTTCATGCAGCACTTTTCTTATTATAGGCTAGCTTCTGTAATTATCAAAACTATCCATTTCCTTGTTCCTTTGAATATCTTTACAGTGATCATTTTTCAGAAGCATCCCTGATAAAATACAACATGCAGAATAACTGCAGATTTCTGATTTCAAATAGCAGTTTAGTTCCCAGAAGCAGTGGTGAGGTTTTACTTCACTTCATATTAAATATTCAGGGACCTGCACACACACGTGAAAAACAAATTTGCAATATCCCATTCTCTATAACCCATTTCTACAAATCCAGTACCGTTCATCATACCCCTCTCCTGCTTTCTCTTCCCTCCTCTCACTTAACTTTTCTCTCTTACCCTTTTCATCTTTACCTTTCCCTCCTGTGCTCTCTTTCCTGTCAGTTTTCCTTTCTCTGAAGCTCATCTTCTGTGTGTATCCGTCTTTATCTTTTGCCTTCGTCTTTTCTTATCTTGCCCAAAACCTACTTTCATAAAACCATCTGTGACAGCACAAATATAAAAAACTTACCTCACCTGTTTCCCCCCCTCATTTCTCTCTGCCCTCCCCTGAGCAGCGAGAACTGAAAACAGAATGAGTCACAGAGCAGAAATCCTAACACAAAGATAAAATAAGGCAAAAAAAAAAAAAAATCACTGCTCTCACATGTGTAGCTGACACTCTCTTGCCATCTGCCTGTTGCCTTTTACTTTTATCATCATTGAACATGATTTTTTTTCCCCCTGTTTGACATAGTGGCAGGAGCACAGACACGGGGATGAGAAAGGCAAGTGTTGAAAAGCTGAACACTAACAGACACAGGAAGAAACTACAGCAAAAACACATGACCACAACCTGAACTGACAATATTGTTGCTATCAGTTATCCTGCAGCGCCAGTTTAGGGTAATGTTCAGGTACTAGAGGAAGCCAAGATGACTCACATGATGCTTTTATTATTCATTTTGATATCTGCCATCATGCAACCACTTTTTCTTGTGCACAGCTGCAGCTGCTCTGCTGCATTGCATGTGTTTGTGCTGTTCACTGTTACATTTCCCAGTGTGTTAAACTACAAAGGATTGTTACCAACACACCACAGTAGGTCATGAATAAATAAAATCAGCACAAACATGTCACTGCACACACTCAAAAACCTCTGCAATCGCTGATAATATGTGCCTCAGATGTAGCAGCTAAAGCATAGCCATGACATCAGTCGTGTCTCCTGTTCAACTTTGACAGCAGCGACTTTTAACCCAATAATCCACTGGAGCAATGCTAACTAATGCTAATTTAGTTAGGTTCTTCTAGTTACCTGTTCATCTACCATGGTGCAGAGGCATATCTAGATAATAATAATAAACTTTATTTATATAGCACGGCAGCACCTGAGTATCTAAGACTGTGAACTCGCTCGTGAGGGTCAGCATTTCTGCTTCGTAGCTTGATGCCAGAGCCAGACTATTTTTAAAGCAGTGAGTAAACTCTTAAAATCAGTTGTGAAATATACAGGGAGCCACTGGGGTGGTGCTGTCTGCTAGAACCAGTAATGGTTAGTTCATGGTGGTTTGTGTCCATAGGCTCTGTGTAGGTATATCGAGTGCTTAGAGCCATAGGAGCGTAAGTGACATTTCACTAACTTTACAGGAGAGCTAAAACAAAAAATGACCATAGTTTGCTCTTACTTTGTATACTGATTTTAGTTTGTTTGTTTTTTCAAGCATGTTCCTTTTTATAAATTTATGACACAATGCTTTCTGAACAATAATCTTGTCTTTGTCATAAATGCACTTACACCCTTTTGGCACCAACTTGCATTCAGAGTTACGTCTTTTCTTTTTTGTTGAATAACTCTATTTCTATTACTATTTTACTTGTGTAATTTTGACAGTAGATATAGCACATCAAGAGCTTTCATTTGATATATATACGTCTCAATTTTGACCAAAATGTCAGTGGTTCGAAGCTGAGCCAATGGAGAGGGGTTTTCAACAGACAGCATCCACAGACAGCGGCTGCAGCGGACACTTTCCACCGTTTTTAACACTCGTTTTCCCTTTGGCCCTTTGTGTGTTATAACTTTGCTCTTCTTGGCTGGCAAGGATCGACAACAACGCAAGCAAAAGGAGCCCACAGACTAGCTGTTTGTAACACTTCCCCCTGGTGTGGATAAACAGCTGCAGTACAACATGTAAATGATGATCTGCAAAGCTTTCCATAGTCTGTGCGTGGGACCAACGCAGAACCGTGCTTCTTCCATAAGAAGCTGAGCTGCTGCATTCTGAACCAGGTGGAGGCGAAAGAGTGACCTTTCATTAATGCCAGAGAGGAGGGAGCCGCAGAAGCGAGACTGGAGAACTTTTTAATGTGTGCATCAAAGCTAAGAGCAGAATCAGACTGAACTCCTAAGTTTCTGGCACAACGCTCAGTGATGTTAATGCGTTTAAAATACAACTCCACCATTCTCTGTAGACAGAGGGAAATTTATAATGCATAAAGAGGCAACATGAATCCCTACACACACACACACACACACACACACACACACACACACACACACACACACACACACACACACACACGCACACAACCCCTAACCCCAACATTATGACTATCATGGCTGAGATGCACAACAACCAGTCTGCCTCTGTGAGTGATAAAAGAATGAAGAGGCTGTGCAGCAGAATCACTGATATGACAGCTTGAAGAGAACCTAAATGCACTCAGGGCAAGTTGCAGGAGAAGCCTGGCAGGGTTTTTTCTTTATCATATCATCCTGGGGAAAGACAATAAACCTACTTAACAATGACGGCAGACGCTCAAAGAATATAGAGTCTGAATTTAAATATAAGAAAAGAATCTGGGGCAGCTCGCTCCCTTTCAATTAGCTGATCCAGCTGAACTGTGGTGGGAATGTTTTACTGACACAGAATTTAATGCAGGATGAGAACAATAAAAGGATGCAAGTGAAGGAGAAAATATACTGGATTTCAGAATTTTGTATATTAAACCATATGTACAAAGGTAAAAAAACCAAAAACAATCCTGGATCATTTTAAAGAATGGACACATCAAAGATATAGTGCAGCTTTGCTTAGAGTTCATGCAGTGATGAGGCCTCACCGATAATAGATGTACAGCTCTGTCAGGTGATTCTCTGTCTGTGATTGCTGGGAAGAAAACCTCTGAGCTGTCTGGGTCACCCATAAACTGCAAGTCTGGCTGAGCGGCATGAATGTATCTGATTTCCATTAGTCAAATTCTCAGCCTAATGTGATATTTTGTCCAAATAGCATGACTCTGTATTATTCCAGCACTTGCAGTGTTCAGGCTGTATGAGCAGTAAGCATTAGTGCATTTCAATGAGCAGTAGCAGCATTAAGATTCCTCTTCACTCCAGGGCTGCCCATGGGTACAAGGTGACACCACACACTCATGTGGGTGGTGTATGTTTCTGTGCATGTGTGGGTGTGTGAAACTAGCACTGTAACAGAGAGACTAACAGCCAAAGAACTGTAAAGGAGCACACAGCAGAGCAAATCCTGGCCTTATTTACTGGAGATTAGCCCAGTGTTTCCTAAAGTGGATGAGGACAGGAAGCTGCAAAATTTAGCATTTCAAATTTAAACTGAGTTCTATGCTTCATTTTGGAAGAGGTATCAGGATGTTGCCTGACTGCCTGGTAGATCTCATTTGAATGATGAGGGGAAAAAAAATAGCAGTGGGAACATTTAGCTAAATAATATTCATACACCACCAACTAGGAGAGGGCTGTTATGACCCTTCATATTTCTCCCTACAGGAATTTATCCTGCAGAGTTTGCAGGCAGAGGCTGTTTCGGGCACACCTGTGTAGAGCTTAAATAAGCCTGGTAGTAATGCTCAATCAGTCTCCCTCACCTTCTTACCTCCTGGTTTTAGTTTATTTCAGCATTTGCTTCCTCACTCCTCATGTTTATTATCTTAATTGTTGTAATTAAAATTATAATTTGCATACTAGCTTTGTCACTGGTTTTGTGACAACCTGATAAACTGACAATTGAACGTGCAGCATAAATGTGCATATAAACGCGTCTGTTTTCACTGCATCAGATGTGCACCAGGCCATCATTATGCACCAACAGCACAGTCCTGCACACCTGAGACCAATATCCTGGAGCAAGAAAAAGAGGTCACAATGGACGATCAGCCACTACATCTTGTGAATGTGAACCTGAGGCAAAAAGCAAAGGTCAGCTCAGGTTGTTTGTCACCCTGCAGAGAGGGAGAGCGTTAGTAAGTGTCACATTCTACAAGACTGCAGCCAATAGGAGAGGACAGCACACACCAAAAGACTGATCAGCAAAACAGAGAAGGGACGCGCTGCTTCTGAAGACGTCTGCCTGGAGCTGAAGTAAAAAGGTAGTGCTGAAAGACCTTAGTGACAGGCATCTGCTGGAGTCCACGATTCTTTTCCTCAGCTCTCGCTGCCAGCTCCAGACCTATACCTTATTATTAATAGGCTGTTAAGACAGGAAAATGTTGCTTACTTAATAGTGCCATGTCATCCATCTCATCATCTTCTATGATTTTGTGGACCCAAATTATGTACTCAAAGGAGTAAATTAATTCAAGTGAATCATTTCTAGGCTGCAAAAACAAATAATCAGAGAAGGCTGAAAAATTAGGAGTAGCAAAATCAACAGTTTTGGTGCATTCTGAGAAAAAGAAATGCACAGTGTTCATCAGAGTGTGAACATGTGTGCGAATGTTAGATAGAAAGCACTTCGATGGAAAAAAAAGTGCTTTTATGAATGAGTGTGTGAATGAGTGAATGAGACCTGCTATGTAAAGTGCTTTGAGCGCTCAAGTAGAGTAGAAAAGCAGTATATAAGAACCATCCCATTTACCATTTACCAGCATCCACAGAAGAAGAAATATGGTGGATGATCACAGCATCCTTTCCATACTACAGACAGACCCCTTCAGAACATCCAGCCAAGAACCGATCATTCCATAGGGGAGGGATATCCTTATCCTTAGTCCCGTAAAGATACGATTCTATGAGCGGAGACACAAAGAACAATCAGCCTGAAGAACAAAAACAGCAGATAAGACAGACAAAAATTGTCCAGGACCAGTTCAGGAACTGCAGATGAAATTAAAGTCAACCTGTAACAGAATTACAGGAGAGAGAAAAAAAATGGAGATCACAAATCGAAGCATCCAGCTCCCTCTGTGGATGAGGTGATGCATGATTTCCAGCGGCTCTGGGTCACTCATGTTTATTGAAAATGTGACAGAAGAGCTATACTTTCTGCTCAGAGTCCACCAAATGCAATTAAATGGATGCGACAGTGCCTCAAATACAGATGGACCACAAAAGCAAGCTGGGAGTTTTTAAAAAGGTAAATAAGTGGAATATTTTGGAATGTCTGAGTCAGTTACCTGATCAATGATCAAGCTGATATGATTTCAGTTTTAAAGGTAAATTGAAGGCAGAAAGACCTCCAGTCAAGCACTGAAACAGCTGCAGTGGAATATCATAAAAAAAAAGTCAGTATGTTGCAAAATCTGCCTCAGTGTAAGACAGAAATAAGTTCTAATGGGGACCAACAGAAAACTACCACACTCAAGCTGGAAATACCTGGCAGCTCCACTAGAATCTCCACTCCCACACGGGTGTGGCCTGCATCACACAAAAACAAACAAAAGCATGCAAAACCTGAAACAGAAAATAATCCTAACCCAGTGTTTGGTAGGAAAGCCTCTCATTTATTCCACAATGCCACAAGTATTTCTAACTTCAGGCCATTAAAAGGGATTAAAAATTAACATATTATTTGCAATTGTGTTAATAATATGCGTTAAGTGCGGTTCAAAAGGACCCCGATACGGAAACAAAAACTACATGCAAAACTGAAGGGGAGCTGTGTGCACAAAGCTGATGAACTAAGTTCAGCCAGGGAACAAATAAATATGCAAAAGAGAAACTTGACACAACCCAGGAGAGCAGTATGGGATGAGGAATGAGGGCAAAATGCACAGGGGCTGGAAACAAACAACGCACACAGGCCATCTGACAAAGACAGAGGGACCTGGATGAAAAACATTATGATTTTGGCTGATCAACCTTTCAAGGTTGTCTTCTTCTTAGGCGTGTCTACTTTGATTCCAGCATCTATTTTAAGATTGCTTTCTGTGATTACACCGCAAACCCAAACAGAGAGCAAACATCTAGTTCTCTTTCAAATGAACACAACTTTTGTGTGAGTGATCATTTCTGCTACAGCTGTGCAGTTTTCAGCGGAGGTGTCCATACTTTCCACGCCTCAAGGCAGTGCATCGGGTGAGGAGAAAGCTCAGGAGCATACTTATCATTTTTTTCCACATTTACAGCGTTGTGCACAGTGGGTTCATCCCTGGGGGGTGAGACTGTCATTGCAGACTTCTAATGTAGCTTCCTGAAGTGGGAGAGCATTTATGGTGCATGTCAAAATGCCAAAAACCCAACTTTGTTTTCACACACGCAGTCTTCCCTGGCTACCTACACTTCCTCAGATTTCTCTCCATGTGACTTAATACAATTCCTCAAAATAAAAATCCAGTTTAAGGATCACTGTTTGAACACAGTGGAGGAGATCCAATAAACACCGCAGAGGTAAAAGTGGACCTAGCACTGAAGCTCGTCCCTCTAACTTTTTTGATCCTACCTTGTAAAATGAGGTCTGATAAAATGAGACACAAGCGGAAACATTTATGGAATCACAGAAAGGACAAAGACAGGAAATAAAACAGCAAAGGATGAACGGGTAGAAAAAGACAAGGAAACACAGGAGACACAGGGAAAAGATGCGCACAAAGAAACACAAAGGAGCTCAACAGGAACACAACACCATAACAGTCTGTGTAGTTAAATTGCTTCCAGGTGTAAACACCACACTTGAAATCAACTCGACTTTTAATCTGCATCATTTAGGAAGAAAAATGAAACAATAGACAACACTTGTCCATGAAAAAGCTTTTCATTGAATTGTCCATTAGATTTGAGCCCTTTTGATTCTCAGTATCTTCCTTAAAGAGACTTTTTTGGATAGTGGACATAAACAGGAAATTGGGAGAGAGCGAGAGAAAGGGGAAGACACGCAGCAACGGGCCACAGGTCAGATGCAAACCTGGGCCACCTGCACCATAGACATGTGGCGTACAGGGTCACCTGCTCACCCACTGAGCCACCCCGGCACCCGATTCTCAACATCTTTCATTCTGAATTAAAAAAAAAAAAAAAAAAGGAAATGAGAAAGAGCTCAGAACAAAACAAGCCACCAAAACAGCACTCCCTTCACTTTCCCATAACCTGATTAGCTCTATAGTTCCACAGTTTTGGAGGAAGTGCTCAGATCCTCAAATACTCCAATAACAGCCTGGTTAGATGAGTCATGTTGGAATGTGGTTTAAGTACAGTATGAGCTCAAACCCAAAATTAAAGAAGAAAAAAAAGTTTGTAGACTGTTCCCATTCATACATTTGTGAGAATTAATATTAGATTGTTACAAAAAAAAAAACCCAAACAAACAAAAAATAACAACACCAACAAAAAGCAACCCACAGCACTACTAGCAGTAGTCTGTGTCCTGAGCGGCACAGCATGTACGGATGCTAACTGAGCACTATCAATGCTAGCAATGCTGCTGTGCTGCAAAGCTGGGACAGCTGTGAGGCACTGGTGCAGGTCTCTGTACCTCAGACATCAGATACAGCGAGAGAGAGATGAATGATTTATGACAGTGTCAATGTTTGCACATCCATGAGTAATCAAGGGTCTGTTTGGATCTCAGTGACTTAAATTACACACACACACACACACACCTTCCAGTTTTACTCCAAGCAGGTTTGAAAAATTGATCATTAAAACCAAACACTGTGGTGTCTGCAGCTGTACACAGATGTAAGTGAGTCCTTAGTCTTAGCCTAATCCTCATCCAGAGACCTGATCAACTGATTATCAGTGTGAAGCCACGGGTTCAGTTTTTCTATAACTTTTGTTGTGCTCTCTTTTTAGGATTTTTTTTTGTTTTTGTGTAAAAATGTTTAATGGTAACACCAGGCTAATAACAGACATTGCACTAGACTAGGTGCAATCGACAGCCTTTAGCCTCTCGTAAATTAAGCAAATCTTTTATCTGTTTAATTTGTCCTGCAGTGCGAGAAAACAGGAAGTGCTTGTTAATCAACCATCTAGTTACTTTTGAGCCTCTGAAAATGGGGGGCTCTGTATGAAAGTGGATGTAATTCCTTAACAGTTAGTGCAGTACTTTAATTAAAACCCCTGAGTCTCTGTTTCATTTAAAATCCACTGTGGTGGTGCACAGAGGCAAAATTACAAAAAATGTATCCAATAATTTATTGACCCACTGAATAATACAGGTGGCCTCCATTTAAACAAACTTAAATCTGATTGAACTTAACTATCATCATAAATCATCATACATAATTTATTTTATTTTATTAAATCATTATGCCATGCAGGTTTGCACAGAGTCAAACAGCACAAGCATTGCCTGCAATTAATGTGCATTTAAGTGCTAGAGAAGACACTTAACATCTTATGCCACAGTTAGCAGCATCTACTGTAGCTGCCATTTGCAAGTTGTTTCTGTGGTAACAAAATGCAAATTAATTGACTAAACAAAAACTGAGGCGGCTTACTTTTAAATAAGATGACATCAGAGGAACAAGTACTACATAGTTATGAGATTTCCACAGTGTAAGATGAGAGTTTATAACTCTGCTTTATAGTCTAATCAGCAACGTTTACGCCCGGGGACATCTGGACTCAGACACACATCCTTCACGCCACAGCTTTCCCTTTATTATGCAACACTAATCTGCTGCCTGTGCTCAATAGCAGTCATTGTGCTTCAGAATTGCTCCTGAGTTAAGCAGCGCCACGGAAATCCATGGACTGCAGGCACCACAGTACCATCAACAAAATTAAGGAAGTACCTGGTAAAGATATTACTCCCTATGAACATTTAAAATCATAGTACAGAAATGAAAGAGCAATTATGTGAATGAAATATACAGCAGCATTTATAAGCCTGGATAAAATCTGCCTGGAAGCACAGGCCCAGCTCATCCTCTCCTGTTATCCTGTGGCTGTGTTAGAGAGTGAATGCTGCTGAAATAACATAGAGAGCACAGCCTATAACAACAGGGATAAATAATACTCTGGGATATGGTTTCGCATGTAATCCTTGGGTAAATAGTGACATTTCATCTGATACAGGTGCAATGCATTTTAATATATTCATTAGTTTAAATATAAGATACTGTTTTGATAAAGTTTGTACAAACACTGAAAAAAGTCAGAATTTATGATTTTGGCATCCTAATCTCTTCAGTTTAGTCTACAAAAAATGTTTGCTCCAGTTTACATTCACCAGAAGACAAATGGTGATAGCATGTTAACAGTGAAGTAATAAATTGTGCTCTATAAATAAAATTAACCTGCTCTGTCCCTGTCATGCTGGATGTATCAATGTTTAGCATGACAGACAAGCAAAAATGACCTAAAAGGAAGACATTACATGTGAATCACATGCTTACTTGTTTTATAAGGAACTAAGACAATTAACACTTGAAGTAAATTATGGGGAAAATAATTTTGTGTATAAAACTTGGTTTATTGTAAAGACTTTAAGTTAATAAGAAGAATTTATAAAAGGACTGTTTGTGATTGTAACTAAGTACATTTAAGTGCTGCTTTATTATTTAATATATATTTTGTATGTAGAGTATCATCAAAAATATGATGGATGGATAAAACAGAATCTTATGACTTTTGTTAAACTGTCGCCACTACGTCATCGTTTTGTTTCTGTATAACTAATTTGCTCACTGTATTATGAGCACACTGCCATCAACACACAGACACACACGCATTCGATCATTTATTTCTTCTTTTTCTGCCGCAAATGTCAGCTCTGCATCAAACAGTGCTTGGAAAAAAATCTCAGATGTTTTTATCAGCACACCGAACTCAACTTTTCTCTCCTGCACAAAAAGGCAGACAAAGACTCAACCAGCAGTTTGTGGGCCGAAACAATATAGCACACATCGCCCTCTAGTGGCCTGAGATCATGCTGGATTTAGTTTAATTACAGCTCGGGCACACTGATGAAAATCAGTTTCCCTTCTTCACATCTCTAAGAAGCCAACGGAGACGAAAAACGTACAACACATCAGTAGACGGAGATTTGATTATATATGACACCTATTATTGTATTTCATGTATGCAACAAAAATAATGCTGCATCACTCTGTTGAATAAATAAAGCTCACAGACGGGCAGGATTAAAGAGTCCGTTTCATTGCTGTGCTTTTAGGCACAATATGAGAGCTTGTTGAGCCACAAATAAGGTATAAATTCTTCCATCCATCCATTCTCTTCCGCTTTGAAATATGAGCTGTAGACTTTTCTTGATGAAAAAAAAATCTTTTATATGGCCTCCATAATGATAGTGACGTCACTTTCACGCCCTCTACCTGCGCGAGAAAGCGAAAGTCTAAAGGAGTGAAGTACCTGATTAGCCGTCCGGAGGTAAGTACACCTTTCTCACCTTCAGTTACTGGAACAAGCTGCGGTTTGTATACGCCGACTAAATATCAGTCCTTTTTTTTAATAGGGTTTTATTTCTGTTTTATTGGACGGTGTAGCAGTGAAGCGTAAACAGGAAGGCGGGACAGACAAAGCAGGCCAAGAAACGCAGGTTGGAATCGAACCTCTTCATATTGGTCGGGGGGAAGGGTGTGTGTGTGTGTGTGTGTGTATGTGGGTACCTGCTTACTCACTGAGCTTTAATATAAAACCGATTGCAGATCTTTGTTTTCTTAATACTGTTTAACTCTCATTAAACAATAGACTTAACACTGACCTATGAATCATTTAAGCATAAAAAAGCCCCTAACTCAAGGCTGAACCAGTGTTGTGTCTAACAGACATTTCTGATGTTAAATCTATAAACAATGCCAAAGTTAAAAGAGTCTGATGGGAATAAAAATTGTATTTTTGTGTCAACAAGGTGATTCCCAAAGAGCTGTTAGCTGAAAACTTGGCATGTCCCAGCGTGCCTTTAAAAAAGAAACGGGACAAGTTGAGGGCAAAAGAAGACGTGGTAGGCCTAAACAAAAAAACTGTTTTAAGCAGGTGACCAGAATCTGAAAGTCAAAGGACCTCAGAGATGCATCTGGCCCATCAGCTGATCCATCTACTGGTCACTGAAGGCTCATCAGAAAAGGTCTCAGTGGAAGGGTGGCTGTCAGGAAGCCATTCTTAAAGAAGTGTAACAGGAAGAAAAAGCAGATATGCCAGATTACATCACTGTTGGCAGCAGCTTATTTCTTACTTCTACGTGATTCTTTTCCCCACGCTGCACCACTACAGCCGATCCTAAGGTTCCCACACCTGCCAAATCCCACTGTAACCTCACTGTACTCATTTTTCAGAATTTAAGTTGAGCTAAAGTTCTTATTTCCTTGTATTAATATTAATATAATATTTTACTATGATACTAATATTACACGAGGTTCAGTATGCTTCGTATAAACATCTAAATTTTACTTCCTTACTTTGAATACGTTTCAGAACCTTCGCCTTTTCATCTTTACACGATTAAAGAAGTTGAGACCAAAATCTCTTTTTTAACAGAGAAAAAAAAACATCATATGCACAAATTCTGACAGCCACATAATAAAACGACACATGATCATAAGAAAATCTTGTGCACGAGTAGTTACAGGTAAATAAATATAACCTGTTAAAATGTTCCAATGAAACTAGAGGATGGAGCTTCATAGTTTTTTGTAGCTTGTTCCTGTTTATAGGCAGCAAAGTATTTTAATCCAGTTTTTAGTCATATTAATATTATACATGCTCATAAATATTATTATATCTGGAATAATAATGGTTTATTTGTTTTTTCTGATCAAATTCATTTTTTTGTCGATAAAATGCTTCGTATTATTTTCCACAAATCCAAATCAGATCATCAGATTTTTGTCTAAAACTTAAAAATATCCCATTTTTACCATCATGCTGTGACAAAAACAAAATGCAAGTTATCATATTTGAGAAGTTAGAAACATCAAATGGGTGTCATCTATCAAAACAGTCTCTGTCTTCTATTAATGAGTACTGTCGAGGGTTAAAGTCTCTTTTTTTCTATTTATTTAACACAAAATCTTTTTTTTTAATACTTTGAAACACTTTCATGTCCACCAGGAAGTGGATTGATGTGTGACTGATAGATTTCTGTAACCTTAACCTGTAACTTTGTAAAGCAACTTCTAAGTTTGTTTAAGAAAATCATAACGAAGCTGGCAAAGAGAGATGGGAGCCAGGAGAAGTCTCTAAGTGCCGCCTGTTTCTTTCACCTTCTTACCAGAATTGCTGGTGGAGAGACTTTTTGTCTTTCAGCTTTTAAATATTTCTTTTGCATTTTTGCTCACAGCTGGACGGTTAATGAAATGAGATGTCACAAATGATGGACACTTCCACTGAGGGCCCCAGCAAGGATGCCAAGAGCAACGGGTCCATCAAGAGCGATGAGAAGATGACTACTGACGGTGGCACGAATGGGGGCTTTATGCAGAAGCTCAGAAAGAGCTTCCGGCGTGTAAAAGGGATGAGTCTTCTGTCTAGAGACAAGGGTTCAAAGGTCACGCCCCAGTCAGACACAGCGGCAAATGAGTCCGTTTCTGTGGCTTCACCACCACCTCCGTCACCCAGTGAGTACCGTCATGGCCGCCATAAAATCTGATGGAAAATGGGATCTGTAGGCAGGGGTAGGAGTGATTGGATTTTTTGTGCATATGTGTGGTTCCTCTGGGTGTTGAACCTTTAACTCTCTAAACTAAAGAGTTCTTGCAGATAATTTGAGCTGGGGTAAGATTTAAAAAAGCCTCGTAAAACAACTCTTGTAATTCAAAGCCATGCTGTTGTAACAGATACAGTGTGTAGTTTAGCATTGTCTTGTTGAAATATGCAAGGCCTTCCCTGAAAAAGATGTTATCTGGATGGGGGGGCATATGTTGCTCTAAAACCTGTATATATCTTTCAGCATTGATGGTGCCTTTCCAGGCGTGCAAGCTGCCAGCTCCATAGGCACAAATCACCCCCATACCATCAGAGATGCAGGCTTTTGAACTGAGAGCTGAAAATAAGCTGGATGGTTCCTCTCCTCTTTAGTCCAAAGGAGATAGCATCCATGTTTTCCAAGAAGAATTTCAAATTTCAATTCGTCCAACCACAGTACAGTTTCCCACTTTGCCTCATTCCATTATAAATGAGCTTTGGCTCTGAGAAGACAGCAGTGTTTCTGAATCATGTTCACATATGGTGTATAGGCCTCGCCAGCCAGATGTCACTAGCTATCCAAACAGCTAAACAGAATGATTGCAGAAACTCCACAGACTCAGGGATGACATCTCGCAGAGTTTACTGACATCAATTTTTCTGTGAAACTGTAACAGGATAAACAAGAATACATATAAGTATGATTGCTGCGATAACAATGTGAAAGATCACTACATACACCATTTTCATACACAGACAGGTGCTCCCTATAGTTAGCTTATAGTTAGCTAGCAACAAACCAAGCTTACTTCAATCATAAAGATGCATATTTTCTCTCCAAATAAAGGTGTCTGCAGTAACTACTCTCACATGCGATTATTTCAACTTATAATACTCACAGATGATGCTTTAGCAAGCAAGAAAACAACATAAGCAGGACTGATGAGCTGCCGAGTAGCTGCGACTGTGCTGTGCTTCCTGTTTACAGCTTCTTCTACTGCTTTTTTAGATGACTAACCAAAAGTGACCACTAGAGGGCATAGTTTAGCAAAAACACAAGACAATATTCATCTAAACAGCAAAACGGTAAACATAACATACGGCTTCTTCTTTGCATGACAGAGCTTTAACCTGCATCTGTGGATGGCACACTGTGTTCAAAGATAGTGATTCAGGAAGTGTTCCTGATTTCCATGACCGAAGCCTGCCTGTTTTTAATGCAGTGCCACCTGAAAAAAACATGCTCATGATCCAAAGATCAGATTTCTCCAGATTCTCACAGTTATTTGATGACATGTTGTACTGTGTATGATTTTTTCCACAATTTGTAGATGTAGTTCTTTGCAGATTGGTCTGCCCACCTTTGTGTCTCTGAGGCTGACCTGTTGGCATTTTAGTTGCAAAATGTTCCTCCAGCTGTTTCTTTTTTAGCACCACTCAATTTTCCAGCCTTTAGTTGACGCCATTCCAACTTTAAGACATGTTGCTCATTTTCAATATGTTTTCTGTGTTTTATGAATAAACTATTACATTACATAGGCGTCATACATATATTACATTTTACATAGTTTCCCAGTTTTTTCAGAATTGGAGGTTGTATATATTTCCCAAGAGCAGCCACCAGAAAGCCTGTGTGAAGTCATTCTTTTGATATGTGGGTGCTACTGTATATACAGTATGCGTGGGTGGAAGGAACAATTGTGTGGGAAAAAGTGCAGAAAGAGCAAAAAAGCAAGTATATCAAGTTGACAGAGAGCAGGCACCCTCAGAAACTGGAGGTGCAGAAACGGGTCCTTGACATTAAATTTTATTCAGATAGTT